>NW_027254365.1:0-300000 GCF_044704955.1 Pristiophorus japonicus
ACCAAAAGGGTCCCAGGTACAAGTGCTAACAGGGAAAAGACGAAAAATAAAACCGACACTTCCAGTCGGAGTAACCAGATTAGGGAGGCAAGCAGTATTGTTAGTCCGCCCGGACATTAGACGGGTCCAAGGGCTTGGAAACAGTACACGGAATCTGGTAGAGGTGTAAACGTATCCAGACGAAAAAATGTTTGCGATTAAGTTGCTGAAAAAAACATCGGATAAGCTGTATTAGGTGTGAATGTCAGTCTTTAAGTGAAAGTGTTCGCGTGGAAGCTTGACTGTTGAGTTCACAAAGGACAGCTTGTTTTTTATCAAAAGATAAAGACGCAACCTTGAAACTAGACTGCTAAAAGAAAAATGAATTGAACGTCTAATTGGGAAAGAGATACTAGTTGATATTGGCTGTGAAAAAAATATTGGTTTTATTGGAGGGTAATTAACAAACGAAAGCCGAATTTTCACAATGGCCACAGTGAAATCTCGGCTTTGTTTCAAAGTGTGAATATTGGAAAAGAGATAAAAGACACTCTATGTTGATAATGATTTTAAATTACAAAAAGGTTTCACTGCAGTAAAGAAAAATTTTAATTTCGAGTTTGAAAACCTTTTCAAAATGGACAGTGCTTATCGAGAAAAAGTCCCGAACGGTCTAAACACCAGGAGAGCTTTTGAAAATAATGAGGGAAAAAGATCTAAGCTATGTGAACTCAGCAAAGGAAGGGAAAAAAACTGGGAATTAGAAAATGTTGCTGAATTTTAAATTCTTAAAAAAGATGGAACCGGCATGGAAGTTTAACTTTTGTGCTGAGAGAAATAAAACACAAGATTTGCTCAGTGAACAGAACCTGGTATATAGCTTGTGTGAAAATGTAAAAAGTGTGTCAGTTTCCCTGATTGTTTTGATTATGATCTACAGAGCTAAGATAAATAAGCCACAGTTGCCAGTACTTATTTTAAATTGGATTCCAGTAAACAAATAGCTATTAAAAATGTGTGGTCTCATTTTAAATCAATTTTTTAAAAAGCCTTTGGCAAGTATTTGAATTGAAAGTTTCGAAACACTTGGAGTTTAATCTAGAATGCTGTCTTTCCCGATGAAAATGTTTTATTTAAAGCTAATTATGGCAGCTTTACTAATGATTTCTGCTGCTTTAACGGATTCCTAATTTCTAAGCAAGCTTTGAAGGCACCAAGACTTGGGAAAAAATTTCTGATATGGGGAAAGATTAAAAAAATTACGCGAAGTCACATAATGACATCAGGCCTTCTTAGAAACCGGCAAAGAAGTTAACCCTTTCCATTGACAGCTGTTTTATACTGGATATTATTCATTTGGGTTTCTTAATAAAAGAAATGAAAAAGCAAGGATGGCAGCCAGAAAACTCACCTGACAGAGGAAATGCTGGAATAGTCAGAATAAGAATAGATAATCAAACAAAACAAAGTCAAGAGTTAGAAGCTAAGATAAATAAGCTGGAAGAGATAAAAGATAGTGCAGTGCACAGCCGTAGCAAAAAATGCAAAAATTGGAATTCCTCAAGCAGGGGATGTTTACAGACGGGCTAGGAGAAGCCCAGCAAAAATAATTAAGTTGGGATTTAGAGTGCAGGATGAAACTTTGGAGTGGGCAGAACACATAGAGGAGTTAAAGTCAGAACAACGGGAGAAGGTAGCTAAAATAACAGCAGTTATGTTAGCAGCAGAGACGAAGGGGGAGGAGACACACCCCTGCGCAGCTCCCCTGATATGTTTTAGCTGCAATAAGGGAGGAGGCGCAGGAAGGCAAGGCCCCCAACAGGCAAAGAAGGGAGCACCCTTCTGCAGTATATGAATGATATCCTGATTGCCTCCAGTACAGAACAACAACACGTACTAGCTTTAATTACAGTGCTAGGAGCTCTACAGAGCGCAGGATTAAAAATAAATCCTAGGCCGATGCAGGTGGGAAGGAGCGAAGTAACATCTAGGATACATAATTTCACAAGGGAAGAGACAGATGCCTAAGGACAGAAAGGAAGCAATTCAATCAATGCCCAGGCCAGGAACCATGAAAGGGGTCAGGCGGGTACGAGGACTATTCAACTACTGCAGAAATGCCGAGATCAGGAAATTGTGGTTGTAAGATTAAAACAAGCTCTCACAAGTGCTCCAGCCCTGGGATTACCCGACCAGAATAGGCCCTTCCACATCTATACCAACCACAGTAAAGATCATTACACGGAGAATAGGCATAGGCCAGTGGCATAGTAATGTTGGGACACATACACAGCATACCTTAATAGAATTGCTTAACGCAGGAAGGCTAAAAACGGTATCCGATGTACGAAGGGCAAGGTGGGAAGCAATGCTTTTATCCCCTAACGGGACGGTAACAATAATAAAAGACAACTGTACCAACCTTGCAGGGTGGATCATTATGGAGGGAAAAGAGCATCAGTGTAGCCCAACAGGAGAAGACGAGGGAAGTAGTCAGGCTAGTGAAACCCCACTTGAGGAGGCAGACATGGATCTATATGTAGATGGGTCTCGGCGCTATATCAACGGGACACCACAGACGGCATGGGCCGTGGTAGATAGCAGCGGACAGGTCAAAAGGGAAGGAAGGTGAGAAGGGGGCCTATCAGCTCCAGTGGCTGAATTAGTGGCTCTCACTGAGGCTCTGAGGCTGGCTAGGGGAAAACGAGTAAACATCTATACAGACAATCGATATGCTTTTGGAGTAGTGCATGGGGATACATGACCTCAGGAGGAGGGCCAATCAAACATGAGGAGATTGTTAAAAAATTAGTGGAAGCCTCCCTCCTACCCCGGGAGTGTGCGATAATAAAGGTCAAAGCGCACATAAAAATTACCGATCAATATCAACAAGGAAATGCATGGGCAGACGAAGCAGCCAAGCGGGTGGTGGAGACAGGTACACTGGCCGGGGTAGCCCAGGTCGGAGCATGTACAATACAAGTAGAACCAACATGATAAGCTTGATGTCCAGATGCTGGTGGTAGAAGGGAATGGGTAGAGATATAGAGGACCAATGTAGAAGCTGCGTGATATGCGCAAAATACAACCTAGGGGGGAAATTAAAGGTCAGAATGGGACCTTTCGTAATAAGGTGGATGAAGTTATTGCGCAGATAGTTGGTAACGGATATGATGTAATTGGGATTACGGAGACATGGCTCCAGGGTGACCAAGGCTGGGAATTTAACATCCAGCGGTATTCAATATTCAAGAAGGATAGACAGAAAGGAAAAGGAGGTGGGGTAGCTTTGCTGGTTAAAGAGGAGATTAACGCAGTAGTAAGGAAGGATAGTAGCTTGGATGATATGGAATCTGTATGGGTAGAGCTGCGGAATACCAAAGGGAAGAAAACGCTAGTGGGAGTTGTGTACAGACCACCAAACAGTAGTAGTGAGGTTGGGGACAGCATCAAACAAGAAATTAGGGATGCGTGCAATAAAGGTACAGCAGTTATCATGGGTGACTTTAATCTACATATAGATTGGGCTAACTGTTATGTATGGAGAAAGAGTCAGACGAACACTGTGAGCTCAAAGTAAAGTGTGACCTTAGTCTTTTATTGCAGGTCTCCAAAGTGCCCCTCCAACCTGTGAGGCCTCTTTAAATATCTGTGCTCCCACGAGTTTATGGGATCCCTTGGGACTCCAGGGGATGAGCCCTCTGGTGGTTGTACAGAGTAAATACAAGTTTACATATATAACAACACTCCCACACAAAGTCAATAGTGTAACTATTTACAATTCGTGAGTCGATCTGGGGCCCTTCTTGCCCTGGTTGATCGTCTCGGTGTGAAAGCTGGTATTGTTGAATCATTTGTTGGGCCCTCGCTGGGCTGCTGTGCAGCTAGCCTTGCTGGGCCTGGTGTGTTGGGCCCTGCTGGGCTGCTGTGGATGATGGGTTCTGCGTCCTGGTCAACTGTGGTGCTGGTTGCCACTGGTGTGCATGTTGGGGGATCAAAACAGGTAGGGTCCAAGGTGAGTTGTTCAGGATAGTCCGTCAATCTGAGTTTGATTTGGTCCAAGTGTTTCCGGTGAATGAGTCCATTTGAAAGTTTGACCCGAAACGCCCTGCTCCCCTCTTTGGCCACGACAGTGCCGGGAAGCCACTTGGGACCTTGTCCATAATTTAATACAAATATAGGATCATTGATTTCAATCTCGCGTGACACATTTGCGCTATCATGGTATGTTCTTTGTTGAAGCCGCCTGCTCTCTACCTGTTCATGTAGATCAGGGTGAACTAACGAGAGCCTTGTCTTAAGTGCTCTTTTCATGAGTAGTTCAGCAGGTGGGATCCCAGTGAGCGAGTGGGGTCTCGTGCGGTAACTAAGCAGGATTCGGGATAGGCGAGTCTGCAGTGAGCCTTCAGTTACCCTCTTCAAGCCTTCCTTGATGGTTTGCACTACTCTCTCTGCCTGACTATTGGACGCTGGTTTAATTGGGGCAGATATGACATGTTTGATCCTGTTATGGGTCATGAATTCTTTGAACTTAGCACTGGTAAAACATGGCTCATTGTCGCTTACCAGGACATCGGGTCAGCTATGTGTGGCAAACATGGCCCGCAGGTGTTCAGTAGTGGTAGTGGACGTGCTAGCTGATATTATCTCACATTCAATCCACTTGGAGTACGCATCTACAACCACAAGGAACATTTTACCCAAGAACGGGCCTGCATAGTCGACGTGTACCCTAGAACACGGTTTGGAGGGCCAAGACCATAAACTTAGCGGCGCCTCCCTGGGTGCATTGCTTAACTACGAGCATGCATTACATCTGTGAATGCAGGACTCTCCTAAGTCTGCATTGATACCGGGCCACCACACGTGGTATCTGGCTATCGCTTTCATCATTACGATGCCTGGGTGGGTACTGTGGAGGTCATTGATGAAGGTGTCTCTGCCCTTCTTGGGAACCACTACACGATTGCCCCACAGAAGGCAGTCTGCCTGTATAAATATTTCATCTTTGCGCCGCTGGAATGGCTTTATCTCGTCCTGCATTTCCACTGGGACACTGGATCAGCTCCCGTGAAGCACACAGCTTTTGACTAGAAATAATAAGGGGTCCTGGCTTGTCCAGGTTTTGATCTGCCGGGCAGTGACGGGTGATTGCTCATTCTCAAATGCTTCCAGAACAATGGCTAAATCTGCGGGCTGCGCCATTTCCATTCCCGTGGTGGGCAATGGCAGCCTATTGAGAGCATTGGCGCAGTTTTCTGTGCCTGGCCAGTGGCGGATGGCGTAGTTGTATGCGGACAACATGAGCGCCCATCTCTGGATGCGGGCCGATGTGTTGGTATTATCCCTTTACTCTCGGAAAACAGGGATATGAGTGGCTTGCGGTCAGTTTCAAATTCGAATTTTAGCCCAAGCAGGTATTGATGCATTTTCTTTACCCCATAGACACACACGAACGCTTCTTTCTCAATCATGCTGTAGGTTCTCTCAGCCTTAGACAGACTCCTGAATGCATAAGCAACCAGTTGCAGTTTCCCGAAATCATTAGCTTGTTGCAATACACACCCGACGCCATATGACGACGCATCACATGCTAGTACCAAACGCTTACATGGATCATACAACACAAGCAATTTGTTTGAGCATAATAATTTTCTCGCATTTACAAAGGCATTTTCTTGGCTTTTGCCCCAAACCTATTCGTCCCCTTTTCATAGTAAGACATGCAGTGGTTCTAACAGTGCGCTGAGACCCAGTAAGAAGTTACCAAAGTAGTTCAGGAGTTCCAGAAACGACCGCAGCTCCGTCACATTCTGTGGCCTCGGTGCGTTCTCGATTGCCTCCGTCTTCGTGTTGGTGGGCCTGATACCGTCCGCCGCAATCCTCCTTCCCAAGAACTCCACTTCAGGTGCCAGGAAAACGCACTTTGATCGTTTTAACCTGAGCCCCACGCGGTTGAGTCGACGAAGAATCTCCTCCAGGTTCTGCAGATGCTCGACTGTGTCCCAACCTGTTACCAAGATGTCGTCCTGGAAGACCACGGTGTGCGGGACCGACTTCAGTAAGCTTTCCATGTTTCCATGGAATATCGCCGCCGCTGATCAAATTCCAAATGGGCAATTGATATAAATAAAAAGACCTTTGTGCGTGTTGATGCAGGTGAGGCCCTTCGATGATTCCTCCAGTTCCTGCGTCATGTAGGCTGAAGTCAGAGCCAGCTTCGTGAACATCATTCCTCCCGCCAGCGTTGCAGAGATCGTTGGCCTTTGGTAGTGGGTATTGGTCCTGCAGAGAGAAACGATTGATATTTACTTTGTAATCGCCACAGATTCTGATGGTGCCGTCTCCCTTGAGGACAGGATTGATTGGGCTGGCCCACTCCGTTGAACTCGATCGGTGAAATGATGCCCTCTCATTGCAGCCGGTCTAGCTTGATCTCTACCCTTTCTCTCATCATGTACGGTACCTCTCTCGCCTTGTGATGGATGGGTCCCGCCCCATCTTCACTTTTGCTCCTTGGAATATCTCAATGTCTGGTTCAAACAGCGAAGGGAACTTGTTTAAGACCTGGGCACACGAAGTGTTGTCAGCGGGCGATAGCGCTCGGACGTCGTCCCAGTTCCAGCGTATCTTTCCCAGCCAGCTCCTGCCGAACAGCGTGGGACCATCGCCTGGTATCACCCAGAGTGGTAGCTTGTGCACAACTCTATCATAAAAGACCTTTACGGTAGCACTGCCAATTACGGGAATCAGTTCTTTCGTGTAAGTTCTTAGTTTCGTACGAATTGGAGTTAAGACTGGCCTTGAGGCCTTGTTGCACCACAGTCTTTCGAAAGTCTTTTTGCCCATGATAGACTGGCTCGCGCCCGTGTCCAGTTCCATTGACACCAGGAGTTCATTTAGTTCAACATTCAGCATTATCGGGGGACAATTCGTGGTGAATGTGTGCATCCCATGTATCTCTGCCTCCTCGGACTGAGGCTCTGGTTCGTCGTGATCCTCCGTGGATCTGTCCTCCTCTGCAATATGGTGGTTTGCAGGTTTAATAGGGTTAGCAGCTCGCCTGCACATTCGTTGGAGGTGTCCCATTGTTTCACAGCCCTTGCAAACCTACCCTTTGAATTGGCATGAATGGAAATGATGATCACCCCCGCAGCACCAACAAGGTGTTAATGGCCTTGCATTCATCACACTTGATGGTGGACTCTGAGACATCAGTGGATGTGCAGCTGCAGGCATGTGTGACTTGCCCTGTATGTTGCGATTCAATAACAACATCACTTTGTTCACAGTACTTGTAGCAGCACTTGTGTGCTGAGAGATTTGCTTAGTATTGTCACTGGTGGCAATGAACACCTGGGCTATCGCTAGGGCCTTACTCAAGGTTGGGGCCTCTACAGTCAAAAGTTTGCGAAGTATGGTTTCATGGCCAATGCTAAGTACAAAAAAATCTCTGAGCATGTGCTCCAAATGTCCTTCAAATTCGCAATATCCTGCAAGGTGTCTTAGCTCGGCATCATAACTCGACACATTTTGGCCTTCAGACCGTTTGTAGGTGTAGAACCGGTACCTTGCCATCAGAACACTTTCCTTCGGGTTCAAATGCTCTCGGACCAGTTTGCACAAATCATCGCACAATTTCTCCGTGGGTTTCGCTGGAGTGAGCAGATTCTTCATGAGGCCATACGTTGGTGCCCCACAGATGGTGAGGAGGATCGCCCTTCGTTGGCAGCGTTCTCTTCTCCATCTAGCTCGTTGGCCACGAAGTATTGGTCGAGCCGCTCCATAAAAGTTTCCCAATCATCTCCCTCCGAGAATTTCTCCAGGATGACAACTGTCACTGCATCTTTGGGTTCGCTATCTGTATCTCGTCACCAGTTATTATATATGGAGAAAGAGCTAAAGTGTGACCTTAGCCTTTTATTGCAGGTCTCCAGAGTGCCTCTCCAACCTGTGAGGCCTCCTTAAATACCTGTTCTCCCAAGGGATTATGGGATCTCTTGGGACTCCAGGGGATGAGCCCTCGGTGGCTGTACAGAGTAAATACGTTTACAAATATAACACCAACCAAACTGGTAGCAGTACGGTGCAGGAGGATTTCCTGGAGTGTATTAGGGATGGTTTTCTGGACCAATATGTCGAGGAACCAACTAGAGGGCTGGCCATCCTAGACTGGGTGATGTGTAATGAGAAAGGACTAATTAGCAATCTTGTTGTGCGAGGCCCCTTGGGGAAGAGTGACCATAATATGTTAGAATTCCTTATTAAGATGGAGAGTGACACAGTTAATTCAGAGACAAGGCTCCTGAACTTAACGAAAGGCAACTTCAATGGTATGAGACGTGAATTGGCTAGAATAGACTGCCGAATGATACTTAAAGGGTTGACGATGGATAGGCAATGGCAAACATTTAAAGATCACATGGATGAACTTCAACAATTATACATCCCTGGCTGGAGTAAAAATAAAACAGGGAAGATGGCTTAACCGTGGCTAACAAGGGAAATTAAGGAACTGTTAGATCCAAGGAAGAGGCATATAAATTGGCCAGAAAAAGCAGCAAACCTGAGGACTGAGAGAAATTTAGAATTCAGCAGAGGAGGACAAAAGGTTTAATTATGAGGGGGAAAATAGAGCATGAGAGGAAGCTTGCTGGGAACATAAAAACCTTCTGCAAAAGCTTCTATACATATGTGAAGAGAAAAAGAGTAGTGAAGACAAACGTAGGTCCCTTGCAGTCAGAATCAGGTGAATTTATAATGAGGAACAAAGAAATGGCAGACCAATTGAACAAATACTTTGGTTCTATCTTCACGAAGGAAGACACAAATAACCTTTCAGAAATACTCGGGGACCGATGATCTAATGAGAAGGAGTAACTGAAGGAAATCCTTATTAGTCAGGAAATTGTGTTAGGGAAATTGATGGGATTGAAGGCCGATAAATCCACAGGGCCTGATCGTCTGCATCCCAGAGTACTTAAGGAAGTGGCTCTAGAAATAGTGGATGCATTGGTGATCATTTTCCAACAGTCTATCAACTCTGGATCAGTTCCTATGGACTGGAGGGTAGCTAATGTAACACCACTTTTTAAGAAAGGAGGGAGAGAGAAAACGGGTAATTATACACCGGTTAGCCTGACATCAGCAGTGGGGAAAATGTTGGAATCAATTATTAGAGATGAAATAGCAGGGCATTTGGAAAGCAGTGACAGGATCGGTCCAAGTCAGCATGGATTTATGAAAGGGAAATCATGCTTGACAAATCTTCTAGAATTTTTTGAGGATGTAACTAATAGAGTGGACAAGGGAGAACCAGTGGATGTGGTGTATTTGGACTTTCAAAAGGCTTTTGATAAGGTCCCACAAAAGAGATTGGTGTGCAAAATTAAAGCACATTGTATTGGGGGTAATGTATTGACGTGGATAGAGAACTGGTTGGCAGACAGGAAGCAGAGGGTCGGGATAAATGGGTCCTTTTCAGAATGGCAGACAGTGACTAGTGGGGTGCTGCAGGGCTCAGTGCTGAGACCCCAGCTATTTACAATATACATTAATGATTTAGATGAAGGAATTGAGTGTAGTATCTCCAAATTTGCAGATGACACTAAGCTGGGTGGCGCTGTGAGCTGTGAGGAGGATGCTAAGAGGTTGCAGGGTGACTTGGACACATTAGGTGAGTGGGCAAATGCATGGCAGATGCAGTATAATGTGGATAACTGTGAAGTTATGCACTTTGGTGGCAAAAACACGAAGGCAGAATATTATCTGAATGTTGGCAGATTAGGAAAAGTGGAGGTGCTGGGTGTCATGGTACATCAGTCATTGAAAATTGGCATGCAGATACAGCAGGCGGTGAAGAAGGCAAATGGCATGTTGGCCTTCATAGCTAGGGGATTTGAGTATCGGAGCAGGGAGGTCTTACTGCAGTTGTATAGGGCCTTAGTGAGGCCTCACTTGGAATATTGTATTCAGTTTTTGTCTCCTAATCTGAGGAAGGACGTTCTTGCTATTGAGTGAGTGCAGCGAAGGTTCACCAGACTGATTCCCGGGATGGCAGGACTGACATGTGTGGAGAGACTGGATCGACTGGGCCTGTATTCACTGGAGTTTAGAAGAATGAGAGGGGATCTCATGGAAACATATAAAATTCTGACGGGACTGGACAGGTTTGATGCAGGAAGAATGTTCCCGATGTTGAGGAAGTCCAGAACCAGGGGTCACAGTCTAAGGATAAGGGGTAAGTCATTTAGGACTGAGATGAGGCGAAACTTCTTCACTCAGAGAGTTGTTAACCTGTGGAATTGTCTACTGCAGAGAGTTGTTGATGTCAGTTCATTGGATATATTCAAGAGGGTGTTAGATATGTCCCTTACAGCTAAAGGGATCAAGGGGTATGTTGAGCAAGCAGGAAAGGGGTACTGAGGTGAATGATCAGCCATGATCTTATTGAATGGTGGTGCAGGCTCGAAGGGCCGAATGGCCTACTCCTGCATCTATTTTCTATGTTTCTATGTTTCTATAAGGTGTATCACCAGAGGGCAATGTGATGGGAGACCTGAGGGTTACCTGCATAGTTGTACAGGACTCAGTATTAAAGGCTGTCCACCATGCTTGTGCCTCACTCTGGCGTTACAATAAATGGAACTAACGTCACAACAGGTGAGGCGTGAGTCCGGGGTCGGACGCCTATAAAAGGCCGCGAGATGCGTCGGGAGTTCGGTGGTGAGGCGTGAGTCCGGGGTCGGAGGCCTATAAAAGGCCGCGAGAGGCGTCGGGAGTTCGTTGGTGAGGCGTGAGTCCGGGGTCGGAGGCCTATAAAAGGCCGCGAGAGGCATCGGGAGTTCGTTGGTGAGGCGTACTTGTGCAGCTACAGGGAGAAGGCAAAAAAGAAGTAGAAAGAAACAGAAAGGTGACATCACAGCCTAGGGGGTAAGTGATTGGTTGGTGATTGGTGAGTAGTTTTTCTTTTTCTTTTTATATTAGTCAGTAACTTTTAACATTGTTGTTGCCAATTTAAGTGTATCTAAGGGTTAAGTCATGGCAGGAGAGCTCGGTCAGGTGTTATGCTCCTCCTGTACCATGTGGGAACTCAGGGACACTTCCGGTCTCCCTGACGACTACGTGTGCGGGAAGTGTATCCGCCTCGAGCTCCTGACGGTCCGCGTTGCGGAGTTGGAGCTGAGGGTAGATTCACTCTGGAGCATCCACGATGCTGAGAATGACGTGAGTAGCACGTGTAGCGAGTTGGCCTTACCGCAGGAGAAGGGTCCACAGCCAGAAAGGGAATGGAAGACCAGCAAGAAGAGTAGTGCAAGGAAGGTAGTGCAGGGGTCCCCTGTGGTCATGCCCCTGCAAAACAGATACACCGCTTTGAGTACTGTTGGGGGGGATGACTCATCAGGGGAGGGCAGCAGCAGCCAAGTTCATGGCACCGTGGCTGGCTCTGTTGCACAGAAGGGCAGGAAAAAGAGTGGGAGAGCGATAGTGATAGGGGATTCAATGGTGAGGGGAATAGATAGGCGTTTCTGCGGCCGCAACCGAGACTCCAGGATGGTATGTTGCCTCCCTGGTGCAAGGGTCAAGGATGTCTCGGAGTGGGTGCAGGACATTCTAAAAAGGGAGGGAGGACAGCCAGTTGTCGTGGTGCACATTGGTACCAACGACATAGGTAAAAAAAGGGATGAGGTCCTACGAAACGAATTTAAGGAGCTAGGAGCTAAATTAAAAAGTAGGACCTCAAAAGTAGTAATCTCGGGATTGCTACCAGTGCCACGTGCTAGTTAGAGTAGGAATCACAGGATAGTGCAGATGAATACGTGGCTTGAGCAGTGGTGCAGCAGGGAGGGATTCAAATTCCTGGGGCATTGGAACCGGTTCTGGGGGAGGTGGGACCAGTACAAACCGGACGGTCTGCACCTGGGCAGAACCGGAACCAATGTCCTAGGGGGAGTGTTTGCTAGTGCTGTTGGGGAGGAGTTAAACTAATATGGCAGGGGGATGGGAACCAATGCAGGGAGACAGAGGGAGACAAAAAGGAGGCAAAAGCAAAAGACAGAAAGGAGATGAGGAAAAGTGGAGGGCAGAGAAACCCAAGGCAAAGAACAAAAAGGGCCACTGTACAGCAAAATTCTAAAAGGACAAAGGGTGTTAAAAAAACAAGCCTGAAGGCTTTGTGTCTTAATGCAAGGAGTATCCACAATAAGGTGGACGAATTAACTGTGCAAATAGGTGTTAATAAATATGATGTGATTGGGATTACGGAGACGTGGCTCCAGGATGATCAGGGCTGGGAACTCAACATCCAGGGGTATTCAACATTCAGGAAGAATAGAATAAAAGGAAAAGGAGGTGGGGTAGCATTGCTGGTTAAAGAGGAGATTAATGCAATAGCTAGGAAGGACATTAGCTTGGATGATGTGGAATCTATATGGGTAGAGCTGCAGAACACCAAAAGGCAAAAAACGTTAGTGGGAGTTGTGTACAGACCTCCAAACAGTAGTAGTGATGTTGGGGAGGGTATCAAGCAGGAAATTAGGGGTGCATGCAATAAAGGTGCAGCAGTTATAATGGGTAACTTTAATATGCACATAGATTGGGCGAGCCAAACTGGAAGCAATACGGTGGAGGAGGATTTCCTGGAGTGCATAAGGGATGGTTTTCTGGACCAATATGTCGAGGAACCAACTAGGGGGGAGGCCATCTTAAACTGGGTGTTGTGTAATGAGAGAGGATTAATTAGCAATCTCATTGCGCGAGGCCCCTTGGGGAAGAGTGACCATAATATGGTGGAATTCTGCATTAGGATGGAGAATGAAACAGTTAATTCAGAGACCATGGTCCAGAACTTAAAGAAGGGTAACTTTGAATGTATGAGGCGAGAATTGGCTTGGATAGATTGGCGAATGATACTTAAGGGGTTGACTGTGGATGGGCAATGGCAGATATTTAGAGACCATATGGATGAACTACAACAATTGTACATTCCTGTCTGGCGTAAAAATAAAAAAGGGAAGGTGGCTCAACCGTGGCTATCAAGGGAAATCAGGGATAGTATTAAAGCCAAGGAGGTGGCATACAAATTGGCCAGAAATAGCAGTGAACCCGGGGACTGGGAGAAATTTAGAACTCAGCAGAGGAGGACAAAGGGTTTGATTAGGGCAGGGAAAATGGAGTACGAGAAGAAGCTTGCAGGGAACATTAAGGCGGATTGCAAAAGTTTCTATAGGTATGTAAAGAGAAAAAGGTTAGTAAAGACAAACGTAGGTCCCCTGCAGTCAGAATCAGGGGAAGTCATAACTGGGAACAAAGAAATGGCAGACCAATTGAACAAGTACTTTGGTTCGGTATTCACTAAGGAGGACACCAACAACCTTCGCACCTTTTATGTGGCACCTTATCGAATATCTCCTGGAAATCCAAATGCACGATATCTACTGGTTCCCCCTTATTCACCCTGCTTGTTACATCCTCAAAGAACTCCAGCAAATTTGCCAAACATGATTTCCCTTTCATAAAATCATGTTGACTCTGCTGGATTGTATTATGATTTTCTAAATGTTTTGTTACTACTTCCTTAATAATGGACTCCAGCATTTTCCCAACGACAGATGTTAGGCTAACTGGTCTACAGTTTCTTGCTTCCTGCTACAGTGGTGCAAACCTTTCAATGATCTCAGTAGGTCACAAAACATTACTGTAGAGCCACACCTCATCCTGCTGTGCCACTCATCACATCCCCATCACTCTGCCTTCCCTACCCTACTCCTGCACATCCTTACACCAACTTATCTTGCACCTCCATCCACCCCTCTCCATCTACATTATCAGATTTCCATCTAATTAGCCACCCCTCACACTCATCCTCAGCCTAGTGCAAGCATACCAACTGACAGCACACGTGGATAGAAACTTGGGTGTTTTAGCCAATGTTCATGTAAAGTTTCTGTTAATGTGTTGTCAAACATTGACATATTTATTTTCAACACTTTGCCTTCTTGGACAGATTTGTATGCACCTTTGGAAGTGGCTTAGTGAGTTGCAGTGAATGGTGAGGCATAACGGTACCCCCGCAATGGTGAGTGCAAAAGGAATGGCTTGGGCGTTGTCGGGATGCACTATGGTATTGATGTGGGGTGGTGCCAACCTGGCACATAATGTGGCAGCCAGGTGTACAGTGTCAAGTGAAGTAACTGTGACCATGGTGAGGTCATCCCTGGTATCACGAGCAGCAATGTGGTTGGGTGCTGATGCCCTGTGTCCTGTGCAGCATCAGGTGATTGTGAAGAAGGTTGGTGTTGTTGTTGGTGCTGCTGGTGTGCCCGTGCTGTTGGTGTTGGGGTTGATTGTGGTGGGATTCTGAGGACCAAGGTGAGATAGTTTCAAGGGCACCGATGCTGATGTTACAGATGACAAAGTTCTGGCCTATGTCTAAATGGGACAGAGTTGGGGCAAAGGGATTTAGGAGTATAGATTCACATGTCATTAAAAGTAGCAGCACAGGCTTACAAAGCCATAGCAAGTGCAGACAAAGGACTTGTTGAAAGGGTGGGATGAAGTAAACTGGGAGGAGGCTCATGTGGAACATAAACACTGGCATCAACCTCTTGGGTTGAATGGCCTGTTTTTATGTTGTATAACTCTGTGATATTACTATGCTCTTTTATTTGTTATCTCTTGGCTCTCAGATTCCTTTGTCTCTGCCTTGTTTCTGCCAGTCTTATTTGCTTTCTGCTTGAGGTCGAGACTATCCAGTTTGGATTTAAAACCTTTGGATTTAAAACCAATTTCCAGAGGAATTGAACTAAAAAGTAGAGAGGTTATGTTAAACTTGTAGAGAACCTTGGTTAGACCACACTAGCAGCACTGTGCACAGTTCTGGTCTCCATTTTACAAAAAGGATATAGTGCAAACTAGAGAAAGTGCAAAATAGATTAATGACGATGGTACCAGAACTGAAAGTATAGAACTATCAGGAAAAAACGAACTGGCTGGGGTTCTTTTCTCTAGAATAAAAATATGAAGGAGTTTGATAGGGTACACATAGAAAATATGTTTCCGCTTGTGGGGAAATCCAGAACTAGGGGTCGTGAATATAAGATAGCCACTAATAAATCCAATAAGGAATTCAGGGGAAACTTCTGTGCTCAGAGAGTGATAAGAATGTGGAACTTGCTACCACATGGAATGGTTGAGGCGATTAGCATAGATGTATTTAAGGGGAAGCTCGATAAGTACATGAGAGAGAATGGAACAGAAGGATATGTTGAAAGGGTGGGATGAAGTAAACTGGGAGGAGGCTCATGTGGAACATAAACACTGGCATCAACCTCTTGGGCTGAATGGCCTGTTTTTATGTTGTATAACTCTGTGATATTACTATGCTCTTTTATTTGTTATCTCTTGGCTCTCAGATTCCTTTGTCTCTGCCTTGTTTCTGCCAGTCTTATTTGCTTTCTGCTTGAGGTCGAGACTATCCAGTTTGGATTTAAAACCTTGACCTGGAAGAGCTTCTTTACTGCTCCAGATTTTGTCACACTTCCAAGTGTCTGCTGGCTGCTGTTCTAACATATCTATTAAATGATCTCTCTTCTACTGATGTGTTCAGCTTTCCCCAGCAATAACTTATTCCACAAATATTTTCCTGACACCTTTTGTTGCTCAATTTTTGCAGAATCCTTGAATCTTATGCCTGCAGTTGTAATCGGATATGAAAGTGCCCTTACACTAGATTGTTTTTGTTGACTAAATGTTGGAAAATTGGAAGCATTAATTGTGAATTTCTTGTAGGCATGCTTTGCATCACTGGTCAGTCAAGACTATGTGAATGGTACTGATCAAGAAGAAATTTGTACAGGTGAGATTCCCTTGAAGAATGCATGTAATGATATCAAATACTTTGCACAACATGAATCCTTTATTTAAGTTAACAAAATCAGACTGTGCCCTTCATGAGTGTTACTTGCATAGTTTAACGGATGTGTGTTAAATTTTCTGTTCGAATCAAGGCATATTATTTTAAAAAGGAACTTGTGTTCAGACCTGAGATGCAGCGGTTGGATTGATTTTGAAAGCTCTTAATATAATATGTTACATTGTGGAAGAAACTCTTTTCAAAGCATTCTTGCATTATACCAAGGTGGCAAGAACTATTGTAACGATGATCTTAAATAGCCTTTTGCAACATAATGCTGAATATGTTATTTATATTCATATAATACAGGGGTCAACATCTACATTTTGACACTTATTAATGTAGCTGAATTATCTGATGTAACAGTGGCCTGATGATAGGCAAAGGGAGATATGACATGAAATATGACATTCACAGCCCCAGGTTACCATGCAGGTGACAAATTTGAAAATTACCCCCAATATTCTAACTGCAGCCGAACTAATGATTTGTACAGGTTTAGCATTACCGCTTTGTTTTAATACATCATATTTCTATTTATAAAACCTAGAGAGCCATTCATAATTTTACATCTCACACTACTGTCCTTACATTTAATTGAGGAGGGGTGTTCTTATTTATAATTTACACCTCAAAATAATAATTCATAACATTAAGTGTTAGATGTCACAGATTTATTAAGCATGTAATAATTAAACATATACTTAATGGTAGCACTTAAGATGAAACTTTGCGAGTTTTAGCCGGAAAATTCAAACACGTTACAATTCTGGGCTTGGTTTTTGAGGTTTATCAAATTCTAAAGTATCTTTTCCAGCACCCACATTTTATACCTTTTTCCTTACCCCTTTTACGTCGCAATTTGCATGTTTCATTGGGTTACCTAAGACAACTCCATAATTTTAATGAACTTGTCCCTTCAAGGCCTTCTTATAAATGAACAAATGAAGCTTCTCTGCCTGTATTAAATCACTGGAATGTCTTTCGATCAGATTTATTATGTAAACTAACGATTAAAGAAAGAAGGACTTGGATTTATATACCCCCTTTCATGACCACCGAATGTCTCAAAGCGCTTTTACAGGCAATGACATACTAAACATTGTCTAAACTGACTATTGCTTCAGTATTTCTCTTTTTCTCTTCACCAAAAAACTGGAACTTTTATTTTATCGAGTTGATGACAATCTTGGCTCAGTGGAGTCAGATGAGTTGAAGCCCAGTCCGGACGCGAGTACGATACAGCTCATAATCTCGTCTGACACTGAGGCCAGAATTTTGCCGGCGCTCATAGGACGGGATGGGTGGTAGGTCAGCTGTTAAATTTAAAATGATTGACAGCAGGTCGGGACCCCACTGTCAACCCACCACCACACTACTTTCCCAGATGTCGGGTCTGTCAATGCTGAACAGACCCAACATGCAGCAGTAGAGGAGGCAATTTAGGTCATTATGACCTTGTTAAGAGCCTATTAAAATTAATTTTGAGCTGAACTTACCATTTTACCAGGTTGCCCACAGGTAATATATAGGGGATATTATATTATTGCTACTTGGGCATCACGTCCAGTAAGGACCGAGAGAACTGTGTGACCATGATTTAATTTATTTACTTGACAGCTGCAATTGTGTTATAAAATCTCCCATTTCACAACTGTTCACTTTCCAAGATCAAAAGCTGTTGCTTACTGCATTTGGAAGGCACTTTGAGCTTTATGCAGGTTGCAAGTGTTCGGAGCAATCTCTCTATCCTGTGTTACCACATTGGAACAACCTCTCTCACAATGGACAGCTTGCTTCTGTCATCTCAAGTTCACCTGACATCTATTACTATCGCACCTTGTTCCTCAGAATCCCACCACAATCAGCCCCAACACCAGCAGCACCAGGCACATCAGTACCACCAAAAACAACACCAAACTTATCTGCAATCAACTGATGCAGCACAGGACAGAGGCCATCAGCACCCGACCATATTGCTGCCGGGATGGCTTCACCATGGCCAGATATACTTCACTTGATGCTGTACACCGTGGCTGCCACATGATGTGCCAGGTTGGCACCATCCCATCCCAACACCATAAAGCATCCCTACAATGCCAAAGCCATTCCTTTCACACTCATCACCATTGCAGGGGGTACTGTTATGTCGCACCATTCACTGCAACTCACTAAGCCACTTCCAAAGGTGCACACAAATCTGTCCAAGAACACAAAGTGTTGAAAATAAAGATTTCAATGTTTGACACGACATTAACAGAAACTTTACATGAACATTGGCTAAACACCCGAGTGCCCACTCTTGTGTGTTGTTAGTTGCTATGATTGGACTAGGATGAGGGTGAGTATGAGGGGTGGCTCATGAGATGGGAAAGTGATTATATAGATAGAGAGGGATGGGTGGAGGTGCAAGGTAAGTTGGTGTAAGGATGTGCAGGAGTAGGGTAGGAAAGGCAGAGTCACGGAAATGTGATGAGTGGCACAGCAAGTTGAGGGCGAATATGGCTTTGCAGTAATGTTTCTTGATCTATTGAGATCATTGAAATGTTTGCGGCATTGCAGCCAGGTCATCCTGACCACATCCCTGTGTGTGCCCTCCTCTGCAATGTGCAACCAGGCTGTATTGATCTCTTGGGGAGGTCTGTTCCTCCCATGGGAAGTGAAGAGGACCTCACTGAATGCTGTGGCTCCCTCCATAAGCCATTAAGGAAACCGGCTGATGACGCATCATTAAATGACATCACCAGACCTGCTTCCTCTAATTGGGCTAAATCCCCATGGGCGGGCTTAACAAGCACAATCAGGTGAAATTCATTTCAGAGGTTGGGATGGAGCCAGCAGCGGGGTCGGGATCCGCCACTAGCGCCATCCGCCACGGACCGGTTGAGGTTCATAAAATCGGTTCAGGTTCATAAAATCAAGGCCATTGTGAAATAGCAAATAGTGGATATACTGGATAGCATAAAAATTGATAGAGGAGGTACCAGAAAGGCTTAAAGTTGATAAGTCACCAGGATAGGATGGGATGCATACTAGGATATGAGGGAAGTTAAGGAGGAAATCGCTGAGATGCTGGCCATAATCTTCCAATCCTCCTTAGATACGGGGGTGGTTACAAATGTTACAACATTATTCAAGAATGGATGTAAGGATAAACCCAGCAACTACAGGCCAGTTAGTTTAACTTCGATAGTGGGAAAGCTTTCAGAAAGGATAATCAGGGACAACGCTATCAGTCACTTGGACGGGTTTGGATTAATTAAGGAAAGCCAGCACGGATTTATTGAAGGCAAATCGTGTTCAATTAACTTGATCTAATTTTTGGTGAGGTAACAGAGAGGCAATGCAGTTGTACATGGTGTACATAGATTTCCAAAAGGCGTTTGATAAAGTGCCACATAATAGGCTTGCCAGCAAAGTTGAAGCCCATGGAATAAATGGCAGCATGGGTGTTTTTCGGATTGGATGAAAGTATACAGTGGTGTTCCCCAGGGGCAGATACTAGGACCACTGCTTTTCTTGATCTATATTAATGACTTGGACTTGGGTATACAGGGCATAATTTCAAAATTCAGTTCAGAGAAAGTTCACTAGGTTGATTCCGGAGATGAGGGGCTTGACCAATGAGGAAAGGTTGAGTAGGTTGGGCCTCTACTCATTGGAATTCAGAAGATTGAGAGGTGATCTTATCGAAACGTATAAGATTATGAGGGGGCTTGACAAGGTGAATGCACAGAGAATGTTTCCACTGATAGGGGAGACGAGAACTAAGGGGCATAATCTTAGAATAATGGGCCGCCCATTTAAAACTGAGATGAGGAGAAATTTACTTTCTCAGAGGGTTGTAAATCTGTGGAATTCGCTGCCTCAGGAGCTGTTGGAGCTGGGACATTGAATACATTTAAGACAGAGATAGACAGTTTCTTAACCGATAAGGGAATAAGGGGTTACAGGGAGCGGGTGGGGAAGTGGACCTGAGTCCATGATTGGATCAGCCAAGATCGTATTAAATGGCAGAGCAGGCTCGAGGGGCCTTATGGCCTACTCCTGCTCCTATTTCTTATGTTCTTATGTTCTTATCATAGGCAGTACCTCGAAACAAGGATAGAAACATAGAAACATAGAAAATAGGTGCAGAAGTAGGCCATTCGGCCATTCGAGCTTGCACCGCCATTCAATGACTGAACATGCAACTTCAGTACCCCATTCCTGCTTTCTCGCCATACCCCTTGATCCCCCTAGTAGTAAGGACTACATCTAACTCCTTTTTGAATATATTTAGTGAATTGGCCTCAACAACTTTCTGCGGTAGAGAATTCCACAGGTTCACCACTCTCTGGGTGAAGAAGTTTCTCCTTATCTCGGTCCTAAATGGCTTACCCCTTATCCTTAGACTGTGACCCCTGGTTCTGGACTTCCCCAACATTGGGAACATTCTTCCTGCATCTAACCTGTCTAAACCCATCAGAATTTTAAACATTTCGATAAGATCCCCTCTCATTCTTCTGAACTCCAGTGTATACAAGCCCAGTTGATCCAGTCTTTCTTGATATGTCAGTGCCGCCATCCCGGGAATCAGTCTGGTGAATCTTCGCTGCACTCCCTCAATAACAAGAATGTCCTTCCTCAAGTTAGAAGACCAAAACTGTACACAATACTCCAGGTGTGGCCTCACCAAGGCCCTGTACAACTGTAGTAACACCTCCCTGCCCCGGAACTCAAATCCCCTCGCTATGA
Organism: Pristiophorus japonicus; assembly: GCF_044704955.1. Lineage (NCBI taxonomy): Eukaryota > Metazoa > Chordata > Chondrichthyes > Pristiophoridae > Pristiophorus > Pristiophorus japonicus. Next base: position 20,630 of record NW_027254365.1, read on the forward strand.
AGGCCAACATGCCATTTGCTTTCTTAACCGCCTGCTGTACCTGCATGCCAACCTTCAATGACTGATGTACCATGACACCCAGGTCACGTTGCACCTCCCCTTTTCCTAATCTGTCACCATTCAGATAATAGTCTGTCTCTGTTTTTACCACCAAAGTGGATAACCTCACATTTATCCACATTATACTTCATCTGCCATGCATTTGCCCACTCACCTAACCTATCCAAGTCACTCTGCAGTCTCATAGCATCCTCCTCGCAGCTCACACTGCCACCCAACTTAGTGTCATCTGCAAATTTGGAGATACTACATTTAATCCCCTCGTCTAAATCATTAATGTACAATGCAAACAGCTGGGGCCCCAGCACAGAACCTTGCGGTACCCCACTAGTCACTGCCTGCCATTCTGAAAAGTACCCATTTACTCCTACTCTTTGCTTCCTGTCTGACAACCAGTTCTCAAATCCACATCAGCACACTACTCACAATCCCATGTGCTTTAACTTTGCACATTAATCTCTTGTGTGGGACCTTGTCGAAAGCCTTCTGAAAGTCCAAATACACCACATCAACTGGTTCCCCCTTGTCCACTCTACTGGAAACATCCTCAAAAAATTCCAGAAAATTTGTCAAGCATGATTTCCCTTTCACAAATCCATGCTGACTTGGACCTATCATGTCACCTCTTTCCAAATGCACTGCTATGACATCCTTAATAATTGATTCCATCATTTTACCCACTATCGATGTCAGGCTGTTCTCTCTCTCCCTCCTTTTTTAAAAAGTGGGGTTACATTGGCTACCCTCCACTCCATAGGAACTGATCCAGAGTCAATGGAATGTTGGAAAATGACTGTCAATGCATCCGCTATTTCCAAGGCCACCTCCTTAAGTACTCTGGGATGCAGACCATCAAGCCCTGGGGATTTATCGGCCTTCAATCCAATCAATTTCCCCAACACAATTTCCCGACTAATAAGGATTTCCCTCAGTTCCTCCTTCTTACTAGATCCTCTGACCCTTTTTATATCCGGAAGGTTGTTTGTGTCCTCCTTAGTGAATACCGAACCAAAATACTTGTTCAATTGGTCTGCCATTTCTTTGTTCCCCGTTATGACTTCCCCTGATTCTGACTGCAGGGGACCTACATTTGTCTTTACTAACCTTTTTCTCTTTATATATCTATAGAAGCGTTTGCAGTCCGTTTTAATGTTCCCTGCAAGCTTTCTCTCATACTCTATTTTCCCTGCCCTAATCAAACCCTTTGTCCTCCTCTGCTGAGTTCTAAATTTCTCCCAGTCCCCAGGTTCGTTGCTATTTCTGGCCAATTTGTATGCCACTTCCTTGGCTTTAATACTATCCCTGATTTCCCTTGATAGCCACGGTTGAGCCACCTTCCCTTTTTTATTTTTATGCCAGACAGGGATGTACAATTGTTGTCGTTCATCCATGCGGTCTCTAAATGTCTGCCATTGCCCATCCACTGTCAACCCCTTAAGTATCATTCGCCAATCTATCCTAGCCAATTCACGCCTCATACCTTCAAAGTTACCCTTCTTTAAGTTCTGAAGCATGGTCTCTAAATTAACTGCTTCATTCTCCATCCTAATGTAGAATTCCACCATATTATGGTCACTCTTCCCCAAGGGGCCTCGCACAACAAGATTGCTAATTAATCCTCTCTCATTACACAACACCCAGTCTAAGATGGCCTCCCCCCTAGTTGGTTCCTCAACATATTGGTCTAGAAAACCATCCCTTATGCACTCCAGGAAATCCTCCTCCACCGTATTGCTTCCAGTTTGGTTAGCCCAATCTATATGCATATTAAAATCACCCAAGATAACTGCTGCACCTTTATTGCATGCACCCCTAATTTCCTGTTTGATGCCTTCCCCAACATCACTACTACTGTTTGAAGGTCTGTACACTACTCCCACTAATGATTTTTGCCCTTTGGTGTTCTGCCGCTCTACCCATATAGATTCCACATCATCCAAGCTAATGTCCTTCCTAACTATTGCATTAATCTCCTCTTTAACCAGCAATGCTACCCCATCTCCTTTTCCTTTTATTCTATTCTTCCTGAATGTTGAATACCCTTGGATGTTGAGTTCCCAGCCCTGATCATCCTGGAGCCATGTCTCTGTAATCCCAATCACATCATATCTGTTAACATCTATTTGCACAGTTAATTCATCCACCTTTTTACAGATACTCCTTGCATTAAGACACAAAGCCTTCAGGCTTGTTTTTTTTAACACCCTTTGTCCTTTTAGAATTATGATGTAGTGTGGCCCTTTTTGTTTCTTGCCTTTGTTTACTTGGCCTTCCACTATTGCTTTTTACCTTTCCACCATCTGTTTCTGACTCCATATTACTTCGCCCTGTCTCGCTGCATAGGTTCCCATCCCCCTGCCATATTAGTTTAAACACTCCCGAACTGCATTAGCAAATGTTACCCCCAGGACATCAGTTCCAGTCCTGCCCAAGTGCAGACCGTCCCTTTTGTACAGGTTCCACTTCCCCCAGAACTGGTTCCAATATCCCAGGAATTTGAATCCCTCCCTCTTGCACCACTGCTCAAGTCACGTATTTATTCTAACTATCCTGCTCCCTCTACTCTGATTAGCACGTGGCACTGGTAGCAATTCAGAGATTACTACCTTTAAGTTCCTTCTTTTTAATTTAACTCCTAGCGCCATAAATTCAGCTTGTAGGACCTCTTCCCGCCTCTTGCCTATATTGTTGGTATCTACATGTACCACGGCAACTGGCTGTTCACCCTCCCTCTCCAGAATGCTCTGCAGCCACTCAAAGACATCCTTGACCCTTGCACCAGGGAGGCAACATACCATCCTGGAGTTTCGGTTGCGGCCGCAGAAACTCCTATCTATTCTCCTTACAATAGAGTCCCCTATCACTATAGCTCTCCCACTCTTTTTCTCGCCATTCTGTGCAGCAGAGCCACCCATGGTGTCATGAACCTGGCTGCTGGTGCCTTCCCCTAGTAAGTCATCGCCCCCAACAGTATCCAAAACGGTATATCTGTTTTGGAGGGAGATGACCACAGGGGCCTCCTGCACTACCTTCCTGCTCTTGCCTTGTCTCTTGGCCACCCATTCACTATCTGTCCTAACCCTTACCTGCAGTGTGACCAACTCACTAAATGTGCTATCCACAACCTTCTCAGCATCGCGCATGACTTGCTTCCACGCCGAAAAGGGGTGAGTTCACAGCTGTTTCAATGAAGGTCCTAATATTCCAGATCCCGAACTACATCTTGAAGGGTGGAAGATGCCTGTGCGTGGATTTTTTTAACGTGTGGCGGCCGTTGCACACCAGCCACCACACGGGCTTGACAGAGCGAGGTCTTGCTCCAGTGGCAAGGATTAACCAAGATGACTGGAGACCAGCTCTGCTGCACGGACCTAGTGTGCACACATATCACAATGTGGGCTGGCCCATGCTGTCCCTGGGCCCTCGCCTCTTCTGGGCCTCGATCACATCCCTCTACGAACTCTTACCGCTCCTTCGCCCCGACCTTGCCGCTCCTGCTGTACCTACCCACACTGCAATCAGCCGTTGCCCTCCTGCAGCAGCACGCGCTGCTCCCTGAAGCTGCATGCCGCCGCACGCTGCTCCCTCTAATGGCCCCGGCAAGCTGATGGTCTTGCAGGCCAGGACCGCAACAATTTCCGGGTAAGTGTATAATGGAGAAAGGTATAAGCAGGATATGTTGATTGGGTTAGATGATGGAGGCTGGTAGGAATGCTTGTGTGGAATGAAGTCCTTACTACTAGGGGGATCAAGGGGTATGGCGAGAAAGCAGGAATGGGATACTGAAGTTGCATGTTCAGCCATGAACTCATTGAATGGTGGTGCAGGCTAGAAGGGTCGAATGGCCTACTCCTGCACCTATTTTCTATGTTTCTATGAACATAAACACCGACATAAATAAGATGGGATGATTGGTCTGTTTGTATGCTATAAATTCTATGTAATTCTACAAAGTTCCATTAAGGTTGCAAAAGTAGCAGGTCCCGCACTCTGGAATTACCTCCTTGAACCCCTTCCTTTAAGGCCCTGCTTAAAACTCATGCCTTTGATCAAGCTTTGGGTAACTCCTGCTAATATTGTCTCAGCGTACTTTTTTCTCTGATTACACCTCTAAATGCCTTGGGACATTCTTCCATATTAAATATCCTATATAAATCCAAGTTGTTGAAGAAAGAACTTAAAGAAATAAACAAAGACTTACATTTATATAGTGTCTTTCATGACCACAGGATGCTCCAAAGCACTTCACAGACAGTTTTTGAAGTGCAGTGGCTGTTGTAATGTAGGGAAACACAGCAGCCATTTTTTACACAGCAAGGTCCCACAAATTACAATGCGATAAAAGACCAATTAAACTCTCAGCTCCAAGTCACACTTGGACATTTAATGCTGTTGCTTCAGAATCGCTGGGTCAAAATCCGGGATTTCCCTATCTAAATTATTGTGGGAGCACTATCACCAAAAAGACTTCAGCAGTTCAAGCAAAAGGCCCGCCATCACTCTTTAGGGATTGGCAATAAATGCAGTCTGGCCAGTGCCACCTATTATGTAATGATGTGTGTATCGTCCCAGTACCTTAAATGTATTGCAAGTACTATGCCACACCACAGAGGGCGCTGCGGTGGGAAACCCTGGTAGTACCTGTAACAAAGGCTATATAAGGCTGACCACCACACCTGGGAGGCACTCTGGAGCTGAACAATAAAGGACGAAGGTCACAGCAGTTAGATTAACACCAGACCGTGTGGAGTCAGTGATCTGTGTGCTACATACACCACATTGGCAACGAGGAAGCGGACGAAGTCCACGCAACCATGGCTACTCTGGGCTCGCTAAAGGATTTTACCGTAGGCAATGATTGGGAGGCCTTTACGGAAAGGCTCGAGTACTACTTCACAGCAAACGATCTGACGGAGGACACAAAGGCAATGAGAGAGAGGCCTAAGGCGATATTGCTCTCAAGTTGTGGAGATGAGGTTTACTGTCTCGTCAGGGATTTGCTGGCACCTGGGAGCGCCAGGGACAAGTCATACGAGGAGCTGACTGAACTCATTCGTGACCAGTTGAAACTGAAAGAGAGCATCCTCTCGGCCAGATACAAATTTTACCATCACTGCAGACCTGAGGGCCAGGATGTCACCAAATATGCTGCAGACTTCAGGAGACTCGCGGCGCCGTGTGATTTTGGGGCACACCTTGACGAGGCTTTGCGGGACGTTTTCGTTATGGGGATTGGCCACGAGGGCCTCCTTCACAAGCTGCTGGCCACGGAACCCACGGTCACTCTGACAAAGGCCATTGCCATCAGCCGGGCATATATGACCTCGACTTGCAGCACCAAGCAAATAATCCACAGTCTCGAACCCGGCAGGCACTGTCCACAGGGTAGCGCCCACCATGGACAAAACTGCAGAACGTGGCTCTGCCCGGGGCCTCGGGATCCTGGAGCTCAGAGTCCGCCGAGGGGGGCCAATCAAGCAGCACCATGCTGGCGCTGTGGAGGAAGCCATGGGGCTCACCGGTGCAGGTTTGCGGAGTATACGTGCAATACCTGCCACGTTAAAGGCTACCTTCAGCGTATGTGTAAAAGAAATCGGACTCACCGTGTGGCTGAGGAGATGGGGGATGATCCACTGTTCAGCGAGGAGCAGGTAGAAGAAGATGAGGTGTTGGGACTGTATACGTGCACTGACGATTCGCCCCCAGTGATAAGTGAAATAAAATCAACGGAGTCCCAGTGAGTATGGAAGTGGACACAGGCTCGGGTCCATTGTTGATGAGTCGGAGAACTTTTGATAAACTGTGGATTAACCCAGCTGCACAACCCAAGCTGGTCCCGGTCACGGCGAAGCTGCGTACCTACACCAGGGAACTAATACCTGTTCTCGGCAGAGCGATGGTGCAGGTATCCCACCGGGACGAGACGCACGCTTTACCTTTGTGGGTCGTTGCAGGCGATGGGCCGACACTCCTCGGCCGGAGGTGGATGGGGAAGGTCCGTGGGAGCTGGGAAGACTTCATCACTCCACAGGCTGCTGCTCCCCAGGGTGCTGCTGTGCCCCGGGTCCCCAGAGAGCAGCGCCGACCGAGCTGGAGCTGCAGCCTCAATCCACCCACAGGCAAGCCCCAGCCCCGGACCTCACACAGAGACCCTGCAGCCTTAATCCCCACAGGCAAGTCCCAGCCCCGGACCTCACACAGAGACCCTGCAGCCCCAGCCCCCACAGGCAAGCAGCCCTGCACAGAGGGGCCCAAGGGGGGGGGGTGGGGGTTGAGCCGGCGGGGCGCTGCGGGCGGGGTGCTGAGGGATCCAGGGGCCGGTGGATCGGAAGAGCCCCGCTGAGGAGCTGTTAGTGTCGGGCGGCGGCAGCAGCTGGAGGTCGGGGGCTACGGAGGCCGCGGGGGACGCGGCAAGTGCGGCCGCTGGAGAGGCCCGACGGCCGCAGGAGAGGCGGCAAGTCAGGTGGCAGCGGAGGGGAGCAGAGGCTGCGACGGCGGAGGGCATCCGGAGCGACGGAGAAGAAGATGGCGGCGGCATCGTGTCGGAGCTGCAGAGCATCAAAGATGGCGGCGCCCAAGGAGAAGCCTCGTGGAATCCTCCTGCATCAAAGATGGTGCCTTAAAAAGGAAATGCACCCGGGAGTCTTAAAAGGGCCTTACAAAGAGGTGGTCCCCACAAAGGACTTCTGTTTGGCAGAGCGAGTCTAAAATGAGTTATGTTAATGTGAGATAGTGAATTTATAATAAGAATTACTCTTTTTTATGCTGAATGGCCACTGTATTTGTGTGAAATAATGGATGAAATACAATTAATGATAACGGCTAACAAGGAAATCAAGGTTCCGCTACCAGTCAATAACCAGTTAATGTACCAGATAAAATGTACCATACTAACGCACTGTCTATGCCCACCTGCCTTCCGTTGGACAAGTGTGATGTTATGTAATGATGTGTGTATCGTTGTCCTGCGTCCAGGTGGAGGGGGGGAGGTGATGGTGATGTTATGTAATGATGTGTGTATCGTCCCAGTACCTTAAATGTATTGTAAGTACTATGCCACACCACAGAGGGCGCTGCGGTGGGAAACCCTGGTAGTACCTGTAACAAATGCTATATAAGGCTGACCACCACACCTGGGAGGCACTCTGGAGCTGAACAATAAAGGATGAAGGTCACAGCAGTTAGACTTACACCAGACCGTGTGGAGTCGGTGATTTGTGTGCTACATACACCACACCACCCACATCCCACATACAAATATAAAAAAGGTCTTCAGACTGACGCGCACTGTCTAAATTTCTAAGTGAACGATAGACATCCATGCTTAAGCTAGATTTGTTTATTTATTGTTAACAGAAAGAAAATAAGCCAGACATACAATGATTATCCTAGATGTAAACAGATGCATTTTCCTAATCACAATGATGAAATTGAAAGCATTCTATATAAAGTAATAATGTTTTAGTAAAACAATATAAATCAGCAGAAGCTTTGTGATTTCCTTTATTCACTTCAGTGAAAAATCTTGTAACAGAACTTCTGTTCCCTGAATTGCAAACCTAGGATGAGTCACATCCTGTTAACATTAAATCCTTGGTATTGCAGTCTTCTCGCTTGCCTTTCTTCTGACATCTAAACTACTTAAGAAATCAAAATGAATAATAAAAAAACATTTCATAATGTGTCCATTTTATATGAAAAGTGCATCCACACTTAGTAAAATCAGGACCAAAAGAAAACAAATACAAAGATCACACCCACAGTAAGTAAAGCAAGCTTTGCCGTCGCTGTGGGAACTGAAAATTTGTAGCTATAAGTGCTCTTACAAGTTGTGTAAATCTGAGTTATCGGTTCACAGTCCAAAAAAGTGAATTCCATTGTTCAATAGGGAATGAGCAATTTCCAGCCTCCTAACAACTAAGTCCCTCTAATCTGCAAACTTTCAGTCTCTCTTGCCGTATAAAAATTAAAAAATCCTAAAGCAAAGCAGCTCAAAGGAAAAGTACATTCAATATAAAGTACTTCTAGCTAGTTCATATTTAAAATTCCAAACTTGGAAGAAATAATCGCAGTTTAAATCTTTTTATAGCATGTGATTACATCTAAGATTGCGGGTTTAAGTCCCACTCTAGGAGTACAGTACATAGTCTTGGTTCAGACTTCAGTGCAGTACTGAAAGAAAAGGCTTTCTCAGGAAAACTTGCGATGGGCAATAAATGCAGCCTTGCCACCATCGCCCACATCCTGAATGTGGCTCAAGATGTGGTTCTTGTACCCTTCAGTGCAGCGTCAACCTGAAAATAAATACATCCACTGTCAGTCATCATTGATAACATAATCTGGACATCGGGTGGGTGTTAACTATTGGTGCTGCAGGGAGCCTCGCCAACGGGCAGAGCAAATTGAAAATTTGTGCATGCACGACCTACAATTTTTCATCATTTGCGCTGACAGTGGGCGAAGCTCTCTGCCATTGTACAAATCTCACAATTTATGGGTGAATTCATATTGTTTTCTTATTGAGTGAGCAAAACTGTCTTCAATGTAACATGGATAATATGGGTAAAAATCTAGACTCATAATTGCCTGCTTATATAGAAAATGTAGGAAACAGAAATATTTAAAAAATCTTACTGCACTACAATTCCATTATTATCCACAAGTTAAAAAGATCGACAGTTAACATTATAATTTTCCTATTATTTGTTTATATGTTTTACACAACACACTTATTCCTCATCGTAAAACATTGCCCATGCTTCATAAATTTGAAGATGAGCAGATAATTGCTCCTGTGGCTTTGAGAATACCACTTTCTAACCTGCTTCAGGTGGCACCTCATTAACACAGGAGAATGGAGGTCCCATGAAGGAGGAACTACAAGATTTTGCCCTTCCCTCAATCGGCAAATTGCTTATGAATGCTGGCTCCACACTTGTAACTTGACAATGAGAAGCAAATGAGGAACAACTATCAAAATGGCTTGAGTCACTTGCTGACTCCTTCAGACAAATTGCACAATTGCTCTGCCAATAATGAAAATCGGCCTCATGACCTCCAGACAACATCTCTGTCAAACAACCCAACTGAATTCCATCTAGTGAGTCTCCATTATAGCAGTGGATCTTTGCAAAATTACTCCCTAGATTTAGAGCCTCCTTCACTTTCCCTATGAATTTCGGATTGAGTTTTAAAAATGTATTCTTTTGATGTGAGCATCTCTGATAAGGCCAATATTTATTACCCACCTGTAGTCATCCTTGAGAAGAACATAAGAAATAGGAGCAGGAGTAGGCCATTTGGCTCCTCGAGCCTGCTCTGCCATTCAATATGATCATTGCTGATCTGATCTTGGCCTCAACTCCACTTTCCTGGCTGTTCCCCATAACCCTTGACTCCCCTTTAGTTCAAAAATCTGTCCATCTCCGCCTTGAATATATTCAATGACTCAGCCCCCAAAGCTTACTGGGGTAGAGAATTCCAAAGATTCACGACCCCACGAGAAGGTGGCTCACAGATGCTGAAAGTCATCAAACAAAGATGATAGTATTTTTAAATACCATGAAACAATAACTCAATATATATATTTTACTTGCAGCAAATATGACCTCAGAGGTGCCATCATCATCATCATCATAGGCAGTCCCTCGGAATCGAGAAGATTTGCTTCCATTCCTGAAGTGAATTCTTTGGTGGCTGAACAGTCCAATACGAGAGCGACAGACTCTGTCACAGGTGGGACAGATAGTCGTTGAGGTAAGGGGTGGGTGGGACAGGTTTGCCGCACACTCTTTCCGCTGGCTGCGCTTGATTTCTGCATGTTCTCGGCGTTGAGACTCGAGGTGCTCGGCGCCCTCTCGGATGCACTTCCTCCACTTAGGGCGGTCTTTGGCCAGGGACCCCCAGGTGTCAGTGGGGATGTTGCACTTTATCAGGGAGGCTTTGAGGGTGTCCTTGTAACGTTTCCTCTGCCCACCTTTGGCTCATTTGCCGTGAAGGAGCTCCGACTAGAGCACTTGCTTTGGGAGTCTCGTATCTGGCATGCGGACTACATGGCCTGCCCAGCGGAGCTGATCGAGTGCGGTCAGTGCTTCAATGCTGGGGATGTTAGTCGGAATGATGTTGGTGTGCCTGTCCTCCCAGGTGATTTGTAGGATCTTGCAGAGACATCGCTGGTGATTTTTCTCCAACAACTTGAGGTGCCTACTGTACATGGTCGATGTCTCTGAGCCATACAAGAGGGCAGGTATTACTACAGCCCTGTAGACCATGAGCTTTGTGGTAGCTTTGAGGGCCTGGTCTTCAAACACTCTTTTCCTCAGGTGGCCGAAGGCTGCACTGGCGCACTGGAGGCAGTGTTGGATCTCGTCGTTGATGCCTGCTCTTGTTGATAGGAGGCTCCCGAGATATGGGAAGTGGTCCACGTTGTCCAGGGCTGCACCGTGGATCTTGATGACTGGGGCACAGTGCTGTGCGGTGAGGACAGGCTGGTGGAGGACCTTTGTCTTACGGATGTATGCATATTGTGAATACCAACCAGCAGGAAAGCTTAACATTTGACATCTACGTTGTCAGAAACCTCCATCCTGGAAGGATATGTTGATGGGGTTTGATGTAATAGGGTGGGAAGAGGCTCATGTGGAACATAAATAACTGCATGGACCCATTGGGCTGAATGGCCTCTTCCTCTTCTGTACATTATATGTAATTCTATAGTCTTGCTCACAGTGACAGCAAAAAATCCTCCAAACTTAAATGAAAATTCCACTGCCTTAGTAGTATTTTTGAGGCTGTACATTGGGTTATGATGTTTTAGCAATCAGCCATTATTCAACAAGTTTCCCGCTGGAATGGAACTAAACTACAGAACCAGTGGGAACCTGTTCAACCTTCGTTGTTTCCAGGCCAGGTCCAAGACTACCCCAACCTCTGTCATCGAGCTACTGTATGCGGATGACGCCTGCGTCTGCGCACATACAGAGGCTGAACTCCAGGACATAGTCAACGTATTCACTGATGCGTATGAAAGCATGGGCCTTACGCTAAACATCCGTAAGACAAAGGTCCTCTGCCAATCTGTCCTCGCCCCACAGCACTGCCCCCCCAGTCATCAAGATCCACAGCCCGGCCCTGGACAACATGGACCACTTCCCATACCTCGGGAGATTCTTAGCAACAACAGCAGACACTGACGACTCCAGTGCGCCAGTGCAGCCTTCGGCCGCCTGAGGAAAAGCGTGTTCAAAGATCAGGCCCTCAAATTTGCCACTAAGCTCATGGTCTACAGGGCTGTAGTAATACCCGCCCTCCTGTATGGCTCAGAGACATGGATCATGTACAGTAGACACCTCAAGTCACTGGAGAAGTACCACCAACGATGTCTCCGTAAGATCCTACAAATCCCCTGGGAGGACAGATGCACCAACATTAGCGTCCTCGACCAGGCCAACATCCCCAGCATTGAAGCAATGACCACACTTGATCAGCTCCGCTGGGCAGGCCACATTGTTCACATGCCAGACACAAGACTCCCAAAGCAAGCGCTCTACTCGGAACGCCTTCATAGCAAATGAGCCAAAGGTGGGCAGAGGAAACGTTACAAGGACACCCTCAAAGCCTCCCTGATAAAGTGCAACATCCCCACTGACACCTGGGAGTCCCTGGCCAATGATCGCCCTAAGTGGAGGAAGTGCATCCGTGAGGGCGCTGAGCACCTTGAGTCTCATCTCCGAGAGCATGCAGAAATCAAGCGCAGGCAGCAAAAAGAGTGTGCAGCAAACCTGTCCCACCCACCCTTTCCCTCAACGACTATCTGTCCCATCTGTGATAGGGACTGTGGTTCTCGTATTGGACTGTTTAGACATCTAAGGACACATTTTTAGAGTTGAAGCAAGTCTTCCTCGATTCTGAGGGACTGCTTATGATGATGATGATTACATTCCAAAACCCGCCTACTACTATAATAAAAGCAATTCCTTGCCACAGTCACAGAGAAATATTCACAGAATCACAATTACTATCATTACTCTTCTGTGCTTTTAAAAATAAAACAATAGTATCTCTGCACTATGTTTTAAAAATTGTTCTATTTACTTTGAAAAAAGTAACGTTAGGGACAAAAAAAGTCTGAAAAATGTTAACCTAAACTTAAAAGGAAGCACTCGTCAAAATATGATTTAACACTTTACTTTTTAAAATGGGTCAATTTCCTTATCTGCCAGAAGGCCTGTGAAATCAGGCTTCTGCTCTGCACTGGCGATCTATGATATCATCATGAGCAGCAACCCAGAGCAGCTCAATGGGAAACAACAGGAGGCCACAATTTCAGACCAGCCTGACAGCCGATCCAGGTCCGCAAGCTGCGGAAAATCACACTTCCTGCTGTGGTGTGGGTAAGAAAACTGGCACTTGGAAAAAAAAAGTCTAACCAATTTTAATATCATTTTTTCCTCAAATATACATTTTGGGAGCACTTTCACCTCTTCTCTTTTAAATTAGAACTTGTTCAGAACTGGGAAATAACATGGGAGTTTTTATGGCTTCAAGTGCCAAAGAATGCATTACAGTATTAAGAATTATACTACTGCAGGATTTGTTTTCAATTATTCTGAGTACAATAAGGTAAAAATGAAAAATCAATAAGGAATGAGGTAATGTTGTCAGTTTTTTTTCTTTTTACATTTCTACCCTTTATCCCTGCTCTCTATTACTTGACCTGGGTTATGGTTCCAAATATTGCAACCTTTCAGTACCTTACTCAAGTGATCATTCTTGATGTTTGAACCTGAATCATGTGGAGCTGAAAAAAATCAGCCTTTCCGACACACTCTTGCCGTAACTCAGGTGGGAATGTGCCAAAGGGCCAAAAATTAAGTACGGGTCAGGGCCTTAGATTAGAGGTCCTGTCAGGCATGTACAGCGCAGTACTTCCGACCGCCCTTACAAGACCAGTGGCATAGGAGAGGGGTCTTGGACATCCGGCGAGGGAGATCCCATGCCCGTGGCCTCTTAGTAATAGAGCGAATCACAGCTAGTTATCTGGTTGAAACAAGGCCGACTAAATAATGTGAGATTGACCTGGAGTCCAGGTCTGAATTGTGGCCTGGACATTTGAACAGTGAGTATACGAGGCCGAGGAGGCAGTTACTACCACTTTCTGGGGAGGGGGCAACACTCTTCCGCTGCAGTATGCAGCCTCTGGGGCAGGTGGGTCCCTGCTAGCAGCATTTAAATCAACGGGTCATAACTTGGCAGGGTCAGCGGCACAGATCCTTGATGGGAGCATCCTGTCGCTTACACAAGGCTGCATATCCTGGATTTTGGGGATGGTTCGCTATAGGGTCATTGGAGGCCTTCCTAATCCTATCTTTGCCTGAAATCGACACATGCACATCCAACAGGAGATGTTGATTAGTGATCGATTTTTCTCTTCCCTCACCTAGAAATAACGAGGACAATTGTGGTACCTCACTCGCACCTTGGCTAAAATTTGCCTTCAGCACAAACCAAGAATCAAACCTGGAACCTAATGATTTGCATTGCACAATGCACTCAGTGAATTTATATTCTGGGGCATAGGGTAACCCCATGCTCATTATTTTTATGGTGCGGATTTTGCGGTAGGAATAAATTGGATAGCAACTTCTGGCATCCCCAAATGCGCAGATAAATGTGGAAATTATGAAGTTGCATTCCAAGTTGCCCATCTCCTCTAGAAGGTGCGCTACACCAGTGCCACGCCGAGAGATTCGGCATTAAAGTACAGGAAAGGCGTGAAGTTGCGATATTTATCCACTAGTTACCCACTAAGCATGCCAGAAAAAGTCAGGGCTGGTGCATTCAGGTGCAAGTGAATTTTTAACGGCATGATAATTACTGTCAAACAAGCTCTCTGGTTCTGGAAATTTACTTTTACAAGTGTGGAATCTTACTCCTTCAGAACTTATCGTTGGAGATTTCAAAAAAATAAAAAAAATATATAATTTTTAATGTTTTCTTTCTGTCGCTTTTATTTCTCTCATATAATCACATCTTTCTTTCCCTCCTTTTATTTTGCTTTCTCTACATGCTTTTACATTGAATTAAATATTCTAATTTATGCTTCCTGATTTAGACTCTGCGAGGTGAATTTTAACCCCTAAAAACAGGTGGGATGTAAACACTTAACAACCTCAAACCTGATGCAAACCACTTCCAACCCGCCCACTTTCGGGTTCAACAATGGCGGGATGGGTAGATTTTATCTCCATTTTAAAGTTAACTAGTTACCTGACCGGCCTGGGTTTCCCGGGCCTTGGAAACGTGGCAGCTAATGGGAGGCGAGGACTGCTGCGAGGAGGTAAGTGGCTTTCCAGCACTACTTGTGGGTCAGGAGGAGCATGAGTGCTTCATTCCACCCTCCCCCAAGCTAACCTGCTTCCCTCCCTGCGATTTGAATCCCCCCTTGCCGTGATCGGACCCCCCCAATCACCGACCCCCACCAAATCAGCCCTCAATATGTCTCTGATCCCCGCGATCACCCACTGACCCTACAAACCATCCCCCCAACCCCCTGCGATCTCTAAGCAGGAAATCTACCTACTCCTGAGCTGCGGCCTTTGCTGCAGCATTCCCTGCCCGACAAGGAGCCAAGCCTGTCAATCAATTTTGAAAAAGCACGCACGCACGCAGTGGAGTCAAAATTCCAGTGTTCGAACTCCTTAACTTCGGCTTGGAAATCTCTGTCCAGTAAATATTGGGACCTGCAAGTCTCCGTAAGGATTCTTCAGTCTGATTGGTTGAAGAGATATGCTGTTGTTTTCTCTTTTCACACATGCCCTACATTCTCTATAGAGGGTGCCGCGCCGAAACGGATCTCTAATAATTGTTAGTTGCCATGCAAAAGCTGTCCGCAAAATCCGTGCCAGTATTTTATTTTGGGCTTACCCAAGTAAGAGATGTTAGTATTGTGGAACAGAATATTTTCCCCATTGTCAACATCATACATGAAAGGGCAATTGTAACACAGGCCAGCTGTAGAATAAAGCTCCTCCTACTTTGCTCCAACATTGAGGTTATTTCCAAGCTGGAATGGTATAAATGTTTCTACTTCATACTCCAGCTATCATTCGAACCAAAATTCTTCTCTCTTTTGGCACTGTAACTTCTAGCATTTCATTATATCGGTTGAATTACTAAAGAAGTAACTAATATCAATAGCTGGCATTGATATAGCTTCTTTAACATCGAAAATTGCCTCTTTACATTTTACAGAGGCACAATTGGACAAAAATCAACAGTGAGCCAAAGAAGGAGATATTAGGAGGGCTGATAAAATTTTGCTCAAAGAAGTAAGTTATAAGGAAGGTCTTAAAGGAGGGGGAAGTGGAGGGGTTTAGAGAAGGAATTCTAGAGCATAAGACCTAGGTGGCTGAAAACATGGCCACTGGGATTTGTAGTTTGAAATTAGATGCCTGTTGCTCCCTGAGCTGGAGTGAAAGTTTGTATTTTTTTTAATTATTCGTTCTGGGATGTGGGAGTCGCTGGCAAAGCCAGCATTTATTGCCCACCCCTAATTGCCCTTGAGAAGGTGGCGGTGAGCTGCCTTCTTGAACCGCTGCAGTCCATGTGGTGAAGTTACTCCCACAGTGCTGTTTGGGAGGGAGTTCCAGGATTTTGATCCAGCGATGAAGGAAAGGTGAGATATTTTCAAGTGAGGATGGTGTGTTACTTGGAGGGGAACTTGCAGGTGATGGTGCTCTCTTGCGCCTGCTGCCCTTGTGCTTCTAGGTAGTAGAAGTCATGGGTTTGCGAGGTGATACCAAAGAAGCCATGGTGAGTTACTGCAGTGCATCTTATAGATGGTACACACTGCAGCCATGGTATGCCAGTGTTGGAGGGAATAAATGTTAAAGGTGGTGGATGGGTTGCCAATCAAGCGGGCTGCTTTGTCCTGGATGGTTGAGCTTTTTGAGTGTTGTTGGAGCTGCACTCATCCAGACAAGTGGAGAGTATTCCATCACACTCCTGACTTGTGCCTTGAGATGGTGGAAATGCTTTGTGGAGTCAGGAGGTGAGACACTCGCCACAGAATACCCAGCCTCTGACCTGCTATTGCAGCCACAATATTTACGTGGCTGGTTCAGTTAAGTTTCTGGTCAATGGTGACCCCCAGTATGTTGATGGTGGGGAATTCGGCAATGGTAATGCAGTTTACTATCATGGAGAGGTGTTTAGACTCTTACTTGTTGGAGATGGTGGCACGAATGTTACTTGCCACTTATCAGCCCAAACCTGAACGTCCTCCAGGTCTTGCTGCATGTGGGCATGGACTGCTTCATTTTCTGAGGATTTGCAAATGGAACTGAACACTGTGCATTAATTAGCAAACATCCCCACTTCTACCCTTATGATGGAGGGAAGGTCATTGATGAAGCAGCTGAAGATTGTTGGGCCTAGGACACTGCCCTGAGGAACTCCTGCAGCGATGTCCTGGGGCTGTGATGATGTGACCTCCAACAATCACAACCATCTTCCTTTGTGCTTGGTATGACTCCAGCCAGTGGAGAGTTTTCCCCTGATTCCCATTGACGAACAGCCATTTCATACAACCCCTCTTCTTTAAAGATCTTTCTGTTCTGCTGCACATTTACAAATGCTTTATTTACAGTTCACTTTCTGGTAATTTTCAAAACATTCATTGGCTGCTTTCCTGTCAACATAAACACAGTACATGTTCTGTTCAAAACAGAAAATTCCGCCAGGCCCACTCAGCTCCAGACCTCATTACAATCTTGGTCTAAACATGGACAGAAGAGCTGAATTCCAGAGCTGAGGTGAGAGTGACTGCCCTTGACATCAAGGCAGCATTTGACCGAGTGTGGCATCAAGGGGCACTAGCACAAAGGAAGATGGTTGTGGTTGTTGGAGGTCAATAAATTCAGCCCCAGGACATCGCTGCAGGAGTTCCTCAGGGCAATGTCCTAGGCCCAACCATCTTCAGCAGCTTCATCAATGACCTTCCCTCCATCATAAGGTCAGAAGTGGGGATGTTTGCCGATGATTGCAGTGTTCAGTGCCATTCGCAACTCCTCAGATAATGAAGCAATCCATACCCACAGGAAGCAAGATCTGGAGGACATTTAGGCTTGGGCTGATAAGTGGCAAGTAACATTCACACCACACAAGTGCCAGGCAATGACTATCTGCAACCAGAGAGAATCTAACCACCACCCCTTGACATTCAACAGCATTACCATCATGGAATCCCCCACCATCAACATGCTGGGGGTCACCATTGACCGGAAACTTAATTGGACCAGCCACATAAATACTACAAAAGCAGGTCAGAGGCTGGGTATTCTGCAGCGAGTGTCTCACCTCCTGACTCCCCAAAGACTTTCCACCATCTACAAGGCACAAGTCAGGAGTGTGATGGAATACTTCCCACTTGCTGGATGAGTGCATCTCCACATCATTCAAGAAGCTCGACACCATCCAAGACAATGCAGCCTGTTTTGGCACCCCTTCCACCACCTTAAACATTCACTCCCTCTACCACCAGCACACCGTGGCTGCAGTAGGAACACCACCACCTCCAGGTTCCCCTCTAAGTCACACACTATCCTGACTTGGAAATATATCGGCGTTCCTTCATTGTCGCTGAGTCAAAATCCTGGAATTCCAGGGCAATTAGGGATGGGCAATAAATGCTGGCCTTACCAGCGATGCCTACATCCCAGGAACGAAAAAGAAGGGAAATAACAAGCCTCTTCAAAAACCCAAGCAAACCTCTCTGTCATATTAAGAACTCCCTTCCACATACAGCTTATCTTTAATGTGCAACATAAACGGGTGGAAATAATGCTGAGTGAGATTTCTGCCCAAAGATTTGGAAATCCTTCAATACTACTACAAGCCCTCATTAGCAAGTAGGATGCAAACTTAACTAAGCTCTCGCTCAGTTAAGCCACTAAAGGGATCAAGGGGTATGGAGAGAAAGCAGGAAAGGGGTACTGAGGTGAGCGATCAGCCATGATCTTATTGAATGGTGGTGCAGACTCGAAGGGCCGAATGGCCTACTCCTACTATTTTCTATGTTTCTAAGCAAGCATTCACTAGTAAATGAGGAAAGATGTCTAATTAAAGGATTAAGCCCAATCAGAAAATGAATGGGGTCGAATAACATCACTGGATGTTGGTTTTCCCAGTTAGTACTCACCCAGCTCATGATAGTAAGAGTGTTCCTACCAAGTGGAAATTTTAGCTCCAAATATGAAATTCTAACATACCATTTTGATCATATTGCTGAAGTCAGACTTTAATTTCATGTTTTGCTCAATTTCATTTATTTTGAATTCATTTTGCAGAGATGTGGTCACCAGCTGCCATATTCTTGGCTTTGGATTCTTGCCCTGAGTTTTAATCTTTCCTCTGAAGGACTTCCATCTAAAATGAAAGAAAATTTGATAGTTAGCATGTTTTACATAACGAAAGGAGAGCATTATAAAACACAAATGGGTGGAAAATTGCGGTCGGAGGTTTCCTTCATACGAACGCCTCCAACCCTCCAAAAATCTACGGAAGTACCTGGTGGTCCCGGAGGAATGTAGAGATCCCAGTTGGAGGCCTAGATTCGCTGCACAGCGCATGGGGCGATGCCTTTCAGGTACGTACGTACAAGCTGGAGTCACGTGAGCCTGGACCACCAATCACTATGCAGTATTCTCATTGATAAAATGGGAGCTGTTTGTATGGACTCCCATTATTATCAATGAGAAAACCTCTAAAACACCGAAACGTAGCATAATAAATAAATAAAACACCTCACATATTTAACATTAATTAAAATTAAATGATTTTGGGTGGGGTGGAGTCTATATGTTGTGATACACAAGGTATCGCAATTGTGTGGGACAGACTCAATTTATTGTTCGTATTCCATCGAGGAATTAATTGAAGCCTTGTATTGCCATGTGACTGGATACTTAAAGTTCAGCCTCTAGCAGTAGGAGCAGCTGATATTTGACTAAATGATGGCTTTCCCAAGGTACAGAAGGAATCATTGAGTGCATGAATATAATCATTAATCTATAGCATACCTAAATTAGAAGTCCTATTGTTACATAAATGTGGAAATAAGAGTGAAATCCACACAAGAAAATACTAAACATCATTGCAGTATGCATTGTCCCAGGACTACATATTCCCGAGGGGGAAGGAGGGTAGACTCCATGGGGCCAATTTTCCACGCTGCCGATTTGTGGCACAGTTGTAGAGGCACCCAGAAAAAGTTGCAAGTTTTGTCGGAATAAACTTTCATTTTGGAGTGGCGCAGATTGTCCTTAAGCTCTGTAGGTGGAGCTTAAGGTCTGTGCGAAAAACTGAGGTTGCCAGGGTAATGAGGGACGCTGAATTTATCCTGTAGTGTCATTGCTGATTTTTCTCTCCCTAAGAACTTCTATTTTCATTACAGGTGTAAGCATTCCAAGAGCCTAATTTTTAAAAATTGATTTGTCTCTTTGTAAACTCAACCATGACCCCATGATGTGAATATAATATAGAGGATGTAACGGGCCAGAAAGATATGGCAGAAAGACTGGTTGTGACATCTCAAAAACATCCCAGAGGTTCTCTTAATTACACCTGTAGTGCACTAATGTACCTAATAGTTTTCCTCAGTGGCTTATATAAATTTACAGTTAGAGTCATCGGTGCTGCTGCTATTCCGGGCCGAAAGGCCCCCCGTCCCCGGTGCCGTGTCTTCAGCTCCGCTAGAACAATAGCATCTTCTCTGCGCTGATTTTCTTAAGTTCAGGTAAGGTCTTTCAGAACGGTGCACTGCGCCGTTTTTGAAAAAATCCTAGTTGGCCAAACTCACTTAAATGGCCAGAAATGGCGCAGCCGGCATCCCCTGTGACGTCAAAAAATCGTGAACTAAAAAAAAATCAGCCGTAAGTAGTTTGGGATGGCGCAGAAACTTTGGCGAAACTTGCAGATTTTAGTCTGCTCCAAAAAAAACAGCGTACGCCAAAAAAATGGCGCAGAATGGTGGCAAAAATTCAGACCAAAATTTCCGCAGTCACCAAGAATGGCATCTTTAAACGAAAAAGGGGAAAAAGCATTCAACCCCTTTTTGGGGAAAAGAAGAAAATATGACCCTAAATTACATAATTTAGTTACACCGACATTATCTATGCTTCAGCATTATGAGCCATAGATGACATCCTCCCACCCGGCCCCCCAAATCCACTTTTCTCCCATGGATATAAATTGTAGGCTGAACTTTTTATTTCACTATTCACATACAGGAAAACCTTTTGTCACATGTAATTTTCGAGAGAGGAGCTTTAATCCCAAATATTCCACATAATATTTATCATTACTTGGTGGCAAACATTACTCTAATATTTAAACTTAGTATATAAAGACTTTGATCAAAAATAATATAATAGATTGATTTTAGCTTCACATTGCCAATTAGAAATGAGTATAACCGCTATTCCTTACCAGCAGAGGTTCTTACACATTTGTATCATTTTTAAATGGCAATAATGAAGAGGTCAGCAATCTGGATTTTCCAGCCATCGTTTCAATGCCTGGAGAATCGGAAGTGCACAAACTGAATGTGCTAACCTCCGTGCCTCATTCTCCAATCTGTGCTGCAATCATGTGAGACTCAATGCTGAGAGCAGAGCTTTCCTCTGAAAATCTGGTAATGTAAGAGACGATTGAAGGCTGTGATTGGGGATTTGTAAGTTTATAAGATGGATGAGATAAGGTGCGCAAAATGGCCGTCCTCATCAGTATTTACCTTGTGATTCTGGATTCTTACCTCTTTTCATGAAGGTCAAATTCAAGCTTGGACTTAAAAATTCCAAATGCTTTTGTTACAGTCGATTTAAGGTCTTTGGACACCTAAGTAAACAATAAGATGTAGGTTTCCAATAAAAGTATATTCTACACAACAAAACTACTCAGAACTTTAACAAAAGCAAAATACTACGGATGCTGGAAAACCGAAATAAAAACAAAGTATTGGAAATGCTCAGCAGGTCAGGCAACATCTGTGCAGAAAGAAAGAAAGTTAACATTTTCAAAAAGTCATCGACCTGAAATGTTCACTCTGTTTCTCTCTCCACAAATGCTGCCTGACCTGCTGAGTATTCCAGCACTTTCTGTATTTACTCAGTCTTTCCCCAACCAACATCCATATCACCTGACTGACACTCAAACTCTTCCTGTCAGGGAATCTGAAATGAAAATGTCAGCTGATATTCTGAACCAGTAGAAAAGGAATAATTTCAGTCAGCCTAACCTCAGTGGTGGGAAAATTATTGGAAAAAGTCCTGAAGGACAGGATAAATCTTCACTTAGAAAGACACGGATTAATCGAGGACAGTCAGCATGGATTTGTTAAGGGAAGGTCGTGTCTGACTAACTTGATTGAATTTTTCGAGGAGGTAACCAGAAGGGTCGATGAAGGCAAAGCGTATGATGTAGTGTATATGGATTTTAGCAAAGCTTTTGATAAGGTCCCACATGGCAAAGTAAAAGCCCATGGGATCCAGGGCAAAGTGGCAAGTTGGATCCAACATTGGCTCAGAGGCAGAAAGCAAAGGGTAATAGGTGTTTTTGCGACTGGAAGGATGTTTCCAGTGGGGTTCTGCAGGGCTCAGTACTGGGTCCCTTGCTTTTTGTGATATATATCAATGATCTAGACTTGAATATTGGGGTTATGATGAAGAAGTTTGCAGATGATACTAAAATCGGCTGTGTGGTTGATAATGAAGAAAGCTGCGCACTGCAGGAAGATATCAATCAACTGGTCAGGTGGGCAGAAGAGTGGCAAATGGAATTTAATTCAGAGAAGTCTGAGGTAATGCATTTGGGGAGGGCTAACAAGGAAAGGGAATACACATTAAATGGTAGGATACTGAGAAGTGTAGAGGAACAAAGGGACCTTGGAGTGCATGTCCACAGATCCCTGAAAGTGGCAGGCCAGGTAGATAAGGTGGTTAAGAAGGCACACGGAATGCTTGCCTTTATTAGCCGAGGCATAGAATACAAGAGCAGGGGGGGTTATGCTTGAACTGTATAAATCACTGGTTAGCCACAGCTTGAGTACTGTGTGCAGTTCTGGTCACCGCATTACAGGAAAGACGTGATTGCACTGGAGAGGGTACAGAGGAGATTTACGAGGATGTTGCCGGGAGTGGAGAATATGATCTATGAGGACAGATTAGATAGGCTGGATTTGTTTTCCTTGGAACAGAAGAGGCTGAGGGGAGACCTCTTTGAGGTATATAAAATTATGAGGGGCCTAGATATACTGGATAGAAAGGGCCTATTTCCCTTAGCAGAGGGATCAACAACCAGGGGGCATAAATTTAAAGTAATTGGTCGAAGGTTTAGAGGGGATTTGAGGAGAAATTTCTTCACACAGAGGGTTGTGGGGGTCTGTAACTCGCTGCCTGAAAGGGTGGTAGAAGCAGAAACCCTCACCACATTTAAAAAGTACTCGGATGTGCACTTAAAGTGCTGTAACCTGCAGGGTTACAGACATCGAGCTGGAAAGTGGGATTAGGCTGGATAACCTCTTGTTGGCTGGCACAGACACGATGGGCCGAAATGGCCTCCTTCTGTGCTGTAAACTTCTATGATTCTATGATTATTCTATGATTTGCAGGGTTGTGAGAAAAGAATGGGACAAATTGGATTGCTCTTTCAAAGAGCCAGCTCAGACACGATGACCCTGTGCTATATTACTCTATGAAAAAAATTTGTGATGGAATATATCAATTTAGGTGGTCTGATAAGGTTTTCACTGGTGCAAGTATTTAATCTGACATATTCTTCCAGTTCTACAAATCTGTACTGTCTCCATAACATCGTATGATTGAATTTTCCATGGCGTAGAAAAAAACTTCATGCATGCGTATATGATACTGGAACAACAGAAGTCGAACTGTTGGGCATTCTCTCTTCTTTTGCTAACAGCATCTGGAAATTGGGCAGACACAAAAACTGCCTGCCTCCAAATGAACAAACCCCGGTAGTCTCAATGTGTCGCACATGTCATAACTGGGTCCAGCCGCAAAATCCAACGTGCCCACTTAAATCACACCGCAAATGCACTGCAAACATTGCAGACTTTTGGTCCCAATCACATGCAAGTTCTTTCTTTGTCTCGATATCTGACAGCTATTAGTAATTGCAATCTTTTCCAATGTCTATCAAGCTATTAAAAATAGGAAGGAACTAATAGATGATAACAGAGGTAAACTATGACCAGGGGTGTGCTCTATACTCCCAGGCAATGAAAAAAGCCTTGATCTAGAACTGTGGATGAGATAAGGAAGGTGACTAGTCAGGGTCCAACTACAGTAGTTGGAGGTTTTATCTTACCAGAAATTGACTGGGACAATAATATCTCTACTGATAAGACAGGGAAGGAATTTCGAGAGTTAATGGAAGATTGTTTTTTGACTCAGTTTGTAAAAGAGCAAACAAGGAGAGAAAACATCTAGGATTTGATTAAGAGTAATAGGGATGATCAAATCTCCCACACAAAGGTGGATGAGGCTTTAAGTTCCAATGATCATAAGCAGGATGCATAAATACGGAGATCAGAGAAACATGTTGTAATGTATGCACCTGTGAGAACGCTCACAGGTTTGTAGTGCCTACGGCCATACTGGTCTGGGGGAGCCCGATCTCGGATGCTAAGTAGAGTAAGGCCTGGTTAGTACTTGGGAGGGAGATCGACTAGGAATACATAAGAAATAGAAACAGGAGTAGGCCATACGGCTCCTCGAGCCTGCTCCGCCATTCAATAAGATCATGGCTGAACTGATCATGGATTCAGGCCTGCTCCCCATAACCCCTTATCGTTTAAGAAACTGTCTATTTCTGTCTTAAATTTATTCAATGTCCCAGCT
This sequence comes from Pristiophorus japonicus, assembly GCF_044704955.1. NCBI lineage: Eukaryota > Metazoa > Chordata > Chondrichthyes > Pristiophoridae > Pristiophorus > Pristiophorus japonicus. The sequence goes on from NW_027254365.1 coordinate 44,608, forward strand.
TCCACATCTCTCTGAGGCAGTGAATTCCACAGATTTACAACCCTCTGAGAGAAGAAACTGCAACGAGAGCCCCCATAACTGGGAGCATGTGGTGTTCTCAGAAGCCTTCCTTTAAGAGCCAAAGCCTTCCTTTAAGAGCCAAAGCCTTGCAAGCATCCTGCACCCCCGTCACACTTTAACAACTTTTAAAATTATTTACACCTAGCCACTACTCAAATAAAATGTAAATAAACCAGTACAAAAGCAAAAATCTAAACTTACCTGAAAGTTGCGTGTGTCCCTTTAAGAAGCGCTGGTGGTGGGTGGGGGGGGGGTCCTTCATACAGCTGAACACACATTCAGCTGTGCGTGCTGTGGAGAGGGCCTCAAACGGAGTGGCAACATCCAAAATGGCAGGTTGTACGTCAGTTCAGCATTGCACACTGATCAATGTCATTATCTGACTAATTACCGTATTTGCAGCGAGCACAGGCAACGGTAGCGCTGACAACCTGCCCAAAATGGCAGCTGCCGTGTTCTGTGCTAGAATTGAGCAGAAGCGAGGCGGCTGCTATTTTTTTTTACCTAAACTGGCCTCATCAGCCGGTGCTAAGAGGTCGAATTTCATGGCCAATAAGTCTAAAACAAATGAAAAGGAAGCGAGTAGAGTAATAGTCAGAAATTTTGCGTTAGGCACTACAGGTAAAGGGAAAACTGAAAGATGTAAAGTAAATAAATCACGAGCGAGAAATAAGAAACGTGTGAGACAACAACATTAGAGCAGGAGGACAGGTTACGGTGTACAGTACTTTATACAAGTAGAAGGAAAAACTTGAATGAAGTGCAGGCACAAATTCAACTTAGAAAGTAATGGTAGCCATTACTGATATATGGTTAAAATAGTCAGGACTGGGAACTGAATATATACCAGGTTATAAGGTCTACAGGAAGGATAGGAAATCTAGTGGAGATGGAGGAGTAGCATTAGTGAGTAAGGATGGAATTACTTCTATAATAAGAGACGATATAACAAGTGGTAAACAGACAGTGGAGATTTTATGGGTAGAATTAAGAAGTAAAAAAATGATTTAAAACTGTAGTGGAAGTCATGTATAGGCCCTCTGGTAGCAGCTGTGAAGTAGCGCAATGTATTCATAGACAGAGATTTATAGGCAGAGATTAGACAAACATGGAGTAAAGACAGTAGTTTTAATGGGGGGTTTTATCTTTCACATAGATTGGGATAAGCAGACTAGCACCTGAATTTTGTGAGTGAGTTCAGGGTATGTCCTCGAACCAACAAGGGAGCAGGCTATATTAGATTTAATATTGAGCAATGAACCAGATTTATTTAACAGCCTAACGATGCGAAAAAATTTATCTAATCATGATCATAATATGATTGGGTTCATTGTTGTGTTTGAAAGGAAGTAATGCGAAACAGCTACACAAGATTCTAGATTTAGCTAAGGCTGACGTCAGAGACAAAGAATGTCCACAGTAAATTGGGCAAATCTGTTAATGCGTAAAACGACAGAAAATCATTGGAAGTGTTCAAAATATTATTTCAGGTCGATGACCTTTCATAGAATCATAGATTAGTACAGAACAGAATGAAACCATTCGGCCCATCAAGTTTGCTCCAGCTTTTTCGAAGAGCAATCCAGTTAGTATCACTCACCCGTTCTTTCCCCATATCCCTGCAAATTTTTCTCTTTCAAGTATTTATCCAATTCTCTTTTGAAGGCTACTATTGAATCTGTATCCACCACCCTATCAGGCGTGTATTCCAAAACCTAACCACTGGTTGTGTAAGAAAGTGTTTCCTCATGTTGCCTCTGGATCTTTTGCCAATCACCTTAATTCTGTGCCCTCTCATTATCACTCCTTCAACCATTGAAAACAGGTTCTCTTTATTTAATCTGTCTAAATACTTCATGATTTTAAACACCATTATCTCCTCTTAGCCTTCTCTGCTCCAAGGGGAACATCCCCAACTTCTCTAGACTACCCTGTAACTGTATTCCTGGAACAATTCTAGTAAAGCTCTCCAAAGCCTTCACATCCTTCCTAAAATGTGGTGCCCAGAATTGGACACAATACTCCAGCTGGGGCCAAACTAGTGTTTTATACAAGTTTAGCATAACTTCCTGGCTTTTCGACTCTATGGGGCCGAGATTGCCCCTCGCCCGAAACGGGGCAAATGCATCGCATTTGACTGTCCGTTACCGCCGATCTGGATGCGGTGTTAATAAAATAGAAATTACGCTTTTTTCTGTCCGAAACGGAGCAGTGTTAATTCCCAGTGGTAAGGGCTGCTTTCAGCAGTGTGCCTGCGGAGTGGAGATTGCACCGCAAAATTCCCCTCCTATCCATTTGATGCACACCATCATGCTAACGATGCAGCTCCCTGGCTGCCTTAAAGGGCAGGTTTTGCAGCTGTGTCTTGAGTTCCTCGACCTTTCTTTGCCCAGGATTTCCGCTGCTCTGGAAGCTCAGAGTGCTCTCATGCACTCTGGGCAACAGGGCACGGAGCGTCTTACTGCTGTTGTCTCTGATGGCTTCCAGAGTGTGGCTGCTGTCATGCAGTCTCAGCTAGAGGCTACGTGAGATCTGACTGCTGCCATTGCGGCTGGGGCCACCCCGGTCCACCGGGGACCTAACGGTGCCACCCCACCTCACCGACCTGTGCTCCAGCAGCTTGGTGGAGGAGGTGGGGTGCTGCCCCGGGGGAGCAGCACTGGTTCCCCGGACCAGGATACCGATGTGGGCTCTCCAGTTCACAGCAGCCCTGAGTCGAGACCTGCCACTCCGCAATTGCTGCCAAGTATGGCTTCACCCCAGCCACTTCCGACTGAAGGCGCACAGGAGGATGCGGCACAGTCTGCAGCCAGCCTTCCAGGGCCAGAGCTGGTCGAGGGCGTCTGAGAAGGACATCTGCAGCTTCCTCTGCACACACACAGCAGTCTTCCCAAAGCCGTGAGGCAGTCACAGGGGAGACACTGCGGCGTAGTGTAAGGATAGGTTTGCGTAAGAGGAGTAATAAGGAGTTGGACAAGCGTGATAATGGATTAAGTGAGTGGTTTGGAGACCCATTGTTTGGGTTTTAATAAATATTTAGTGTTTGGAATTTGTGATCAGGTCTCTCATTTCAGTGTGCAGGAATAGTGTGTGAGAGAGCTCACAGGTTGGTCCATGGAAATGGCCAGATGCAGGCTTAAGTGGGCATTGACTTGTGTGAGCCGGGCAGCTATGAGACGGCATTGTGCTTCCCTTGCAAGGTTAGGATGGGGACGCCACCTGCTGCGTAGCTGCACACCCGCATCCTGGTTCTCCTCCTCCTCCGCAGGTGCCACTGCTGCTTCGTCCTCCGATGGCTGAGCCCCCATGATGGCCAGGTTGTGGAGCATGCAACATACCACCACAAATGTGGAGACATGCCCAGGCGAATACTGCAGCACCCCACTCTGAGCAGTCCAGGCAACGGAACCTGTGTTTGAGAATGCCAATAGTGTGTTCGATGATGGTCCTGGTGGCCGTCACACTCTCACTGTACGCGAGTTGCCCATCAGTTCTAGGGTAGCGCAGAGGATTCATGAGCCAAGTGCTCAGTGTGTAGCCCTGGTCACCGAGGAGCCAGCCGCAATCTTCATTGGGACCAGTGAAGAGGCGTGGCACACCGCTCTGGCACAGTATGAAAGAGTCGTGGCTGCTGCCAGGAAACCGGGCATCCACTTGCAGAATCTTGCGGTTGTGGCCGCAAATGAGTTGTACATTGAAGCCCTTGCGGTTTCTGAATTGCTCTTCAGCCTGGTGGGGTGCCCTGAGACCTACGTGGGTGCAGTCAGTGATCCCCTGGGCCCTGCAAGAATGCAATCTGGCGCTCCAATTGCTTCTCTCTGGGGCAGGAGATGTCGTCGGCCCTCCTATACAGAGCACCTGTCACCTCCCGTATCGCTGTGTGGGCTGCAAACTGCGAAATGTTGCAGATGTTCACAGTGGCAGCTTGAAACGAGCCTGTGGCATAAATGTTGAGGGCTACAATGACCTCGATGCCACGCTCAAGGCTGTCCTCACCCATGTCTGTGGCTCCAATTCTGGCTGCAGGAGATTACAGATCTCAGTGACGACGTCCTTCCGGAATTTCAGTCTGCGCAGGCACTGATCATCACTCATATCTGTCTTTGCGAATTGATGGCGGAAGACCCTTCCGCGATATGCCCTCTCACCCCCACTTCTGTGTGGCCGTCTTGCTATTGGCTGCTCCCTGCTGCTGTTCTGCCTCCTCCAACTCTGCAGGCTGCTGCTGCCCAGCATCTAGCTCCGCTGCAAGCTGCCTCCTGGCTGCTCATCCGTTATCTGGTGGTGGGGGGGGGGCGGGGGCGTAACTGACTCTCCTCCTTGGGGGAGGCCCTTGCTAAGGGCCTTCGTGTGGCACCTCTTATTTGCCCTCTGTGGCCATCCCCCTGGCCCTCTCCATACTGGTCCGCAACGGTGCCTGCGGCCCTTGCCCGCTGCCTCTGCAGCTGTTGCCCCCAGCGCAGCCTTCTCCTCTGTGCCTCGGCTTCACGCACAATGCACAGCAGGCGTTGGTCTGTAAGCACTGCCCCCATTTCAAAGCCCTCCACCAACACAGCCTCCCCGAAGTGGCCACCTTGTTCTGCAGGTGGAAGGTGCCTCCAGCACTCGCAAAGCAGCGCACACTGTAGCCTTGCACTGCTAGTCAAAGAATGCAAAAAAGTTGCTGACGCTAAATCCAATCAAATCACCAACCCTTTAAGGCAATCTGGCAGTGTGCATCAGCAACTATGCACCACTCGAAAAAAACAACTCTTGGCACCGCGAGCAGCCAGATGACTTTTGAAGGGCAAAGGGGCTTCCGGCCCAGCACCTCGGCGGTGCGCGCAGTGATGATGCGCTTAGGAGTGCTGTCCATCACCGGCAGGGAAGTGGTGCTAAAACGCATCAGGGCAATAGCGATCTCGGTGGCCATTTAACGTGAACTCGGCGGCCATTGCACTCCGCAGCATGGCCGCCGATTTGAGGTGCTAACAGACTTTAACGAGAGGGGCAATTTCAGCCCCTATGCCTCTACTTATAAAGCCCAGGATCCCATATGCTTTATTAACTGCTTTGTTAATCTGCCCTGCCACCTTCAAAGGTTTGTGCACAAGCACCCCCAGGGTGCTTCTTGCATCCCCTTTAAAATTGTACCATTTAATGTGTATGTTCTCTTCTTATTCTTCCTTCCAAATTGTATCACCTCACACTTCTCTGCATTGAATTTCATCTGCCATGTGTCTGCCCATTCCACCAGCCTGTCGAGGTCTTCTAGAAGTCTATTACTATGTTCCTCACCGTTTACTACACTTTCAAGTTTCGTGTCATCTGCCAATTTTGAAATTGTGCCCTGTACCCTCAAGTCCAATTCATTAATGTATATTAAAAATAGCAGTGGTCCTAGTACTGAACCTTAGAGAATACCAATGTAAACCTCCTATTCACTACAATTCTCTGTTTTCGATCCCTTAGACAATTCTGTATTCTAGCTTGGCAGAGGGATGAGAACCTGAGTGTAGATTCAGAAGGGAGAAAAACAAAGCTGGAAATGGAAGGCAGTAAATACGTAAGTGAGTTTGGAAAGCAGAGAAAACAAAGGCTAGAAAATAGACAACAAAGGAGTTTGACAGTTCTTAGTGGTATATACTTCAAAGCAAGGAGTCCAGTGACTAAGGCAGATGAGCTGAGGGCATAGCTAGACATATGAAAGTATGATATCATAGTTGTTGAAACATGGATGAAAGAAGAGCAGGAATGGCAGCTCAACATTCCTGGTTATAGGGCTTTCAGACAAGTTAGAGAGGGCGATAAAAAAGGAGGGGAGTCGCAATATTGGTTAAAGAAACAATTACAGCTGTTAGCAGGGATGATATGTTAGAAGGATCATCAAATGAGGCTATATGGATTGAACGGGAGAACAAAAAAGAGGCAATTACACTGCTAGGAATGTACCCCCAAATAGCCAGAGGGAGATAGAAGAGCACATATGTAGGCAGATTTCTGAGAAGTGCAAAAACAATAGGGCAGTAATAGTAGGCGATTTCAACTACCCAAATATTAACTGGGATAAAATCAGTGTAATCGGTACAGGGGCGCAGAATTCTTAAAATGAAAAATGCATTCAGGAGAACTTTTTGAGCCAGTATGTAGTAAGCCCAACAAGAGAGGGAGCGGTTCTGGACTTAGGTTTAGGGAATGAGGTGGACAGGTGGAAGCGGGTGTCAGTGAGAGAGCATTTGGTGGTAGTGATCATAATTCAATTAGACATAGCATAGTTATGAAAAAGGACAAAGATAGATCAGGAATAAAAGTTCTCCAATTTTACTAAGCTGAGATGTGATTTAGCAAAAGTGTACTGGAAACAGCTACTTGAAGGTAAATCAGTATCAGCGCAGTCGGGGGCATTCAAGGAGGAGATAGTGAGGGTTCAGAACAAATATGTTCCCACAAAGCAAAGGGGTGGGACTCCCAAATCTAGAACCCACTGGATGTCAAGGGGAACACAAGATAGGATAAGGCAAAAAAGGGAAGCTTATGTGAGATACCGAGAGCTAAATACTGCAGAAAGCCTAGATGAGTATAGAAAGTGCAGGGGTGAAATTAAAAAGGAAATTAGGAAAGCAAAGAGAGAGCATGACAAAATATTGGCAACTTAAATGAAGGAAGGCACAAAGCTGTTTTACAAATACATAAAGAGCAAGAGAATAACTAAAAAAAAGAGTAGCGCATATTAAAGACCAAAAAGGAAGCTTGTGTACGGAGGCAGAAGAAATGGGTCTGGTTCTTAATGAATACTTTGCATCTGCCTTCACAAAAGAGAGGGACAATGCAGACATTGTAGTTGAGGAGGAGTGTGAAATATTAGATGGGATAAACATAGTGAGAGCGAAAGTATTAAGGGGTTTAGCAACTTTGAAAGTAGATAAATCACCAGTCCCGGATGAAATGTATCCCAGGCTGTTAAGAAAAGCAAGGGAGGAAATAGTGGAGGCTCTGACCGTCATTTTTCAATCCTCTTTGGCTAGAGGTGTGGTACTGGAGGACTGCTAACATTGTATCATTGTTTAAAAAGGAAGAAAGGGATAGACCGAGTAATTTCAGGCCAGTCAGCCAAATCTCAGTGGTGGCCAAATTATTGGAAAAAATTCTGAGCGACAATATTAATCGTCATTTACAAAGGCACAGATTAATCAAGGAAAGTCAGCATGGATTTGTTAAAGGAAAGTCATGTCTGACTAACTTGATTGAATATTAGATGGGATAAACATCTTAAGTTGCCAAAAAGTGTGGGGCGGAGCGGTAAGGGAGGTGTTGCACACCTCTCTTAGGGCGCTAGGCCGGCTGAGCATGTGCAAATCCCGAGCTGAGCAGCCAGCCTTGGAGCGCTGTAAGAGGCGCCTGGGGAGAAACAAAAACATTGAAAAAAAACACCAAAAACATTCTCAATAAATAAATCAAGCCACCACAACATAAATCGCAAAAAAAATAAAATCAAAAACAACCACACTTACCTGAGGTCAATAATACTTACCTCACTGCAGTCACTAAAGCTTGGACCACCTGCTTTCAAAAGCGATCCCAGCACGGCGCTCTACACAGCGCTACGGGTTGGGTGGGAGCTAAAAATGGAGCCGGTGTCGCCAGGAGTGGACCAGGGGTGTTGCCTTCCACCCCGCCGAAATTGGCCCCGAAAGTCCCGGATCGGAGCTGGAAGCTGGCTGCCCACCCAGAAGAGCTTATCACTGCCATTGCTGCCTCTCCGGCCAAGCTGAAAATCCAGTCCAGATGGTTCAGCAGGGATGGATGTTCAGCCCAAACAGTTTCACAGAAGAACATTCTTAACCTACATTTATTCAGTAAAGTGGTGCAAATGCAGTCCAAAAGATAGGAGTTTTAATGATGATTGAATACATTTACTGGCAATAATTTTCATTTTCATTAAATTAAAAGCAATGCCCACGTGCTCATGCTGTGCCATGACCTACACCACTCGAAGCTAGCACGAGCTCAGCTGTACAGGCTTTGGAGCAACTTACAGAGGGAACAATGGGTGAGTCACTGATCACAGGTGTGGAAGGTTAGGATCAGTGGCTTGGGGTTATGCTCTGTATTGGCTGGACTTTATAAATAAACTATTAAATAAGAAAAATAAACAATTGGCCTTAGTTTTCCTGCTAGGTGGAGATCAGCCAGGGCTCCAGAAGAGAAAGGAAAGAGAGGCTTTGCGCTAGATAAAACACTGCTGTAGAAGGCACAAGGGATATCACAAAGCTAAATGAGAAAACTAGGAAAAATAATATGGGTTAGTGTTCCAAAAGATTGGAGTCAAGTTTGAATAAATGTACATGAAAGCACAAATAATTCATAACAAAATTGGAGATTTGGGAACATAAATAAATATGGATCAATACTATTTATAACGGATACATAAAGTGAAATAATGGAAATAGATGTTCATGTTCCGCTACATTCAATACATACAAGATGAAAGAAATAAATACCTTTTCCTTCATTTCCTCAAGATTTTTCATCCGGTAAACTTGCTGTAGAAGTTGTTTCAGAGATTCTACAAGTCCTTCCTGGAACAATTTGTGCAGTTTTCTTTCAGTAAATGGAAGCCTTTCCTTGCCCATGTACCTTTAAAAACAATACGATTTGTTATACAGAGTGGAAAGATTGGCAGACAGCTGAAAAAAAAATCAACTTTTCTCTAGGTTTGGAAAGAGATGATCTATCTGACTACCGTTGTAGAATTTTAGAAATGACAGCACAGAAGGAACGCCATTTAAGCCAGTGCCAGTAATAGTGCCATCGGAGCAGGCCGGGGAGCGGAAGGAGCAGCATAACACTCCAGGGAGCAGCACGTGCTGGAGCAGGAGAGCAATGGCAGTGAAGAGGGACATCATCAAGGTCCAGGTCGGTGATTGGAGTGTGGGCAGGTACACCAGGAGCGGCGAGGCTGGGGCGAAGGAGCGGTGAGTGATTGCAGAGTGATGTGATCGGGGCCCAGGAGAGGCGTGAGTTCGGGGCCAGAGGCCCAGGGGCAGCACGGGCCAGCCCACACTGCGATATGTGTGCACACGAGGCCCGTGCAGCAGAGCAGGTCTCCACTCGTCTTGGTTAATCCTTGCCACTGGATCAAGACCTAGCTCTGTCAAGCCCGTGTGGTGGCTGGTGTGCAACGAGCACCACACGTTAAAAAAATCCATGCACGGGCATCTTCTAGCCTTCAAGATTTAGTTCGGGACCTGGAAAGTTAGGTGCTTCATTGAAATACCCGTGAAGTTTTTGACGTGGAAGCAAGTCATCCTCGATTCGAGGGACTGCCTATGATGATGATGAGTATTAGATCTACTTATCTGATTTTAAATGATGTTATAGACTCTGCCTCATAAACTATTTGTGGAAAGCATTCCATGTTCTAATAACCCGCTGTGAGCACCATTTTCTTTTAACTTTTGCTCTTAGTTCCTCTATTGATAATCCTGAATGTATCCTCCTTTGTCACCGACCCTGATATGACACCTACCCTTTGCAGGCGAGTGGTTGTTCTGCTTTATTCAAATGAGGCCTGGGAGTTTAAATGGCTTGAGCCTCATGCCGAGCTCCCCACGGGGAGGTTCCCTCCAGCCCCACGCTAATCTCCCCACCCCCAACCTCACCTCCATTGGGTGAAGCAAAGAGCATAAAGGAGCCAAAGGAGCAAGAAAGGGAAGAGGAACCTAATTTTGCTGAACAGAACATTTGTACTTCAGCTCTATTTACCTGCCTTTGTTATTATCCCTTGATATCCTTACCCAACAAAAATCTATCGATCTCAGTCTTGAAAATGTCAGTTGTCGCAGCATTCACAAGGTTCGCCGCGATCCAATTAGATTAATTAATTCAAATTCGATCCGTGGTCAGGGACAGGAGGGTGTGACTACGAGTGAGGAAGGTATGGGGATTCAGGATGGAGGGATTGAGGAGCCTCGGCCCTTGCTCTTGTCCACAGGTTCGAGGCTCTTACTCCCTGTGTGGATGAGAGCAGGGACTGCAGGGAGGATGAGCAAACTGACCACAGCACCATGGTATAGGGGTCATTCAAGTGGGGGGAGTAAAAACAAATGTTGTAGTGGTAGGGGACAGTATCATTAGGGGGATAGATAGGGTTCTCTGCAGCCGAGAGCGTGAGTCCCCAAGGCTGTGTTGCCTGCCCGATGCCAGGGTTAAGGACATCACCTCGGGGCTGGAGAGGAACTTGGAATGGGAGGGGGAAGATCCAGTTGTCGTGGTCCACGTGGGTACCAATGACTTAGAAAGGACAAAGAAAGAGGTTTTGCTGAGGGAGTATGAGCAGCTAGGGGCCAAATTAAAAAGCAGAACAAAGGTAATAATCTCTGGATTACTTCCTGAGCCACGAGCAAATTTGCATAGGGTAAATAAAATCAGAGAGTTAAGCACATGGCTCAAAGACTGGTGTGGGAGAAATGGGTTTTGGTCGTGGGACACTGACACCAGTACTGGGGTAAGAGGGAGCTGTTCCATTCGGACGGGCTCCACTTAGACCGTGCTGAGACTGGGGTCCTGGCGAATCAAATAACTAGGGCTGTAGAGGGGGCTTTAAACTAATTAGTGGGAGGAAGGATTCAGGTGAGCGAAAATTAAAAAAGTCAAAGAATAAGGAGAAGGCAATAGCAGCACTGGGGGAAATGAAAACCTTCATATTGATTGAACAAAGCAAATTGGCCAGGGTAGCCTTGAAGAAAAGTTAATAGATTGTATCCAGTATAGTTTCCTTGAACAGTATGTTGCGGAACCAACCAGGAAGCAGGCTATCTTAGATCTGGTACTGTGTAATGAGACAGGATTAATAAACAATCTCCTAGTAAAGGATCCTCTAGGAATGAGTGACCATAACATGGTTGAATTTCAAATTCAGTTGGAGGGTGAGAAAGTTTGTTCTCAAAGCAGTGTCCTAAGCTTAAATAAAGGAGACGACAAAGGTATGAGGGCAGACTTGTCTAAAGTGGACTGGGAAAATAGATTAAAGTGTGGGACAGTTGATGAGCAGTGGCAGACATTTAAGGAGATGTTTCATAACTCGCAACAAAAATGTATCCCAATGAGAAGGAACGACTGTAAGAGAAGAGATAACCATCCGTGGCTAACGAAATAAGGGATGGTATCAAATTGAAAACAAGGGCATACAATGTGGCCAAGACTGGTGGGAGGCCAGAGGATTGGGAAACTTTTAAAAGCTAGCAAAGAACGATTAAAAAAATTGAAAAAGAGAGGGAAGATAGATTATGGGCCCATGTTTCGGTCTGAGTTGCTCCTATTTTTTTTGGAGCAACTCGTTTGAATGGAACATCTTAGAAATTACAATTCTCGGCATTTAGTTTGTTCCAGTTCTAGTGAGTTAGAATAGTTTCATTTTAGGACAGATTTTTTTTCAAAGTGGGTCATGTCCAGCCATTTATGCCTGTTTTGCAAGTTTAGGCAGCGAAACTAACTTAGAATGGAGTAAGTGTAGATCTTTTACGATCAGAAAAACCTTGCCTACACTTATAAATCAGGCGTAGGGAATGAGAGATACGGGGGTGGGGAAGGGGGTTTACAAACATTAAACACCACTTTTACAAATAAAGAGCCATCATCAATAATAAATGAAAAATAAGTCAATAAATCAATCAAAAAAAAAAATCAATCAAATAAAAAATTAAGTTTCTACTCACTGACTGCAGCACTGGGAGCCCTCCAACAGTGTGCTGGGATGGGGCCCACCCAGTGTCTCTCTCTCTCTCTCTCTGTCAGTGTCTCTCTCTCTCTGTCAGTGTCTCTCTGTGTTTCTGACAGCGAGGGGTGGGGGGAGAGAGGTGGGAGGGGGGAGGGAGGGGGAGGGGGAAGAGGAGGGGGAGGGAGGCGGGGGGAGAGGAGGGGGAGGGAGGCAGGGGAGAGGAGGGGGGAGGGAGGGAGAGGAAGGGGAGGCTGAACAGGAGGGGGGGGGGAGCGAGAACTGAACGGGAGGGAGGCCCGAGTCCGATCTTCACCCGGGGAGCCCATTCGGCCAGGGCTAGGGGCGCTGTGCTTTGGGCCCCTCCCACGCAGCCACGGGGGCGAGGAGCCACTGCTCATGCGCGCACATCCCTTATGCTGTGCCACGCCAAGCACGAAGATGACCTGAGGAGCTCGCAGAATCACAAGGTAAGTTTTCGGTGCCCTTTTTATTCCAGAAAATCGGCGTACCTTATGGAGGTGCGCCGTTCTTACAGAGGGCGGAAACTTGGGCCCTATGAAAGTAAACTAGCACGAAATATAAAAACAGATAGTAAGAGTTTCCACAGGTACATAAAAAGGAAGAGTGGCTAAAGTAAATGTTGGTCCCCTAGAGAATGAGACTGGGGAATTAATAATGGAGAACAGTGGCAGAGATGTTTAACAAATATTTTGTATCGGTCTTCACGGTAGAAGACACTAAAAAGATACCAATAGTGCATAATCAAGGGAACTTAATACAATCACTATCATTAATGAAGTAGTACTTGGTAAAATAATGTGACTAAAGGCAGACAAGTCTCCTAGGGTCTTAAAAGTGACTGCAGAGAAAGTGGATGCATTGGTTGTAATCTACCAAAATTCCCTGGATTCTGGGGGGGTCCCAGCGGATTGGAAAACCGCAAATGTAACGCCCTATTTAACAAAGGAGGCAGACAAAAAGCAGGAAACTAGAGACCAATTAGCCTAATAGCTGTCTTTGGGAAAATGCTGGAGTCCATTATTAAGGAAGCAGTAGCAGGACATTTGGAAAAGCATAATTCAATCAAGCAGAGTCACCATGGTTTTATGAACGGGAAATCATGTTGACAAATTTGCTGAAGTTCTTTGAGGATGTAGCGAGCAGGGTGGATAAGGGGGAACCAGTGGATGTGGTGTATTTGGAATTCCAGAAGGCATTCGATAAGGCACCACATAAAAGGTTACTGCACAAGATAACATTTCACAGGGTTGGGGGTAATATATTAGCATGGATAGAGGATTGGCTAACTAACAGAAAAGAGAGAGTCGGGATAAATAGGTAATTTTCCGTTTGGCAAACAATGACTAGTGGGGTGCCGCAGGGATCGGTGCTGGGTCCTCAACTATTTACTATCTATATTAATGACTAAAATGAAGGGACTGAGTGTAATGTAGCCACGTTTGCTGATGATACAAAGATGTGTGGGAAAGCAAATTGTGAGGACACATAAAATCTGCAAAGGGATATAGACAGGCTAAGTGAGTGGGCAAAAATTTGGCAGATGGAGTACAATGTGGGAAAATGTAAGGTTATCCACTTTGGCAGAAAAAAATAGAAAAGAAAATTATAATTTAAATGGAGAAAAATTGCAAAGTGCTGCAGTACAGAGGCGATCCTTGTGCATGAAACATAAAAAGTTGGTATACAGGTACAGCAAGTAATCAGGAAGGCAAATGGAATGTTGGCCTTTTTTGCAAGGGGGATAGAGTATAAAAACAGAGAAGTTCTGCTACAACTGTATAGGGTATTGGTGAGGCCACACCTGCAGTACAGAGTGCATTTTTGGTTTCCGTATTTAAGGAAGGATATACTTGCATTGGAGGCTGTTCAGAGAAGGTTCACTAGGTTGATTGTGGAGATGAGGGGGTTGACTTATGAAGATAGGTTGAGTAGGTTGGGCCTATACTCATTGGAGTTCAGAAGAATGAAAGGTGATCTTATTGAAACATATAAGATAATGAGGGGGCTTGACAGGTGGATGCAGAGAGGATATTTCCACTCATAGGGGAAACTATAACTAGGTGGCATAGTCTCAGAATAAGGGGCCGCCCATTTAAAACTGAAATGAGGAGAAATTTCTTCTCTCGGAAGGTTGTAAATCTAAGGAATTCTCTGCCCCAGAGAGCTGTGGAGGCCGGGTCATTGAATATATTTAAGGCGTAGACAGATTTTTGAGTGATAAGGGAGTAAAGGGTTATGGGAAGCGGCAGAGAAGCGGAGCTGAGTCCATGATGGGATCAGCCATGTTCTTATTAAATGGTGGAGCAGGCTCGAGGGGACAGGTGGCCTAATCCTGCTCCTGAGGACTCTGATCGCTGGGATGCTGCTTTGAAAAGAAGAGTGCTTCACGGTGTCTGCCGTGGCTCAGCGCTATATAAATGCAAGTCTTTCTTTTCTTTTGTGAGGATCACACATATGACGAGGCACTGAGAATGTTCTCCCAGCACATGCAGCAAGTAGCAGGGTTACTGGTAGAGTCCACTGCCATCTTAAGCTGCACCATAAGGGAACCATATTAGCACTGTAGTACCTTTGAGTGTGTGGCAGCTCCTTACACATCTACAGCTGTCTCTCCCTGCAACATAAAGGCTCGAAGACCAGTGAGTGTGTACTCCATGGATGCAGAGACAGCTGGCCTCGACGCTTCAGAGGCCAAACTGCAGCACAGTGTCTTCTGTCCACAACCCCATGGGGCTAGGGCGCAGAGTAGCATATCTCAGGATTTCCAGGATCATACTGGAACCATTAATTCATAGAAACATAGAAAATAGGTGCAGGATTAGGCCATTCGGCCCTTCGAGCCTGCACCACCATTCAAGATCATGGCTGATCATTCCCTCAGTACCCCTTTCCTGCTTTCGCTCCATATCCCTTGATCCCTTTAGCCATGAGAGCCATATCTAACTCCTTCTTGAATATATCCAATGAACTGGCATCAACAATTCTCTGCGGCAGGGAATTCCACAGGTTAACAACTCTCTGAGTGAAGAAGTTTCTCCTCATCCTAAATGGCTTACCCCTTATCCTAAGACTGTGTCCCCTGGGTTCTGGACTTCACCATCATCGGGAACATTCTTCCCGCATCTAACCTGTCCAGTCCTCTTATAAGTTTCTATGAGATCCCCTCTCATCCTTCTAAGCTCCAGTGTATAAAGGCCCAGTTGATCCAGTCTCTCCTCATATGTCAGTCCCGCCATCCCGGGAATCAGTCTGGTGAACCTTCGCTGCACTTCCTCAATAGCAAGAACGTTCTTCCTCAGATTAGGAGACCAAAACTGAACACAATATTCCAGGTGAGGCCTCACCAAGGCCCTGTACAAGTGCAGTAAGACCTCCCTGCTTCTATACTCAAATCCTCTAGCTATGAAGGCCAACATACCATTTGCCTTCTTCACCGCCTGCTGTACCTGCATGCCAACTTTCAGTGACTGATGAATCATGACACCCAGGTCTCGTTGCACCTCCCCCTTTCCTAATCTGCCGCCATTCAGATAATATTCTTCCATTCAGGTCATATTTTGCCCCCAAAGTGGATAACCTCACATTTATCCACATTATACTGCATCTGCCATGCATTTGCCTACTCACCTAACCTGTCCAAGTCACCCTGCAGCCTTTTAGCGTCCTCCTCACAGCTCACACCGCCACCGAGTTTAGTGTCATCTGCAAACTTGGAGATATTATACTCAATTCCTTCATTTAAAACATTAATGTATATTGTAAAGAGCTGGGGTCCCAGCACTGAGCCCTGCGGCACTGCACTAGTCACTGCTTGCCATTCTGAAAAGGACCCATTTATCCCGATTCACTGCTTCCTGTCTGCCAACCAGTTCTCTATCCACGTCAGTACAATACCGCCAATACCATGTGCTTTGATTTTGCACACCAATCTCTTGTGTGGGATCTTGTCAAAAGCCTTTTGAAAGTTCAAATACAACACATGCACTGGTTCTCCCTTGATCACTCTGCGAGTTACATCCTCAAAAGATTCCAGAAGATCTGTCAAGCATGATTTCCCTTTCATAAATCCATGCTGACTTGGACCAATCCAGTCACTGCTTTCCAAATGCGCTGCTATTTCATCTTTAATAATTGATTCCAACATTTTCCCCACTACTGATGTCAGGCTAACGGATCTATAATTACCCGTTTTCTCTCTTCCTCCTTTTTTAAACAGTGGTGTTACATTAGTCCATAGGAACTGATCCAGAGTCGATAGACTGTTGGAAAATGATCACCAATGCATCCACTATTTCTATGGTCACTTCCTTAAGTACTCTGGGATGCAGACTATCAGGCCCCGGGAATTTATCGGCCTTCAATCCCATCAATTTCCCTAACACAATTTCACGCCTAATAAGGATTTCCTTCAGTTCCTCCTTCTCACTAGACCCTCGCTCACCTAGTATTTCCGGAAGGTTATTTGTGTCTTCCTTCGTGAAAACAAAACCAAAGTATTTGTTTAACTGGTCCACCATTTCTTTGTTCCCCATTATAAATTCACCTGAATCTGAATGCACGGGGGGCCTACGTTTGTTTTCACTAATCTTTTTCTCTTCACATATCTATAGAAGCTTTTGCAGTCAGTTTTTATGTTCCCAGCAAGCTTCCTCTCATACTCTATTTTGAGTAATTATAGACCGGTTAGCCTGAATTCAGCCCTACAGCTGATCATTGACCAGCCAGAAACAAGACCCTCTGTGGCATGGCAGGAGTCTGCTCACTTGACGTCTCAGGTAACACCACATTGGAGCCCTCCAGCCAGCCCTCTCAGATACCTGCACACGCAGGGAGCGGAGTCAGTTTTCCCAGGCAGCAGCAACAGAATTGGAACCTGCAGTCGGTCCTTCCCAGGACTCAGTTGTCAGAGATGAGAGCTCTCTCATTGTCCTAGTTTGTAACCAGTCACTTCTTGCACCTTGGCCCTCAGAGAGCACCTGGAAGGAGCGCCACATTATGCAGGGGCACCAACAGAAAGCAGGCCATTAGGATAGAGTAAGCCCCCACGATAGGGGTAATGCTGATAAACATTTAAGAAATGTCCTTTACTAGTTATGTCTAATAGCATCTATGTCAGCTGGCTGAATTTGGAACAATCCAAGAGAGTGCATCCTGCTGGGACAACTAGGCAAGAGCAAAGGGGCGGATCAATTCATTTGGTCTGCAGTCTGCAGTTGTCAATCAACAGAAAATGTCTTCATAGTAATCTGGGTGTGGATTGCTTTTTCAGCCAGTTAGATAGTTTGTCTGCCTCCTCTTAGCGTTGCTGCTGCTCTGTATAATGTTGGTTGTAACTGGTGCACCTTTTTCCTCATAAGCATTGATGGCTTCGTACCACCCTGAAAAGATCCAGGGCAAAATAGTTCAGGGCTGAGGTGGCTGTAGCAGTCATTGGGAGAGCAGTTTGAATTGTGGAGGTTGACAGAGATCATCCAAGATGTCCTTACTGAAGTGTAGCCTTTTGATGCACAGCTCCTGGATATGTACTTGCTGTGAGCACCAGGGTCTGTACATTCAGGCTGCTGAGTACAGGGAAGATTGTTTCACCCTCTTTGTATAATATGTTATTTGCCTTAACTTGCTACATTTCTTCTCTTCTTACTGTCATAAATAATGGGACTCTATTGGGGAAACTCATGTTGCTGCCTTTGCAGTGGCTTTAGGTGAAAATTAAATTTAGACTCCAGAAATTTCTGCAAAGAAGCAGAGTGAAGGCCGGGTCAGTAACTATCGAGTAGACAAAATAGTTCCAAATTGGGGCTGAAATGAAGCAGTGGCAAGCAATGTTTCAATCCAAGAATTGTCGTCTAAAAAAATATCACTTCCACCGTTATCAACTGACCCTGGCAAGCAAGTAGCCAAATAGTTGAAATGAACCAAAATCAGGCAGGCTGTGTTACGGACGTGCATCATGCATTCCTCTCCACCTAATTTTATTCTGCGTGCTCTGCCCAGATAACATTTTACTCCCAGGCGGTAAAGGTAAAATCTATTCCAGTATGTGGAACAGGAAGAAAGAGGAGCAGCAGGAAATACCTGAAAGAGTGGTAATTTCACCAAAGAGAAAATAAATTGAAGATGAAACTCCTTAAATTTGCAATTCATTCAGAGTTCCAGACATTAAAAATAATCTGTTTTTGAATGCACTTACCAGCCAATGGCTCCATCCAACTCTGCTTCAGCTGCCTGGCGCACAAGGATTTGCATTTTTTCAGTGTCTTTTTCAAGATGCAGGGCAAGAAAGTTGCCAAGATCCTTAATGGCACATTCCTGTAGGCAAAAAGAGCTTGAACAAGTTCTGTAAAATTATATCGCAATGGTTAAAAAAAAAGAAAATCTTTGAAGGCTGAGATAAAACAGAAATGACTCGAATACACACAGCTCCGTCAACGTTGGAATAGAGATGGGGCAGATATTCGTGTTGCTGCAAATGTTGCTAGGTGGTGTGTGGACAGTGTGCAAGGTTGCACTGTCAACTGGTTGGGACAGGCATGATGGTCTTCATGGTCTTTTCTTCCTCTTTTCTGATGTTAATATGTTGGAACTGATAGAAGGCGGCAGGAAGAACCAATCCTTCGTTCATTTTTGTGATATTTTCACAGAGCACAAGCACACACAGCTTTCTAACATGGCAGGCAGCTCTCTCGGAAGTCTCCGGAACCTGCTGCTTCAGTTTAATTATTAACTCTGTAGTTGCAGTACACAATACATCCACATCCACAGTGTGGAGCTACAAACATTGCAAGCTTACAGACATTACAATTTTTTTGACTTGATATTGACTCTCACTGTAGTGCTGTTCCATGGTCACTGGTCACCCTCCAGTACATTGCTTAAGCTCAAGTAATGTCATGATCCATTCGTGAGCCTTGACAGTGAGTGCTTGTAGGTTGTCCAGTCGTGGAGGATAACACAGCACAGCTCAATCTTGTTTGTACCCAGTGTCCACACATGTAAAACATTTGCAGTAGCGGTCACTGCACAGCAGTCAGGAGTGGGAACATGTTGGACATTCTCCTCTCCCTAACCCAGAGGCCAAGCAGAGAATTATAATGCTACTACTGCTTCTCCCACTGAAATAACATAGACCAGAGGGTGAATCAGGCACCTTCTTGGGCTGTATGGTTCAGAGACTTTACACAGTGACAGCTAGGAGAGCCCTTTTATAGATCAAAGAGAGATGGGAAAAATAATGTGTAATGGTCAGAGTATTACATAAAATATAAATAACAGAAACAGACCATTCGGCCTAACTACCCTTGTTTATACTCCACATGAATCTCCTCCCATTCTATCTACCTCATCTCAGGCTTTCAGCATATCTTTCTATTCCGTTTTCTCTCATGTACTCATTTAATTTCCTTTTGAAAACATGCATGTTATTTGCCTAAACTATTTCCTGTGGTAGCGAGTTTCACATTCTAACCACTCTGAGTAAAGGTATTTCTCCTTATTTCCCTATTGAACTTATTAGTAACTATGAGACTACTATCAAATTTCTTCATTCAGAGAGTTGTGAATTTTTTGAATTCTCTACCCCAGGGGGCTGTGGAAGCTCAGTTGTTGAGTATATTCAAGACAGAGATCGATAGATCTTTGGATATTAAGAGAATCAAGGGATATGGGAATAGTGCAGGCAATTGGAGTTGAGATAAAAGATCTCATTGAATGGAAAGGCTCGAGGGGCTAAATGGCCAATTCTGCTCCTATTTCTTATGTTAGTTAAGTATGGTTTAACCTTTCGGAATCCATACTGACTATTTTTTATTATATTTTCGGTCTCTAGATGCTCTTCTGTCACTTCTTCCAGTATGTTTCCTATCACGGACTGTAAGCTGACTGGTCTATAGTTCCCAGGTTTTGTTCTATCTCCTTTCTTCTATATTGGAAATACATTACTGTCCGCCAATCCTCTGGCACTACTCCCACCCTTCTATGGAACTTTTGTATATATATAAACTAGTGTGTCTGCTATCTGCTCCCTAGTCTCCTTGAGTATGTGTGGCTGCATACTGTCCACACCTGGGGATTTATCCTCTTTAATTTTGCTAGTTTGTCAATTAGTTTCTTCCTTTCTATCCCAACTGTATTAATATTTATTTTAAGCTCATCCTCTAGTGATGTGTCTATTTTGTTATTTTCTTTAGTAAAAACTGAGCCGAAGTAGTTATTCAATACTTCTGCCATTTTTCTGTCATTACCAATGTTCCCCCTAATTTATTTTTGGTGTGCGGACTCTCTTCCAGCGGCGGCAGCTGGAGAGTAGCTCGCACTAGACATCCCGATTGGTGTGTGGCCAATGACTCCTTACCTGTGAGATTATCTTGCTCATTCTTTAGTGGCCTTATCCCTACTTTAATTTTCATTTTGTTGGTTATGTGTCTATAGAACACTTTATTATTTATTTTTATATTCCTTGATAATCTGATTTTGTAATTTCTCTTTGCCTTCCTGATGGGTTTTTTAAAACTTCCCTCCCAAGTTCTTTGTATTCTTTTGTCCTCCTCTCCTTTAGTACCTAAGTACTTCTTATATGTTTTTTTCTTCAGATTCAATTTCCCCCGTTAGCTCTTTATTCATCCACGGTGCCCCATAATTAGCTTGCTTGTTTTTGGGTTTTAGTAGAATACATTTCTCTTGAACTCTATTAACTATCCTTTAAAAGATTTTTTAAGATTTTCTCCAAGTTTACTTTCTTTAGTTCCACCCTCATTTCTTCATAATTTGCTCTTTTCCATTCTATTACATTAGTCTTTCTCCCACTAATGTCACTCTCAATCCTAATTGTTGTGTTCCTAACACAGATGAGACTGCACACAGGGAAGTTAAAGTAACAGTGACCTCAGTCTTTATTAAGACACTCCAGAGTGAGGAACAGGCCTTAGGGGCCGGCTTATATACATTGCTCCCAAGGGATGCTGGTGGCGCAACATGGGAGTGCATGCTTTACAGATACACAACATCACTCCCCCTCAAAGTCAAAGTGAAAACTATTTACAAGGTGAGGCGGTCGGGAGCCTATCATTCCCTGGTGGACCGCCTCGGTACAAATGTCTGTTCTGGTGTGTTGGCTTGCCCTCGCTGGGCTGGCGTGTTGTTGGCCCTGCAGGGCTGCTGGGTGAACCTAGCCTTGCTGGGCTGTTGAGCGTGATGGGTTTGATTTCCTGGTCCGGCGTGGTGTTGTTAATCCTTTGGATGTGTGTTGTGGGCTCGAAAAAGGTGGTGTCTGCTGTGGGTTGTTCAGGGCAGTCTGTGAACCGCAGCCACGTTTGGTCCAGGTGCTTTCTGCAAATTTGTCCATTGTCTAGTTTGACTACAAACACCCTACTCCCTTCTTTAGCTATCACCGTGCCCGCGATCCGCTTGGGACCATGTCCATAGTTTAGCACATACGCAGGGTCATTCAGATCAATTTCCCGTGACAGTGGCGCGACCATCGTTTACATTTTGTTGCTGCCGCCTGCTCTCTACCTGACCATGCAGGTTGGTGTGAACCAGCGAGAGTCTGGTTTTAAGTGTCCTTTTCATGAGTAGCTCAGCCGGGGGCACCCCTGTGAGCGAGTGGGGTCATGTGCAGTAGCTGAGCAGTACTCGGGATAGGCAGGTTTGGAGTGAGCCTTCTGTGACTCGTTTAAGGCTCTGTTTGATTGTTTGTACTGCCCGCTCTGCTTGCCCATTGGAGGCTGGTTTAAATGGGGCTGAGGTGACATGTTTGATCCCATTGCGGGTCATGAATTCTTTAAATTCGGCACTGGTGAAACATGGCCCGTTGTCACTGATCAGTATGTCAGGCAGGCCGTGGGTGCCAAACATGGCCCTCAGGCTTTCAATGGTGGCGGTGGCGGTGCTTCCTGACATTATTTCACGTTCAATCCATTTTGAAAAAGCAGCCACCACCACCAGGAACATTTTACCGAGAAGCGGGCCCACATAGTCGACATGGATCCTCAACTATGGTCTGAAGGGCCTGGACCACAAACTTAGTGGTGCCTCTCTGGGCACGTTGCTCAACTGAGCACACACACTGCATTGCCGTACGCAGGACTCAAAGTCAGAGTTGATACCGGGCCACCACACGTGGGATCTGGCTATCGCTTTCATCATTACTATACCTGGGTGTGTGCTGTGGAGATCCGAGATGATCGTCTCCCTGCCCTTTTTGGGTAGCACTACGCGGTTACATCACAACAGGCAGTCTGCCTGAATGGACAGCTCGTCCTTTCGCTGCTGGAACGGCTTGATTAGATTTTGCATTTCAACGGGGATGCTGGCCTAGCTCCCATGCAGTACACAGTTTTTTACTAGGGACAGCAGAGGATCTTGGCTGGTCCAAGTCCTAATCTGGTGATTTATCATTTTCAAACACTTCCATGACCATCAACAAGTCTGCAGGCTGCGCCACCATCAATAAGTTTGCAGGCTGCGCCATTTCCACCCACGTGGTGGGCAATGGTAGCCGACTGAGAGTATCCGCACAGTTCTCGGTGCCTGGCCTGTGGTGGATGGTATAGTTATACGCTGATAGCGTGAGTGCTCACCTTTGTATGCGGGCTGAGGCATTAATATTTATCCCCATGCTTTCAGCGAACAGGGATATGAGGAGCTTGTGATCGGTTTCCAGCTCAAATTTGAGACCAAACAGGTACTGATGCATTTTCTTTACCCCGAACACACACGCTAAAGCCTCTTTCTCAATCATGCTGTAGGCCCTCTTGGCCTTGGACAAGCTCCTGGAAGCATAGGCGACAGTTTGCAACTTCCCCGCAACGTTAGCTTGTTGTAATACACACCCGATTCCATACGACGACGCAGCACATGCTAGCACAAGTCTTTTACACTTGTTATACAATACAAGCAGCTTGTTGGAGCATAAAATGTTTCTGGCTATTTCAAAAGCAATTACTTGGGTTTTTACCCCATACCCAGTTCTCACCTTTGTGCAATAACACATGTCGGGGCTCTAAGAGGGTGCTTAACCCCGGTAGGAAGTTACCAAAATAGTTGAGGAGTTCCAGGAACGACCGCAGCTCCATGACGTTCTGTGGCCTGGGTGCGTTCCTGATAGCCTCTGCCTTGGCGTCTGTGGGCCGAATGCCGTCCGCCGCGATCTTTCTCCCCAAAAACTCCACTTCTGTTGCCACGAAGACGCATTTCGACCTCCTCAGCCGCAGCCCTACGCGATCCAGTCGCTGGAGGACTCCTCCAGGTTTTGTAGGTGCTCGACGGTGTCCCGACCCGTGACCAATATGTCGTCCTGAAAGACCACAGTGTGTGGTACAGACTTGAATAGGCTCTCCATGTTTCTCTGGAAGATCGCTGCAGCCGACCGAATTCCAAACGGGCATCTGTTGTCGATGAACAGTCCCTTGTGCGTGTTGATGCAGGTGAGGCCCTTCGAAGACTCCTCCAGCTCCTGCGTCATGTAGGCCGAAGTCAGGTCGAGCTTGGTGAGTGTCTTGCCTCCTGCCAGTGTCGCAAATAGGTCGTCTGCCTTAGGTAGCGAGTATTGGTCCTGTAGCGAGAAACGATTAATAGTTACTTTATAATTGCCGCAAATGTTGGCCGTGCCATCACTTTTGAGTACTGGAACAATCGGGCTGGCCCACTTGCTGAATTGCACTGGGGAGATGATGCCCTTGGGTTGCAGCCTGTCCAGCTCGCTTTGCACTCTATCCCTCATCATGTGAGGTACCGCTTGCGCCTTGTGGTGAATGGGTCGTGCCTCTGGGACCAAGTTGATCCACACCTTCGCCCTGGAAAAGTTTCCAATGCCTGGCTCAAAAAGGGAAGGACATTTGTTAAGAACCTGGGTACATGAGGCCTCATCGACATGTGATAGTGCTCGGATGTCATCCCAGTTCCAGTAGATTTTGCCCAGCCAGCTCCTTCCAAGCAATGTGGGACCATCGCCTGGGACAATCCAGAGTGGCAGTTCGTGCACCATGCCCTCGTAGGTGACCTTGACCATGGCGCTGCCCAAGACAGTGATGAGCTCTTTGGTGTACGTTCTCAGTTTCGTGTGGATGGGGTTCAGGGCTGGTCCGAGTGCCTTGTTTTTTTTTTATTCGTTGCCAATCTTTCCAATTCTTTGTCAGATCACCTTGTCAGATTACAAACGCCAGAGGTCACCTTGCACACATCAAGGATCACTCTGCGCCAATGCTCTTAGCCAAAAGGCCGAGAGCCACTGCACCGTTCCTGGAAATACTGCAATACCAGGTTCGTGCCATGGAGGTGGATGGGTCAAACCACCCCACCCACCTCCTATTTCCAAAAAGCATAGGAGAACCACCTTCCTGATCCAGGGAGAACCACGTTGGGGTCATGGTTACTCCCCTGTCAGGTCAGTTACGCATGATCTTAGCCAAAAGGCCAAGTCTCTCAAACATCTTTTTACTCATGATGGATTGGCTAGCACCAGTGTCCAGTTCCATGGCTATAGGTAAGCCATTCAATTTTACGTTTAGCGTTATAGGTGGACATTTCGTCGAAAATGTGTGCACCCCGTGTACTTCAGCATCTGCCTCCTCTCTCTGAGGCTCAAAATTGCTTCGATCCACCATGGACCGATCTTCCTCTGCCACATGGTGGTTAGCAGCTTGCAGCTCGTCTGCAAGCTCGTTGGAGGTGCCCCATTGTTCCACAGCTCTTGCAAACGTACCCTTTGAAACGGCATGAATAGGCTGAATGGAAGCCTCCACAACGCCAACAAGGTGTGAATTGCCTTGCATTCATCCTTTGTTGCGGACTCTGAGTCATCTGGATCACCTGAGGCCTGCTGGCAGTTGCAGACTCGCGGTTTCTGCCCTGTACATTTCTGCTCGCAAACACAGTTCCAGTTAATTTATGAACATGTGTGCTGAGAGATTTGTTTGGTGTTATCACTGGTGGACATAAACACCTGTGCTATCACAATGGCCTTACTGAGGGTCGGTGTCTCTACAGACAAAAGTTTTCATAGGATAGTCTCGTGGCCAATGCCCAGTACAAAAAATGTCTCTGAGCATTTGCTCCAGGTAGCCATCAAACTCACATTGTCCTGCAAGTCACCATAGCTCGGTGACGTAGCTCGCCAATTCCTGACCTTCAGATCGCTGGCACGTGTAGAACCGATACCTCGCCATCAGCACGCTCTCCCTCGGGTTAAGATGCTCCCGAACCAGTGTACACAGCTCCTTATACGACTTATCTGTGGGTTTCACCGGAGCCAGAAGATTCTTCATGAGACTGTAGGTCGGTGCCCCGCAGACTGTGAGAACGCTCTCCTTTTTGCAGCGCTTCCTTCTCCGTCCAGCTCGTTGGCTACAAAGTACTGGTCTAGCCCTTCGACATAGGCTTCCCAGTCCTCACCCTCCGAGAACTTTCCAGGATGCCCAAAGTATGCTGCATCTTTGCGTTGGATTTGTATTCTCGTTGCCAGTTATTGTGTTCCTAACACAGATGAGGCTGCATACAGGAAGGTTAAAGTAACAGTGATCTCAGTCTTTAATAAGACACTCCAGAGTGAGGAACAGGCCTTCGGGGTGGGCTTATATACAGTGCTCCCAAGGGATGCTGGAATACCTTGGGACTTCAGGGGATGAGCTCCCTGGTGGCGGAACATGGGAGTGCATGCTTTACAGATACACAACAAACCTAATATTCCAGATCCCGAACTACATGTTGAAGGGTGGAAGATGCCTGTGCATGGACTTTATTAACGTGTGGTGGCCGTTGCACACCAGCCACCACCCGTTGCACACCAGCCACCACCAGTAGGCAATGAAACACGAAAGACAGACACTAATGGATTGCACAAGGATGATTAGTTGATGTTGTTATGTAGTTTCGATTAATTTATAAATTATGTTTGGAATGTTTGTTTTGTGGTGTCTCACATTTCAGCTTTGAGTCAGAGAGGGATGTTAAGGTGGGGAACTGGTGAGCAACAGGGATCTGGGGTTTCTTTCATTGGAACCGGATTCTGATGAAGCGCTTACGAACAGTGCGTTGGAATGAGGATCTGCTGCCTACCTCCTCCCTTCTTCCTCCTTCTCTTCCTGAGGTGGTCATGGAACCCATGGTGGCAATGGCTGCACTTTCATTATGGACAAGTTATGGAGGATGCAGCAGACCACCACTAAATGGGACACCCGCTTCAACGAGTACTGAGGGCTCTTCCCGAGTGGTCAAGGCAATGGAACCATTGCTTTAGAACTCTGATGGTCTGCTCCATGATGTTCCTCATTGCAGCATGGCTCTCATTATATGAGCGTTGGCTACGAGTAGTGGGGTTGCGGAGGTGAGTCATCTTTCAGGTGGAGAGAGGACAGCCCTTGTCTCTCAGCAGCCACCCTCGGGTTCGATGTGGTGGCTGGAAGATTGCTGGCACACCATGATGTGCTGGGAGTGGTCGCGTACCAACTGTACATTAAATGAGTGGTAGCCTTTGCCGTTATGGTACATCTCAGGATTGATATGTGGTGCCTGCAGAGCCAGGTGTGTGCAGTTGATGGCGCCCTGCACCATGGGTAAGCCCTATATCCTGGAAAAGTCTCATGCGCACTCCAACTGCTCTCTGTTCAGAGAGAAGGCAATGAACTCCCTTTTCCTAGAGTACAGAGCTTCTATGACCGAAGGGTGTGTTGCTTACCAGTTGCCAGGGTAAGAGACATTTTGAAACAGCTGGAATAGAATCTGGAAAGGGAGGGGGAGGATACAGTTGTGTGTTCCATGTCAGAACCAACACTATAGGAAAGGTTAGGGAAGAAGTCCTGCTAAGGGAGTATCAGGAGTTAGGACCTCACCGATAATAATGTCGGGGTTAACACCCAAGTCACATGCAAATTTGCATCGGGACAAACAGATTAGGAAAGTCAAGACATGGGTAAAGGATTGGCCTGAGAAGAAGGGGTTCCATTATCAGGGGACACTGGCACCAGTACTGGGACAGGAAGGAGCTGTACCTTTGGGATGGGCTACATCTGAACCAGGCTGGGACCAAGGTCCAAGCGGAAAGGATAAATAGGGCTGTAAATAAGACTAATTTAAACTACTAACATGGTGGGGGGGGATGTTGAGGCTACTAGAAATGGCAGAAACCTAACAATAAAAGAATCAGGAAGAGAGAGTAAAGGACAAATTAAAGGAAGGAATAAGAATGACATGAATGGCCAGAGATCAGATAAAGTCATAGAGCATAAAGGTTAAATAACTACTAAAAACAAAGACAGAGGAATAATAAATACAATTTAAATGTATTTCAAAGCAAAATGGATGAACTGGAGGCAATAATTTGTGGAGAGGATCTGGATATGGTGTGCATGACTGAAACATAGCTAAGATAAAGGGAAATACAAAGGTCTTCTGTGGGCATATTAACAGTAAAAGGGTTGTCAGAGGAGCAGTGGGGCCAATTAAGGACCAAAATGGGGAACTATTGGCGGAGGCAGAAGGTATGGCTGAGATACTAAATGAGTACTCTGCATTGGTGTTTACCAAGGAAGAGGATTTTGGCAAAGCTATGGTAAAGGAAGAGGTTGCTGGGATACTGAATGAGATTTAAAAAATGATAGAGGAGGTGCTACACAGGCTTATGGTAATTAAAGTGGATAATTCACCCGGTCTTGATAGGATGCATCCTAGGTTGCTGAGCGAAGTAAGGGTAGAAATTGCGGAGGTGCTGCCCACAAGGGGATTGAAAATGTTACTCCCTTGTTCAAAAAAGGGGAGAAGGATAAATTTGGAAATTGCAGGCCTGTCAGTTTAACGTCGGTGGTGGAGAAGATTTTAGAAACAATAATCCGAGAAACAATTATAAGCCACTCGGACAAGCATGGACTAATAAAGGAGAGCCAGCACAGATTTGTTAAGGGCAAATTATGTTTAACGAATCGTATTGAGTTTTTTGATGAGTTAACATCATCATCGTCATCATAGGCAGTCCCTCGAAACGAGGATGACTTGCTTCCACGCCAAAAAAGGATGAGTTTACAGGTGTTTCAATGAAGGACCTAATATTCCAGATCCTGAACTACATCTTGAAGGGTGGAGGATGCCTGTGCGTGGATTTTTTTTAACGTGTGGTGGCCGTTGCACACCAGCCATCACACGGGCTTGACAGAGCTAGGTCTTGGTCCAGTGGCAAGGATTACCCAAGACTAACAGGAACCTGCTCTGCTGCACAGACCGAGCGCGCACACATTTCGCAGTGTGGGCTGGCCCTTGCTGCCCCTGGGCCCTCGCCTCTTCTGGGTCCCGAACTCATGCCTCTCCTTGACCCCGGTCACTTCCCTCTATGGACTCTTGCCACTCCTTCACCCCTCCTGCTGTGCCTGCCCGCACTGCAATCAGCGACCTGGCTTTGTAGCCGTCGCCCTCCTGCAGCAGCACGTGCTGCTCCCTGCAGTGTTATGCTGCCTCACACTGCTCCCTCCAATGGCCCTGGCCGGCTGATGGTCTTGCAGGCCGGGACTGCGCCGATTTCCGGGCAATACTGTATATACTTGTGAAATGCACACCTTGACCACAGGGGGTAAACTTGTGGGAGACACTCCTCACCTGGTCATCCAGGTATATAAAGGGAGGTCCCACGCAGTGTCATCACTTCTTGGTCCTGTGAATAAAGGTGCAGGTCACAGAGTGACCTTGTCCATAGAATGTGCCTCATGTGGATTGTGCTATTGTGTAAGGACTTTACAGTGGCGACGAGAAACGGGAATCAACGACCCACGAGAATGGCTACCGGTAGCACAGAGGAATGGTACTGTGTTGGTGAGGACTGGGACGATTTCATTGAGCGGCTTCAGTAGAGCTTTGTCACAAAGGACTGGCTGGGAGATGCAGCGGCCGACAAGCGAAGGGCTCATCTACTGACCAATTGTGGATCTAAGACTTACGCACTCATGAAAGATCTGCTAGCACTCAAGAAGCCGGCGGACAAAACCTTTGAAGAGCTCAGCAAGCTAATCAGTGAGCACCTCAAACCGGCGAGCAGCATACACATGGCCCGACACAGATTTTATACCCACCGACGTCGGGAAGGACCGAGCATACGGACTTCGTTGCGGTCCTCCGGCGCTTGGCCAGCGCCTGCAGGGGGGAGATGCTAAGGGATTTCTTTATTGAGGGCATCGGTCATGCCGGAATTTTCAGAAAGTTAATCGAGACCAAGGACTTGACCTTGGAAGCGGCGGCGTTGCTGGCTCAGACTTTTATGGCGGGGGAGGAGGAAACCAAGATAATATACACGTGCAACTCTGACTCCAACATGGCGATGGATCAGGGGGTCAATATCATAAACGCGACTCAGAACCTAGCAGGCAGGCAAAGGCAGTTCGACACACCCCAGGCAGCAATAGACCCCAGAACAGGCTTTCAACACAGACAATGGCAGGCTGAATGGACATTTACGCCATCCCAGTGGACAATGCGTTCTGGGATGGGGCCATTGACACCCACTAACAGGGTGCTCAAGAGCAGTCAAAGGGACAATCAGCGAGGAATGCCTGGTAACAGCTCTTTTGTTCACAACAATGGGAATCTCAGTTCATGCTGGAGGTGTGGGGGCAGACATGCTGCCAGGACTTGCAGGTTTCAAAATTCGCCTGCAGAAATTGTAACCTCACTAGCCATTTAGTTAGAATGTGCAGGAAGCCTGTGACCAGGCTAATTTATGAGGCGGATGTACCAGAAGAGGGGTCTGTGAGCAGGATGACGCATGGGGCAAATCAATGGACGCTGAAGTTCAGCGGGTTCATGTGGCAAATATTCACAGCTCATATACCAAAACGCCACCTATGATGATGAAGGTCCTATTAAACGGCATCCTGGTATGCATGGAGCTGACACGGGGGCCAGCCAGTCACTCATGAGCGTTCAACAATTCGAAAAGCTATGGCCACTCAAAACCAGCAGACCCAAACAAGAACGCATTGAAACTCAATTACGAACGTACACCAAAGAAATCATTCCAGTGCTAGACAGTGCAATGTTGGCTGTCACACACAATGGATCAGTGAACTGGCTGCTGCTCTGGATTGTCCTGGGCAATGGTCCCGTACTGTTGGGGAGGAGCTGGTTAGCTGAGATGAACTGGAAATGGGGGGATGTGCACGCAGTTTCATCTGTGGAGCGAAGTTCATGCTCACAGGTCCTACAGCAATTTGAGTCGCTATTCCAACCAGGCGTCGGGATGTTCAAAGGTACCAAAGTAGTGATTCGCATCACCCCGGACGCCAGTCCAGTGCACCACAAAGCCAGAGCTGTGCCGTATGTGATGCGGGAGAAAATTGAAAGCGAATTGGAGCGTTTGCTGAGAGAGAGCATCATCTCACCCGTTGCATTCAGCGACTGGGCGAGCCCCATTGTTCCCGTCCTAAAAGCGGATGGCTCGGTCAGGATCTGTGGCGACTACAAAGCCACTATCAACCGGGTGTACCTACAAGACCAATACCCACTTCCGAGAGCGGAGGATTTTTTTGCCACGCTGGCAGGTGGCAAGCTGTTCACCAAGTTGGACCTCACTTCAGCCTACATGACCCAAGAACTGGCCAACGAATCCAAACTACTGACCACAATCACCACGCACAAGGGACTGTTTGTTTACAACAGGTGCCCGTTTCGCATTCGATCAGCGGCCGTGATCTTTCAAAGAAACATAGAAAGCCTGCTCAAATCCATTCCGGAAACAATCGTATTCCAGGACAATATCCTCATCATGGGTTGGGACACCGAGGAACACCTCCACAACCTGGAAGAGGTGCTACGCCGACTGGACTGGGTAGGCCTGTGACTCAAGAAGCCTAAGTGTGCGTTTTTGGCTCCCGAAGTCGAGTTTCTGGGCAGGAGGGTTGCTGCAGACGGGATTCGGCCTACCAAATCCAAAACAGAGGCGATTCGACGAGCGCCCAGGCCCTGCAACACATCGAAGTTGCGTTCATTTCTGGGACTCTAGAACTATTTCGGGAACTTTCTGCTGAACTTAAGCACATTGTTGGAGCCGCTACACGTGCTCCAGCGTAAGGGTTGCGATTGGTTTTGGGGCGACTGTCACAGTTGGCTTTTGATCGGGCGCGAAACCTACTCTGTTCAAATAAGTTGTTGACCCTGTACAACCCTTGTAAGAAATTGGTTCTGACATGTGATGCATCGTCCGATGGGATTGGGTGCGTGTTGCAGCAGGGCAATGCTGAGGGGTAACTCCAACCTGTGGCTTATGCCTGCAGGTCGCTCTCTCAAGCAGAACGGGAATATGGGATGGTTGAGAAGGAAGCACTCGCATGTGTCTATGGGGTGAAAAAGATGCACCAGTACCTTTTTGGCAGGAGGTTCGAATTAGAAACGGACCACAAGTCATTAACATCCCTGTTGTCAGACAGCAAGGCTGTCAATGCCAATGCTTCAGCTCGCATACAGCGATGGGTTCTCACGCTGGCTGCGTATGACTACACCATCCGGCACCGGCCGGGCATTGAAAATTGCGCTGACGTGCTCAGCAAGCTTCCACTAGCCACCACTGAGGGGGCAGCGGAGCAAAGCGCTGAGATGGTCATGGC
Organism: Pristiophorus japonicus; assembly: GCF_044704955.1. Taxonomy (NCBI): domain Eukaryota; kingdom Metazoa; phylum Chordata; class Chondrichthyes; family Pristiophoridae; genus Pristiophorus; species Pristiophorus japonicus. The sequence goes on from NW_027254365.1 coordinate 75,961, forward strand.
CGTTGATGCCTTTGACAGCGCAGGCTCCCCCATCACAGCCCGCCAGATCAAAATCTGGACCAACAGAGATCTCCTATCTTTAATTAAGAAATGTGTCCTGACTGGGGATTGGGCGCCCACACACGGAGCATGCCCTGAGGAGGTCAGACCGTTTCACAGGCGGATGGATGCGCTCTCCATCCAAGCCGACTGCCTCCTATGGGGCAGCCGGGTAGTCATGCCCCAGAGGGGCAGGGGAGCTTTCATCAGGGAACTCCACAGCGAGCACCCAGGCATCGTGCTGATGAAGGCCATTGCCCGGTCACACATTTGTGTGATGTCTGTAAGTGCTGTAAGCTTGTAATGCTTGCAGCTCTATACTGGGATGTGGACGTATTGTGTAGTGCAGCTGCAGAGTTACAATAAACAGACAGGCAGCTTCCAGTAGCTTCCGGACTGAGAGCCTGCCATCTTAAGAGCTGTGTGTGTGTGCTCTGTTAAGATATCACAGTTGGCGACTGAGGATGGGATTTTTTCGGATGTTTAAAGCTTAAATTTTGTTGATGAAGGATTCAGCCAGCCGACAGAAGACTTTGGAAGTTTCTGTCTTTGAAAAAAAAATACAAAATCCGAGGTAAACTACAGCACAGGTGAGAACAGCTAGAGTTTAAACATGGCAGGTGTAATCGGATATTTGGGTGAATATAGACACAACCAGGAACATTTTAAAGCGTATGTGGACCGGCTAGAAATGTATTTCACTGCAAATAACATAATCAAAGTTCCAGACAATGCAGTCCAGAACCAGGCTGTATTGGAACGTAAGAAAGCGATTTTCTTATCGGTGGCGGGTCCGGCATTATACGAAACCCTTGTAAATTTGCTTGTGCCTGACGAGCCAAAGGACACAATGCTTAAAGAGATTTTAATGAAGCTGGAGTAGCACTATAACCCCAAACCGTTAGAAATTGCTGAAAGCTTTTGTTTCGGGATATGGAATCAAAAGATTTATGAAAGTATCAATGATTATATCATAGCATTAAAAAAACTATCGATGCACTGTAATTTTGGGAACTTTCAAAACCGAGCATTACGGGATCGTTTTGTTTGTGGGGTGAAAATTGATGCGACCAGAAGGAAGTTATTGATGACGGATGACTTGACTTTTGAGATTGCTTGTCAGACAGCGAGGTCGATGAGCATGGCCGAACAATATTCCCGAGAATTAAATAATGATTACGGTCGTCAGTCAACCGAGGTAAATCATCTGCAGGTTCAAAGTAAAAGACGGCCAGGGCCGAAAGTCTCAGAAACTGGAAATTCTAACAGAACGTCAAAGTCGTGCTATAGGTGCCTGGGACAACACATTGCTAAAAGTTGTCCATATGTGAAGGCAGAGTGTTTCTTCTGCAGAAAGACTGGGCATCTTGCGAAGGCATGCCGACTGAAGGGTAAACCAACTTTTAAAGCTATGAGTCCAGCGTTCAAAGCTATGCGTAGTAATCCAGAGACTGCATGGCTTGGAAGAACAACAGTAGGGCGAGATGTTAGAATTACACGTCATCAGGAACACGAGGTTAATGGACAGCGATTCAGAAAGCATCAAAATCCACATAGATGTTGCGGAATTCAAGATACCAACGGAAATTGACACGGGTGCCTCCGTGAGTGTAGTCCCGGAGTCACTATATTGCGACAAATTGCGTGATTTCCAACTGGAGAAATCCAAGATAGAGCTGCGAGGCTACTCGGGAGAGAAAATTCCTGTAGTAGGCCGTATCACCGTACCGGTGAAATATAAAGATCAATTTCAGAACTTGCCTCTAATAATAGTGAAAGGAGACAAGACTGCTTTACTAGGAAGAAATTGGTTAAGCTCACTGAAGCTGGATTGGAGTAAGGTCTTTTCTGTGGAAGCGAGATTTTCATCAACGGATGAGGTTATCAAACAGTATCCGAAGGTGTTCTGTGAAACGGGCAGTCCGATCCAAGGCTTCAAGGCGAGTGTCAGGGTACAGAAGGACGCTAGATCGGTTTACTACAAGCCAAGTTCCGTACCATATGCACTCAAAGAGAAAGTTGAGCAAGAACTCAAAAGACTAGAGACTGAGAACATTATTTGTAAGACAGATCGATGTAATTGGGCTACACCCATTGTTGTTGTACCTAAGTCTGATGGTAAAGTAAGATTGAGTGGTGATTATAAGGTAACCGTAAACCAGGTTCTAGAGAGTAATGTCCCAAATACATTGCCGAATATAGTAGATTTGTTCACAACACTAACAGGTGGTCAGATCTTCTCAAAACTGGATCTTACGAATGCTTACTTACAGCTTGAACTAGATGAAGAGTCCAAGTCATGTTTGATTATAAACACTCATCTAGGCCTATATCAATTTAATAGACTACCGTTTGGAGTGTCTTCCGCCCCTGCCATATTCCAAGGGGTGATGAACCAGATTTTGCAAGGTATTGAAGGGGTAGTATGTTATTTGGATGACATACCAATTTCAGCACCAAATAGGAAAATTCATTATAAAATATTGAATGAAGTCCTCAAACGGCTAGAGAAGCACAAAGTACGAGTGTCTGCTTATAAGTGTGACTTATTTAAAAACTCAGTGGAGTACTTAGGGTACAGAGTAGACAAAGATGGTTTACATCCGACCAAGGCAAAATTGGATGCAATTAGAAATGCACCTACTCCCAGGAATGTCACTGAATTTCGTTCATTCTTGGGTCTTTTGAACTATTATGGGAAGTTCCTACCAAATTTGGCTACAGTATTACATCCATTAAATGAACTTTTGAAAAAACAGGTCCAGTGGAAGTGGTCAAAAGAATGCGATACAGCATTCAAGGAGTGTAAAAACAAATTGGTAGAGAGCACCATGTTAGTTCACTATGACATATCTAAGGAAATTAAACAAGCATGTGATGCCGCTCCATATGGAGTTGGGGCAGTGATCTCTCATGTATTAAGCAGTGGGGAGGAGAGACCAACTGCTTTTGCTTCACGCACTCTCAGTGTCAGTGAGAGAAATTATGCGCAAATTGAAAGGGAAGCTTTGGCATTAATTTTTGGGGTCAAGGAGTTTCACAAATACTTGTATGGTCGTAAATTTACCATCGTTACGGACCATAAGCCCCTAACAGCAATCCTCCATCCAAAGTCCCCAGTTCCAACATTAGCTGCAGCCTGAATGCAGAGATGGGCTTTGATTTTATCAGCATATACATATGATATTGAATAAAGACGATCAGCTGATCACAGTAATGCTGATGCAATGTCTAGATTGCCTTCCCCATCACAGGGTACACCCGATAGGGAAGAAGTGTTTTATTTTTCATACATTGATAAACTGCCAGTCACAGCTGAAGAGATTGGTAGAGCAACCAAACATGACCCATTGATGTCAAAGGTGTATGAGGAGATTGCAACTGGATGGCCAAACCAGGGAACAGACAAAGATACACATCCATTCTTCAGTCGTAGGAATGAATTATCAGTCGATAAAGATTGTATCGTGTGGGATGCAAGAGTGGTTATACCAAATAAATTCAGGTCCAAATTATTAGGAGACCTCCATGACCAGCACCTGGGAATGTGCTTGACCAAGAGTTTTGCACGCAGTTATTTATGATGGCCAGGTTTTGATAAAGATATCGAGTACATTGTGAGTCAGTGTACGACATGTCAATCGGTAAGCAAGCAACCACCACCAGTACCATTACAGCCATGGAAATGGCCTTCCAGGGTGTGGCAAAGGCTACATATTGATTTTGCCGAGTTAGATGGACAACAATTGTTCATTGTAATTGATAGCCATTCAAAGTGGGTTGAGGTGTTTCCAATGTGGAAAATAGCAACAAATAAAACATTGGACATTTTACGAAAATTATTTTCTGCATTTGGCCTCCCTGAAGAAATTGTTTCTGATAATGGACCACAATTTCGCTCAGAAGAATTTGCACAATTCACAAGCAAAAATGGTGTGAAACATACCAACGTTCCACCATACCACCCTGCTTCGAATGGTGCAGCAGAGCGCACTGTACAAATTGTCAAACATGCCCTCATAAAATAAATGTTAGATCCAAATCCAAGAAAACGGCAGTTGTCATTGGATCACAAATTGGCTAATTTTTTGATTACATATCAAAATACTCCTCATACAACTACTGGTAGAACTCCAGCGGAGTTGTTTCTCAAACGACTGCCATGAACCAGATTCTCATTGTTAAAGCCAAATTTGGCACAGTCTATAGAAGAGACACAAATCAGACAAAAAGAGAATCATGATAGAGGTCGAGTAAAAGAGAGAAGAGTGAAATTAAACCAGAAGATGAGAGTGAAGAACCATCACCAAAAATGTTTAAAGTGGTTACCCGGAAGAATGGTGAAGATATGTGGTCCTCGCACATATTTGGGAAAGATGTTTGATAATGGACAGGTTAGGTTTGTCCATATTGATCATATTTTACCTACAGACATGGAAAGAGTTGAAGGTGGGAATGATTCAATTATTTCTGACTCATCAGATAGTTTTAATATACCAATAGCAAATCCTAAATCCAATGTACTGGAAACAAATCCAAGAGAGAATCAGAATGAAAGTCTGAGTCCGAGTCAGGGAAACAAAGAGCCTGAAGTTAGAGGGAGTACAAATGAAAATCAAGGAAATTCCATGGAGGAAAATGTTCCTCAGGATGACCCTCCAATGAGTGTGAAATCAACACCATGTTTGGAAGGTTCTGTTCGAGAGCGAAGGTATCCTCTTCGAAACAGAAAACAAGTCGTAAAGTTAAATTTGTAAATATATATAAAAATGAAGTTATTTATGATGTTTGTTATGATGGTTTTTTCATTAAGAAGGGAGAAGTGTGATGTCTGTAAGTGCTGTAAGCTTGTACTGCTTGTAGCTCTATACTGGGATGTGGACGTATTGTGTACTGCAGCTGCAGAGTTATAATAAACAGACAGGCAGCTTTTGGTAGCTTCCGGACTGAGAGCCTGCCATCTTAAGAGCTGTGTGTGTGTGCTCTGTGAAGATATCACAGTTTGGTGGCCGGGAATTGATTCAGACCTGGAACACTGTGCTCACAGGTGTACAACGTGTGCTCAGCTGGGAAATGTCCTCTGGGAGGCCCCGCTCAGCCCGTGGCCCTGGCCCACCAGGCCATGGTCACGCATTCACGTAGACTACGTGGGCCCGTTCATGGGGAAAATGATTCTCATCGTGATTGATGCGTACTCGAAATGGATCGAGTGCATCATTTTGAATTCATACACGACATCCACCACTGTGGAGAGTCTACGTGCGGTCTTTGCGACCCACGGTTTGCCGGACATCCTTGTTAGCGATAATGGCCCATGTTTCACTTGCTACGAATTCCGGGAGTTCATATCGGGTAATGGCATCAACCATGTCAGGACAGCAACGTTCAAGCCGGCCTCCAATGGTCAGGCGGAACGTGCGGTCCAAATCATAAAACAAGGCATGCTCAGGATTCAAGGTCCCTCCCTTCAATGCCGCCTATCGCGCCTCCTGCTGGCCTATAGGTCCCGACCCCACTCACTCATGGAGGTCCCGCCTGCAGAGCTCCTTATGAAACGTACACTCAAAACGCGGCTGTCCTTCATTCATCCTGTCTTGTCCGACATTGTTGAAGGCAAGCGGCAGTCCCAAAATGAGTACCATGACCGTAATTCAAGGGGGAGATGTATAGAAATTGGTGACCCCGTATTTGTTCTCAATCACGCTTTGGGGCTCAAATGGCTTGAAGGTACTGTAATAGACAAAGAGGGGAATAGGGCTATCGTGGTTAAGCTTAACAATGAGCAGATATGCCGCAAGCATCTGGACCAAGTAAAAAAAAGGTTCAGCATGGACTCTGAGGAACCTGAGGAAGATCATGAGATGGTATTCACACCACCGCCAGTGAACGAGCAACAAGAGCATTCAGCAGCATGCACAGTCCCTGCGGTCAGCCCGGACAGGCCGGAATCACTACAGGGGACAGACACGCAGGCCAAGGCTCAACAGCCAGAGCCCCAACTGCTGCGCTCCACGAGGGAGCGCAGACCACCCGAAAGACTTAACCTGTGATCCCAATAAGACGTTGGGGGGAAGGTGATGTCATGTATGTAACCTTCATGTAACAACACTGCAATACTGTATATACGTAAGAAATGCACACCTTGACCACAGGGTGTGAACTTGTGGGAGACACTCCTCACCTGGTCATCCAGGTATATAAAGGGAGGTCTCATGCAGGGTCATCACTTCTTGGTCCTGTGAATAAAGGTGCAGGTCACAGAGTGACCTTATCCATAGAATGTGCCTCGTGTGGATTTGTGGTATTGTCTAAGGACTTTACAACACACACACACACACACACACACAGAAACACAGACACACAGAAACACACACACACAGACACACACACACAGACACACACACACACACACAAAAACACACACACAGACACACACACACACACAGACACACATACACACACACAGAAACACACGCACACACAGAAACACACACACACATACACAGAAACACATAGACAGACACACACACACACAGAAACACACAGACACATACACCCACAGTGAAACACACAGACACACAGACACACACAGAAACACACATACACACAAACACACACACACATACACAGAAACACACACACACAGAAACACACAAACACACAGACAGGCACAGACACACACACACACAGAAACACACACACACAGAAACACACACACACAAACACACACACACACAGAAACACACACACACACAGAGAAACAGACACACACACACAGAAACACACACACACATACACAGCAACACATAGACAGACACACACACAGTGAAACACACAGACAGACACACACACAGAAACACACACACACACATACACAGAAACACACACACACACACACAGAAACACACACAGACACACACACACAGAAACACACATACACACAGAAACACACACACAGAAACACACACACACACAGACACACACACAGACACACAGACAGACACACACAGACACACACACACACACAGAAACACACACACACACAGACACATACGCACACAAACACACACACATACACAGAAACACACACACACAGAAACACACAGACACACACAGACACACACACACAGAAACACACATAGAGGGTGGATGAGGACAGTGCCGTTGATGTATATATGGACTTGCAAAAGGAATTTGATAAAGTACCACATAATAGGTTCATTAGCAAAATTGAAGCCCATGGGATAAAAGGTGCAGTAGCAGCATGGATACAAAATTGCCTAAGGGTTAGAAAGCAGAGAGTTGTGGTGAATGGCTGTTTTTGGATTGGATAGAGGTTCCTCAGGTTCAGTACTACGACCACTGCTGTTTTTGATACACATTAATAACTTGGACTTGGGCGGTACAGGCACAATTCCAAAATTTGCAGATGACTCGAACTTGGAAGTGTAATAAGTAGTGAGGAAGATAGTAATAGTCATAGGCAGGTTGGTGGAATTGTGGGACACATGGCAGTTGAAATTCAACGCAGGGATGTGTGAGGTGATACATTTTGGTAGGAAGAAAGAGAAGAGATAATATACACTAAATGGTACAATTTTAAAGGGGGTGTAAGAACAGATAGACCTGGAGGCTGGGTCATTGAATATATTTAAGGCAGCGATAACGGAGTAAAGGGTTATGGGGAGCGGGCAGGGAAGTGGAGCTGAGTCCATGATCAGATCAGCCATGATCTTATTGAATGGCGGAGCAGGCTCAAGGGGCCAAATGGCCTACTCCTGCTCATATTTCTTATGTTCTTATGTTGTGCACAAAGGTGGCAGGACCGGTTAACAAAGCATTTAATAAAGCATATGGGATCCTGGACTTTATAAATAGAGGCAGAGTACAAAAGCCAGGAAGTTATGCTAAACTTAGTTCGATCCCAGTTGGAGAATTGTGTCCCAATTCTGGGCACCACATTTTAGGAAGAACGTGAAGGATTTGGAGAGGGTACAGATGAGATTTAGTAGAATGGTTCCAGGGATGGAGGATTACAATTACATGGATAGACTGGAGAAGCTGGGGTTGTTCTCCTTGAAGCAGAGAAGGCTCAGAGGAGATTTGATAGAGGTGTTTAAAATCATGAAGAGTTTAGATAGAGTAAATACAGAGAAACTGTTTCCAAAGGCTGAAAGGTTAATAACCAGAGGGCACAGATTTAAGGTGATTGGCAAAAGAACCAGAGGTGACATGAGGAAAAATCTTTTTACGCAATGAGTGGTTAGAATTTGGAATGCACTGCCTGATAGGGTGGTGGATATAGATTCAGTAGGAGCCTTCAAAAGGGAAATCGATAAATACTTGAAGGAGAAAAAAATGCAGCGATATGGAGAAAAAGTGGGGAAGTGGGACTCACTGGATTGCTCTTCGAAGGGGCTGGCGTAGGCTCGATGGGCTGAATGGCCTCCTTCTGTGCTGTACTATTCTATGATTCTATGATAGGGAATCGGATTGGCAACTAAATATTGCCTGCTATAACACATTTAGAAAGAAAAGAGAAGAAAGGATGGGAGGTGGAGTAGCTATACTAGTTAAATATAACATAATGGCAGTAGAAAAGAGTGTAAATAGCAGTAATACAGATACAGAATCCATATAGATTGACGTAACAGATAAAAAGAGATCATCACCCTAATAGGAATATACTGTAGACCCCCAAATAGTGAAACGGAAATGTAGGAAGAAATACGTAGGCAAATTTAAGAGGTGATTAGCAGGCATAGAATAATAATCGTGAGAAATTTCAACTACCTTCAAATAAACTGGCAGGAAGATGTAGCAAAAGGAGACAAGGGAATTAAATTTTTACAGTGTATACAGGACTCCTTTCTCACTCAGTATGTAATAAGTCCAACAAGAAAAGAATCACTGCTGGATCTTGAAATAGGGAATGAACCAGAACAGATAGGAGAAGTAAGAGTAGAGAGCATCTTAGTAGTAGTGATCACGACATCCGAGCGCTGGCCTCATGTACCCAGGTTCTAAACAAATTTCCTTCCCTTTTTGAGCCAGGCATTGGAAACTTTTCCAGGGCGAAGGTGTGGATCCACTTGGTCCCAGAGGCACGACCCATTCACCACAAGGCGCGAGCGGTACCTCACATGATGAGGGAAAGAGTGGAAATCGACGTGGACAGGCTGCAACGCGAGGGCATCATCTCCCGAGTGGAATTCAGCGAGTGGGCCAGCCCAATTGTTCCAGTACTCAAAAGTGATGGCACGGTCAGCATTTGTGGCAATTATAAAGTAACTAATCGTTTCTCGCTACAGGACCAATACTCGCTACCTAAGGCAGACGACCTATTTGCGACGCTGGCAAGAGGCAAGACATTCACCAAGCTCGACCTGACTTTGGCCTACATGACGCAGGAGCTGGAGGAGTCTTTGAAGGGCCTCACCTGCATCAACACGCACAAGGGACTGTTCATCGACAACAGATGCCCGTTTGGAATTCGGTCAGCTGCAGCGATCTTCCAGAGAAACATGGAGAGCCTACTCAAGTCGGTACCACACATGGTGGTTTTTCAGGACGATATATTGGTCACGGGGCGGGACACCGCCGAGAACCTACAATATGTGAAGGAGGTCCTCCAGCGACTGGATCGCATAGGGCTGCAGCTGAAGAGGTCGAAATGCATCTACATGGCAACAGAAGTGGAGTTTTTGGGGAGAAAGATCGTGGCGGACGGCATTCGGCCCACAGACGCCAAGGCAGAGGCTATCAGGAACGCGCCCAGGACACAAAACGTCACGGAACTGCGGTCGTTCCTGGGACTCCTCAACTATTTTGGTAACTTCCTACCGGGGTTAAGCACCCTTTTAGAGCCCCTACATGTGTTATTGCGCAAAGGTGAGAACTGGATATGGGGGAAAAAAATCAAGTAATTGCTTTTGAGAAAGCCAGAAACATTTTATGCCCCAACAAGCTGCTTGTATTGTATAACCCGTGTAAAAGACTTGTGCTAGCATGTGACTCGTCGTCGTACGGAGTCGGGTGGGTATTACAACAAGCTAACGTTGCGGGGAAGTTGCAACCTGTCGCCTATGCTTCCAGGAGCTTGTCCAAGGCCGAGATGCCCTACAGCATGATTGAGAAAGAGGCATTAGCGTGTGTGTTCGGGGTAAAGAAAATGCATCAGTACCTGTTTGGCCTCAAATTTGAGCTGGAAACCAATCACAAGCCCCTCACATCCCTGTTCGTTGAAAACAAGGGGATAAATATTAATGCCGCAGCCCGCATACAAAGGTGGGCACTCGCGTTATCAGCGTATAACTATACCATCCGCCACAGGCTAGGCACCGAGAACTATGCGGATGCTCTCAGTCGGCTACCATTGCCCACCATGGGGGTGGAAATGGCGCAGTCTGCAAACTTATTGATGGTGGCGCAGCCCGCAGATTTGCTGATGGTCATGGAAGCATTTGAAAATGATAAATCACCTGTGACGGCCCGCCAGATTAGGACTTGGACCAGCCAAGATCCTCTGCTATCCCTAGTAAAAAACTGTGTACTGCATGGGAGCTGGGCCAGAATCCCCGTTAAAATGCAAGAGCCAATCAAGCCGTTCCAGCGGCAAAAGGATAGCTGTCCATTCAGGCAGACTGCCTGTTGTGGGGTAACTGCGTACTGCTACCAAAAAAGGGCAGAGAGACATTTATCTCGAATCTCCACAGCACACACCCGGGTATAGTAATGATGAAAGCGATAGCAAGATCCCATGTGTGGTGGCCCGGTATCGACTCTGACTTCGAGTCCTGTGTATGGCAATGCAGTTTATGTGCTCGGTTGAGCAACGCGCCCAGAGAGGCACCACTAAGTTTGTGGTCCTGGCCCTCCAGACCATGGTCGAGGATCCATGTCGACTATGCCGGCCCGTTTGTCAGTAAAATGTGCCTGGTGGTGGTGGATGCTTTTTCAAAATGGATTGAATGTGAAATAATGTCGGGAAGCACCGCCACTGCCACCATTGAAAGCCTGAGGGCCATGTTTGCCACCCACGGCCTGCCTGACATACTGGTCAGTGACAACGGCCCATGTTTCATCAGTGCCGAATTTAAAGAATTCATGACCCGCAATGGGATAAAACATGTCACCTCGGCCCCATTTAAACCAGCCTCCAATGGGCAGGCAGAGCGGGCAGTACAAACCATCAAACAGAGCCTTAAACGAGTCACAGAAGGTTCACTCCAAACCCGCCTGTCCCGAGTACTGCTCAGCTACCGCACGAGACCCCACTCGCTCACATGGGTGGCCCCGGCTGAGCTACTCATGAAAAGGACACTTAAAACCAGACTCTCACTGGTTCACCCCAACCTGCATGATCAGGTAGAGAGCAGGCGGCAGCAACAAAATGTAAACGATGGTCGCGCCACTGTGTCACGGGAAATTGATCTGAATGACCCTGTGTATGTGCTAAACTATGGACATGGTCCCAAGTGGATTGCGGGCACGGTGATAGCTAAAGAAGGGAATAGGGTGTTTGTAGTCAAACTAGACAATGGACAAATTTGCAGAAAACACCTGGACCAAACGAGGCTGCGGTTCACAGACTGCCCTGAACACCCCACAGCAGACAGCACCTTTTTCGAGCCCACAACACACACCCAAAGGATCAACGACACCACGCCGGACCAGGAAATCGAACCCATCACACCCAACAGCCCAGCAAGGCCAGGCTCACCTAGCAGCCCTGCAGGGCCAACAACATGCCAGTCCAGCGAGGGCATAGCCAACACACCAGAACAGACATTTGTACCGAGGCAGTCCACCAGGGAAAGAAAGGCTCCCGACCGCCTCACCTTGTAAATAGTTTTCACTTTGACTTTGGGGGGGTGGGGGGAGTGATGTTGTGTATCTGTAAAACATGCACTCCCATGTTCCGCCACCAGGGAGCTCATCCCCTGAAGTCGCAAGGGATCCCAGCATCCCTTGGGAGCACTGTATATAAGCCGGCCCCTAAGACCTGTTCCTCACTCTGGAGTGTCTTAATAAAGACTGAGGTCACTCTTACTTTAACCTCCCTGTGTGCAGCCTCATCTGTGTTAGAAATAGAATAAGGTCCTTCATTGAAACACCTGTGAACTGATCCCTTTTTGGCGTGGAAGCAAGTCATCCTCGCTTCGAGGGACTGCCTATGATGGTTGCCTACTCTAATGCTCCTAACGTAGTGCTACCTCAGTGGCTGCTGCATGGCTGGTGAAAGGCTGCTGAATTTCTATGGGGGAGATTGCAGATGGCCTTCCAGGACGACCCCAAGCAGCTCTGGCTGTAGAAGGCCCTGCTGTAACTGCACCACCTTAGCATGGGCGGCAGCAGTCTGGATAGGCTGGCTGACAGGCAGCACCAAGGGCACTGGCGGAGTGGCAGTGGTGGGAGTAGGAATGTTACCATCCTGAGAGAGGACCGCAGGTTCTTGTCCCACGGAGCCACTGCCACTCCCCCGGGGTGGCACCTCAACATTCTTAGCCATCGGTTGGAGGACATATTGCTGGACCTCTGAGAGACCCTGCAAGCCCCTTTCCACACTTGTAAACCCAGCCATGATAGCAGCAGTCTGAGTTTGCGTGGCAGCAAGCTAGCAGTCTGAGCTTCCACTGCAACGCTCAGATGTTGGTCGATTCCGCTTGTGCTGCAATGGAAGCTGCAACATCGGCCATCACACCCAGCATCACGGTTAGATCCACGTGCCCTAATGGAGTTGGCCATTACTTTCATCCTGGAAATCATGGCCTCCATGCAATGTTGGAGCTCTTTGATGCTGACAAGAGGCTCTTTGGTAGGCCTGCCATTGCTTCAAGCATTTCTGAATGCATGCCCATCACCCTTATTCTGAAGGCCACCCCATCGAAGTCACCATCTGAGTCCTGTGTAGCAGAATTCATGAGCGAACTCGGCAAAATATTATTGGACCGTAGACTACACCTGATATTAGTCCACCTCTTGAGCGCTAAATCAACCAATAGTGCATTTAGTGCTGAGTTCAGGGTTCCAATCATGTAAATGAGCATACAGCATGAATTTTACGTGCTGCCTGCAGCACTTTGAATGGACATGGGCAGATCATGCTTCACGCTCACCGCGCCCGTTTTTGAACCTAATCGAATTTCATCCCTTCCAAACATATAACGGGATTATCTAGATACTTACCTATATGCTTATGAATGTGTCTATTCACAACACCAAAGTTTTTATTAGTCTCCTTAGATGACAAGATGACAAGACCGGATTGCTCATTCGTCCTTTTGGACAACAAGACACATCCAGCAGTTTCCCTGGAATGTGTAATTAGATCCTCCTTGCCTACATAATCAGTGACTTTGTTTGGCCCCCTTCCTCATATATTGCACTGTGCAAGCACGACCGGATTGAGTGTGCATGCACAGTACCAAACAAGCGCGCGTGCACAGATGGAGTCAAAAAATGCCATGCAAATAATCACTTCGTAGATTTATACAGTGCACTTGTACATTTCTGGCATTTTCTGCTTCTTATTATAGAACTAAATGTTTTTTCCCAGCACAAAGCTTCACTGGTCAGGGCAACTTGGAGAATCAATATGGAATTCCTGACTCATGCCTAGACTGCATTTTGGGAAACTGCCGATTGCCAGTCCATGATTTTCCGACCCATTAATTTTAATAGACAGAATATCTCGGGACTGGGGATGTCCAATTTCATGATTTGAGCTCTGGTCATGCGCAGGGAGTGCATAACTGGAAAATCTACCCATAATTTTACAGCCATGAAGGACTGGATTTTCCTGACTCCACCTCTACAGGTTTGGGATGGGACTTACCCCAGCCATCATGTCCCCGCTATGATCCCAGTCCAGTTTCCTGGACTGTACACTTATGCTCATTTGACTTCTTTTGTAATTTTAAGAATCATGACATGAAACCACATTTAAATTAGAATGTAAGACATAAATACCTTGTATTCCTCCATTATCTTTCTAATTTCATCCAAAAAGTTTGTGAAGTCAGGCATCTTGAGGTTTCCAAATGCAATATCATACAGCTTTAACTGTAAAGACATACAAGTTAGCACATGTAGGGTTGTATTTTTACTCATAATTACCAGATTTACCTTTGGTCTATGTCTGTAACATCTTTCAAAGGAATCACTGCTAAAATGAGGCTTCAGAGGTGTCAAATAACTACTTATTGGTTAGTTACCAATCAAATATCTGATTGATTATATCTAAATTAATTAAAAGCAGTCAAATTATAAAATGATGAAGAATTAACCAGCAGGAAGTAATCTCTCCATTTTTTAAAATTATTTTTCGCCAACCAGCATGTAGCACAAAAGTGACCAATTAAGTCACTCAAATAATTTCTTCATGCTGTTGTTGGACACAAATTTTCATTTTTCACTCAGAATAGGCTAGAGCCAGAAATAACGTAAAATGAAATACACCCATAAATACTAGCTAATTAAAAAAAATAGTATTTAAATTGGTTATTTAATGTTAGAAATGCCTTCAGAAATATTTCTCCACATAGGTCTGACCTAATGTTTGCTGGAACTGAAATGTAATCTTTGTGCCGAATTCTTGGGTGCCGGGAATTTCTCGGTACCATGGTTAAACAACGGCGAAGGATCTACAAACTTAACTTCTGGCTCCAAAGCTATGGAGAGTTCAGGTCGCGGGCCTCGAGGCATATGCCTACATGAAGGCCCATGGATCCCAAAGACGCAGGCGATTCGGAAGTGACCCTGGGATCACGTGGGTCAGGTCCTCCAATGAGAAAGGAGGATTCCATTTCTGAACGGAATCCCCATAAACCCGATTGGAATCCCCAAATAATTAAACAATTTAGACAACTGTAATAAATATAAATGTTCTGATTTTCAAATTTAATTAAAAGTCCTTTCATTATAGTGAATACAATAAAAATTAAATGTTTTGAAAAACAGTTTAAATCATTTAGCTTGGGGCAATATTTGCATAAGCTAGTTTTAAGTGTTTGTGTATCATTTTGTATTTCTTAATTTTTAACAAGATTTATAATAACTGTTACACTAGTGAAAGCCGTAAGAGGTTTGTGGGCAATTGATGGGCAGTAATTGGGCAAATAGCTCAACACTGCACCAGCAAAAGTGATTTTATAGTGGGTTCAGATATGTCAAGGCGTGCCTTGACAGATCGCAAGTTCCGGGTTTTCGTGCATGCACCTGGAACTTGCAGGGCTTTTCAGAAGACCGTAAATCCTGACCCTTTGAAAGGGCAATTATAAGTCTCAAGAGTAAGAGTTATTATAAATCTTAAATAAAAAATGTTAAAATAAAAAATGATGCACAAACTCTTAAAATTAGTTTATTTCTGGGTAAAATTAGCATTGGCCTGGGATAAAATATTTAAAATTAATTTTCAAAAAATTAAATTTTTATCCCATTTGCTGTAATGTGTGTGTATGAGAGAGTTGTATCATGGGAGTTGTAGTTTTAACCTTGCTCATGCAGAACTACAATATGTAGAGTGTTCTATTTCACATGAAAAATGAGAGGCAAAAGTTTCATTGTGCCATTTTGGTGCACAAATAGGATTGCACACTCCCAACCTACGATACTGCAACCAGTAAAGTTAATCGATAAAAATTGCAGATTGGGAGTGTACTATTTTGTGTTATGCATCCTGGCACATGCCAGGAATGGCACAGCAGACATTTTACCCATAAGCAAAAAAAACAGCGGGGGAAGTTATAGCTCCTGGTGATAGATCCTGTGCACGTGAGAGCAAGTGATGCGTCGGAAGAGCTGTAGTTTTCACCCTGCATCTGTGGAAATACAATGCTGAGAATGTGTCACAGCAGTCCACATCTCTTGGCAATTAGGCAGAAATGCTAAAGAAATACAGCTGTGAGTTGTAAGTGGTAGGAAAAAAAAACACCAAAAATGGAAAAGGTGTTCGATTTTTCAGCATTTTATATAGTTTCAGCCATAAACTATCAGATTCCTTGTCAGACATCAGTTTGATCTTATAGAAACATTTAAAATAAGGAAAGGGATAGACAAGATAGAGGCGGAGAGGTTGTTTCCACTGGTCGGGGAGACTAGAACTAGGGGGCACAGCCTCAAAATACGGGGGAGCCAATTTAAAACCGAGTTGAGAAGGAATTTCTTCTCCCAGAGGGTTGTGAATCTGTGGAATTCTCTGCCCAAGGAAGCAGTTGAGGCTAGCTTATTGAATGTATTCAAGTCACAGATAGATAGATTTTTAACCAAAAAGGGAACTAAGGGTTACGGGGAGCGGGCGGGTAAGTGGAGCTGAGTCCACGGCCAGATCAGCCATGATCTTATTGAATGGCGGAGCAGGCTCGAGGGGCTAGATAGCCTACTCCTGTTCCTAATTCTTATGTTCTTATGTTATGTTCTTACTTCCAGTCTTGGATGAGTCTTAACTACCTCAGCTAAACATTGGGGAGTTATGCCATTGACTTTAGCTTCCCTTACAGACTTCCCTTTCCGGCCACTATTTCAGGTTGAATCAGATTGTTCCCAACCTCAGAGTCCTGTTTGACCCCAAGCTGAGCTTTGAACCTCATATCCTTTCTGTTATGTATGTAAACCTGTAAATACCATGTCTAACCACCAGAGGGCTTATCCCCTGGAGTCCCAAGGGATCCCACAGTCCCTTGGGAGCACCTGTATATAAGGAGGCCTCACAGGCTGGAGAGGCGCTCTGAGATCTGTAATAATGGTCACACTTACTTTGAGCTTGCAGTATCGAGTCTGACTCTTTATTCAAGACTTAACAACTGGCGAACCCCACCGCAACAATGCAGAGAACTGTGGGCATCCTGGAGAAATTTTCGGAGGGAGATGATTGGGAAGCCTTTGTGGAGCGACTTGACCAACACTTCATGGCCAACGAGCTGGAAGGAGGAGTGAACGCTGCCAAACGAAGGGCGATCCTCCTCACCGTTTGCGGGGCATCAACGTATGGCCTCATAAAAAACATGCTCGTTCCAGCGAAACCCACAGACAAGTCGTACGATGAGTTGTGCACATTGGTCCGGGAGCATCTAAACCCGAAGGAAAGCGTTCTGATGGCAAGGTATCGGTTCTACACGTACAAGAGGTCTGAAGGCCAGGAAGTGGCGAGCTATGTCGCCGAGCTAAGGCGCCTTGCAGGCCATTGCGAATTTGAAGGACGCTTGGAGCACATGCTCAGGGACTTCTTTGTACTTGGCATTGGCCATGAAGTAATACTTCGCAAACTTTTGACTCTAGAGATCCCAGCCTTGAGTAAAGCCATAGCGATAGCCCAGGCGTTTATCTCCACCAGTGACAATGCCAAGCACACTAATGCTGCTGCAAATATTGTGAACAAAGTCACGTTGTTTTTGAATCGAAATGTACATGGCAGGACTTACACGCCTGTAGCTGCACATCTGCAGATGACTCAGAGTCCGCCATCAAGGGTGGTGAATACAAGGCCATTAATACCTTGCTGGCGCTGCCGGGTCGATCATCGTTTCCATTCATGCCGCTTCAAAGGATATGTTTGCAAGGGCTGTGGAACAATGGGACACCTCCAACGCATGTGCAGGCGAGCTGTAAACACTGCGAATCCTGCAAACCACCATGTTGCAGAGGAGGACAGATCCATGGTGGATCATGACAAACCAGAGCCTCAAACCGAGGAGACAGAGGTATATGGGGTGCACACATTTACCACAAAGTGTCCCCCGATAATGTTGAAGGTTGAATATAATGGACTCCCTGTGTCCATGGAGCTGGACACGGGTTCAAGTCAGTCCATAATGAGTAAAAACTTTGGATAAGTTGTGGTGCAGCAAGACTTCAAGGCCAGTCCTGACTCCCATTCGTACCAAACTTAGAACATACACAAAGGAACTAATTCCCGTAATTGGCAGTGCTACCATAAAGGTCTCCTACGATGGAGCGGTGCACGAGCTATCACTCTGGGTGGTACCGGGCGATGGAACCACGCTGTTCGGCAGGAGCTGGCTGGAAAAGATAAGCTGGAACTGGGATGACATGTGAGCGCTTTCATCTGTCGACAACACCTCATGTGCCCAGCTCCTAAGCAAGTTCAGAATGGCAGGCAGTGACTAGTGGAGTGCCGCAGGGCTCAGTGCTGGGACCCCAGCTCTTTACAGTTTACATTAACGATTTAGATGAAGGAATAGAGTGTAATATCTCCAAGTTTGCAGATGATACTAAACTGGGTTGCGGTGTGAGTTGTGAGGAGGACGCTAAGAGGCTGCAGGGTGACTTGGACAGGTTAGGTGAGTGGGCAAATGCATGGCAGATGCAGTATAATGTGGATAAATGTGAGGTTATCCATTTTGGGGGCAAATTCACAAAGACAGATATTATCTGAATGGCGGCAGATTAGGAAAAGGGGAGGTGCAACGAGACCTGGGTGTCATGGTCATCAGTCACTGAAAGTTGGCATGCAGGTACAGCAGGCGGTAAAGAAGGCAAATGGTATGTTGGCCTTCATAGCTAGGGGATTTGAATATAGGAGCAGGGAGGTCTTAGTGCAGTTGTACAGGAACTTAGTGAGGCCTTACCTGGAATATTGTGTTCAGTTTTGGTCTCCTAGTCTGAGGAAGGACGTTCTTGCTATTGAGGGAGTGCAGCGAAGGTTCACCAGACTGATTCCAGGGATGGCTGGGCTATCATATGAGGAGAGACTGGATCAATTGGGCCTTTATTCACTGGAGTTTAGAAGGATGAGAGGGGATCTCATAGAAACGTATAAGATTCTGACGGGACTGGACAGGTTAGATGCAGGACGAATGTTCCCGATGTTGGGGAAGTCCAGAACCAGGGGACATAGTCTTAGGATAAGGGGTAGGCCATTTAGGACAGAGATGAGGAGAAACTTCTTCACTCAGAGAGTTGTTAACCTGTGGAATTCCCTACCGCATAGAGTTGTTGAGGCCAGTTCATTGGATATATTCAAGAGGGAGTTAGATATGGCCCTTACGGCTAAAGGGATCCAGGAGTATGGAGAGAAAGCAGGAAAGGGGTACTGAAGGAATGATCAGCCATGATCTTATTGAATGGCGGTGCAGGCTCGAAGGGCCGAAAGGCCTACTCTTGCATCTATTTTCTATGTTTCTATGTTTCCCCTCGCTGTTCAAACCAGGCATCAGGAAGTTCCAAGAAGCAAAAGTGCAGATCCATTTGATTCCAGGGGCACGACCCATCCATTACAAGGCGAGAGCTGTACCGTACACGATGAGAGAGAGGGTGGAGATCGAGCTGGACAGGCTGCAACAAGAGGACATCATTTCGCCGATCGAATTCAATGAGTGGGCCAGTCCAATTGTTCCAGTCCTCAAGGGAGACGGCACCATCAGAATCTGTGGTGATTACAAAGTAACTATCAATCGTTTCTCGCAGCACGATGAATACCCGCTACCAAAGGCAGATGACCTATTTGTGATGCTGGCGGGAGGGAAAGCGTTCACGAAGCTGGACTTGACCTCAGTCTACATGATGCAGAAGCTGGAGGAATCCTCGAAAGGCCTCACCTGCATCAACACACACAAAGGTCTCTTCGTTTACAACAGATGCCCGTTTGGCCGTGGCAATATTCCAGAGGAACATGGAAAGCTTGCTGAAGTTGGTCCCGTGCACCGTGGTCTTCCAGGACCAAATCTTGGTTACAGGTCGGGACACTGTCGAGCACCTTCAGAACCTGGAGGAGGTTCTTAGTCAGCTTAATCGCGTTGGGCTCAGGCTAAAACGCTCGAAGTGCGTTTTGCTGGTGCCTGAAGTGGAGTTCCTGGGGAGAAGAATTGTGGCGGACGGCATCAGGCCCACCGATTCGAAGACGGAGGCAATCAAGAATGCACCGAGACCACAGAACGTGACGGAGCTGCGGTCGTTTCTAGGGTTCCTGAACTATTTTGGTAACTTCTTACCGGGTCTTAACATATTGTTAGAACCCCTGCACTCTTTACTGCGTAAAGGAGATGAATGGGTATGGGGTAAAAGCCAAGAAAATGCCTTTGAGAAAGCTAGGAAGCTGTTATGTTCAAAGAAATTGCTTGTGTTGTACGATCCATGTAAACGTTTGGTATCAGCATGTGATGTGTCGTCGTACGGGGTCAGGTGTGTATTGCAACAAGCTAGTGAATTTGGGAAATTGCAATCGGTTGTTTATGCATCCAGAAGTCCTACAGTATGATCGAAAAAGAAGCATTAGCGTGTGTTTATGAGGTAAAGAAAATGCATCAATATCTGTTTGGGCTCAAATTTGAATTGGAAACTGACCATAAGCCGCTTATATCGCTCTTTTCTGAAAATAAGGGGATAAATACGAATGCATCGGCCCACATCCAGAGATGGGCGCTTCCGTTGTCCGTTGCGGATGGCATAGTTGTATGCGGACAACGGATACAAAAAACTGTGCCGATGCTCTCAGTAGGCTGCCATTGTCTACCACTGGGGTGGAGATCGCACAGCCCGCAGATTTAGTTATGGTAATGGAAGCATTCGAGAGTGAGCAATCACCTGTTGCCGCCTGACAGATTAGAACCTGGACGATCCAGGACCCCTTACTGTTCTTAGTAAAAAAAACTGTGTGCTCCACAGGAGTTGGTCTAATGTCCTGTTAGAGACGCAGGAATAAATAAAGCCGTACCAGTGGCGCAAAGATGAAATGTCTATACAGGCAGGCTGCCTCCTATGGGGTAATCAGATAATTGTGCAAAAAAGGACAGGGACACTTTCATTAGTGATCTTCACAGTACCCACCCAGGCATTGTGATGATGAAAGCGATAGCCAGATCCCACGTGTGGTGGTCCGGTATCGATGCAGACTTAGAGTCCTGTGTGCACAAATGTAATCTATGTTCCCAGTTAAGTACTGCACCCAGGGAGGCGCCACTAGGTTTATGGGCCTGGCCCTCCAAACCGTAGTCTAGGGTCCATGTCGACTTTGCAGGCACATTCTTGGGAAAAATGTTTTTAGTGGTTGTAGATGCGTACTCCAAATGGATTGAATGTGAGAATAATGTCGGCAAGCACGTCCACTGCCACCATTGAAAGCCTACGGGCCATGTTTGCCTGATGTTCTTGTAAGTGACAATGGGCCGTGTTTTACCAGTGCTGAATTTAAGGAGTTCATGAACCGCAATGGGATCAAACGTGTCACATCTGCCCCATTTAAGCCAGTGTCCAATGGTCAGGCAGAACGAGCAGTCCAAACAATCAAGCAGAACTCGAAAAGGGTAACTGAAGGCTCATTACAGACTCGCTTATCCCGAGTCCTGCTTAATTACCGCACAAGACCACACTCGCTCACCGGGGTCCCTTCCACTGAACTGCTCATGAAAAGGACACTTAAGACAAGGCTCTCGTTAGTCCACCCTGATCTACACGAACAGGTAGAGAACAGGCGGCTTCAAAAGAATACATATCATGATCGCGCAAATGTGTCACGTGAAATTGAAGTAAATGATCCTGTATTTGTGTTGAACTATGGACAAGGTCCCAAGTGGATTGCTGGCACTGTTTTGGCCAAAGAGGGGAGTAGGGTGTTTGTGGTCAAATTCGCAAATGGACTCACCTGCAGAAAACACTTGGACTAAACCAAACTCAGATTTACAGACTATCCAGAGCAACCCACAATAGACCAACCACCCCCAGCAGCCCAGCATGGCCGGCTGCACAGCAGCCCAGCGAAGGCCCAACAAACGACTCACCAACACCAGCATTTGCACCGAGACGATCAACCAGGAAAAGGAAGGCCCCAGATCGACTCACACTGTAAATAGTTTTTGACTTTGTGGGGGGGGGGGGGGGGGAGTGTTGTTATGTATGTAAACCTGTAAATACCATGTCTAACCACCAGAGGACTTATCCCCTGGAGTCCCAAGAGATCCCACAATCCCTTGGGAGCACCTGTATTTAAGGAGGCAGTCTGAGAACTGTAATAAAGGACTACGGTCACACTTACTTTGAGCTTGCAGTATCTAGTCTGACTCTTTATTCAAGACTTAACACTTTCCATCACGAAAATCATCTTCATAGCATCGGCCACCTCTTCCCCTACCTCAGCCCGTCTTCCATTGAAACCTACATACATGCTTACATCACTTCCACAATTGAATACTACATAGTTTGCCTGAATGCCCTCCCATCTTCCACCCTCCATAAACTACAGCTCATCTAAGTCTCTTCTGTTCATATTCTATCCCACACCAAGTCCTGCTCACCTATTTCCCATATACTTGCTGATCTGCACTGCTCCCAGTCTCTCAAAAACCTTATAGGTAAAATGATTGTCCTTGACATTAAATCATTCCATGGCCTCGAACCTCCCTATGACTTTCTTGACTGGGAGAGAAGTTGGACAAGACTATTTATGGAGTAGAGCAAGGATTGTGGCATTGAACCGCTCTTCAATGAGCTGCTCCTGAAGAGCTGCAGGCAACTGTTTGCCCTTTCCTTCTTTCAGTATTTTGTCAGTGTCAGTGGAAGCACTTGTGATTTATGAAGGTAGTGAGCTTGTCTGAATGAGGTTGCAGGGCAATGTGTTCAGTCACTATGTGAGATCCTGGACTTGAGGGATTTGTGATATCTGTGCAAACCCCACATCATTATCGTTCTGCTTCTGGCTGTTCAGAGGGAAGGGGATAAAACTTTTTGCTCCAACAAACAAGTCATCAGTCACCTCGTCAATGCAAGCATGCACAGCAGACTGACTGATGTTTCTAATATCCCCTGCGACAGCCTAGAAAGAGCCAGAGGCGAATAAGGTACCTAGAGAAGTGAAGCCTCCTTATGCACTGCTCCTCACAGAACAGGAGGTAGGTTGCATTGGACCTATTCACTCCGTTGGGAGGGTAAGGACTGCAACAAGCTTAGAACGTAAGAACATAAGAAATAGGAGCACAAGTAGGCCATTTGACCCCTCGAGCCTGCTCTGACATTTAATAAGATCATGGCTGATCTGATCATGGACTCAGCTCCACTTTCCTGCCCGCTCCCCATAACCCTTTATTCCCTTATTGCTCAAAAAATATGTCTATCTCCGCCTTAAATATATTCAATGACCCAGCTTTCACAGCTCTCTGGGGCAGAGAATTCTACAGATTTACAACACTCTGAGAGAAGAAATTCCTCCTCATCTCGGTTTTAAATGGGTGACCCTTATTCTGAGACTTTGTCCCCTAGTTTTAGGTTCCCCTACGAGTGGAAATATCCTCTCTGCATCCATCTTGTCAAGCCCCCTCATTATCTTATAAGTTTCAATAAGATCACCTCTCATGCTTCTGAACTCCAATGAGTATAGGCCCAACTTACTCAACCTATCTTCATAAGTAAACCCCCTCATCTCTGAATTAACCCAGTGAAACCTCTCTAAACAGCCGCCATTGCTAGTATATCCTTCCCTAAATAAGGAGACCAAAACTGTACGCAGTACTCCAGGTGTGGTCTCACCAGTACCCAGTACAGTTGTAGCAGGACTTCTTTGCTTTATTACTCTATCCGCCTTGCAATAAAGGCCAACACTCCATTTGCCTTCCTGATTACCTTACTTACTGTACCTGCATATTAACTTTTTGTGTTTCATACACAAGGACCCCCAGGTCCCTCTGCACTGCAGCACTTTGCAATTTTTCTCCATTTAAATTATAATTTGCTTTTCTATTTTTTCTGCCAAAGTGGATAACCTCACACTTTCCCCATTATATTCTATCTGCCAAATTTTTGTCCACTCACTTAGCCTGTCTATATCGCTTTGCAAATTTTTTGTGTTTTCCTCACAATTTGCTTTCCCACCCATTTTTGTATCATCAGCAAACTTGGCTACATTACACTCAGTCCCTTCATCCAAGTTATTAATATAGATTGTAAATAATTGAGGCCCCACCACTGATCCCTGCGGCACCCCACTAGTTACTGATTGCCAACCAGAAAATGACCCGTTTATCCCGACTCTCTGTTTTCTGTTAGTTAGCCAATCCTCTATCCATGCGATATATTATCTCAACCCCATGAACTTTTATCTTGTGTAGTAACCTTTTATGTGGCACCTTATCGAATGCCTTCTGGAAATCCAATTACATCACATCTACTGGTTTCCCTTTATCCAC
This sequence comes from Pristiophorus japonicus, assembly GCF_044704955.1. Lineage (NCBI taxonomy): Eukaryota > Metazoa > Chordata > Chondrichthyes > Pristiophoridae > Pristiophorus > Pristiophorus japonicus. The sequence continues at coordinate 100,131 of NW_027254365.1, forward strand.
TCTGCTCGATACATCCTCAAAGAACTGCAACAAATTTGTCAAACCTGATTTCCCTTTCATAAAACCATGCTGATTCTGCTTGATTGAATTATGCTTTTCCAAATGTCCTGCTACTGCTTCCTTCATAATGGACTCCAGCATTTTCCCAACGACAGATGTTAGGCTAACTGGTCTATAGTTTCCTGCTTTCTGTCTGCCTCCTTTTTTAAATAGAGGCGTTGCATTTACGGTTTTCCAATCCACTGGGACCTCCCCAGAATTCAGGGAATTTTGGTTCGATTACAACTGATGCAACCACTATCTCTGCAGCTACTTCTTTTAGGACCCTAGGATGCAAGCCATCAGGTCCAGGGTACTTGTCCGCCTTTAGTCCCATTATTTTACCGAGTATTACTTCTTTAATGATAATGATTGTATTAATTTCCTCCCTCCCTATAACCCCTTGAGTATCCACAATTGGGATGTTTTTAGTGTTTTCTACTGTGAAGACTGATTTTGTTCAAAGTCTCTGCCATTTCCCTATTTCCCATTATTACTTCCCCAGTCTCATCCTCTATGGGACCAACATTTACCTTAGCCACTCTTTTCATTTTTATGTACCTGTAGAAACTCTTACGATCTGTTTTTATATTTCGTGCTAGTTTAATTTCATGATCTATCTTCCCTCCCTTTATAATTTTTTTAGTCGTTCTTTGCTGGCTTTTAAAAGTTTCCCAATCCTCTGGCCTCCCACCAGTCTTGGCCACTTTGTATGCTCTTGTTTTCAATTTGATACCATCCCTTATTTCCTTAGTTAGCCATGGATGGGTATCCCTTATCTTACAGTCCTTTCCTTCTCATTGGGATCTATTTTTGTTGCGAGTTATGAAATATCTCCTTAAATATCTGCCACTGTTCATCAACTGTCCCATACTTTAATCTATTTCCCCTCATCCAGTTTAGCTAACTCTGCCCTCATACCTTTGCAGTCTCACTTATTTAAGCTTAGGACACTGGTTTGAGATCCAACTTTCTCAGCCTCCAACTGAACTTGAAATTCAACCATGTTATGGTCACTCATTCCTAGAGGATCCTTTACTAGGAGTTGTTTATTAATCCTGTCTCATTACACAGTATCAGATCTAAGATAGCCTGCTTCCTGGTTGGTTCCGCAACGTACTGCTTAAGGAAACTATCCTGGATACACTCTATGAACTCCTCCTCACGGCTACTCTGGCCAATTTGCTTTGTCCAATCAATATGAAGGTTAAAATCGCCCATGATTATTGCCATTCCTTTTTACAAGCCTCCATTATTTCTTGATTTATACTCTGTCAAACAGTATAGCTACTGTTAGGAAGCCTATATACTATGCCCACTAATGACTTTTTCCCCTTATTATTTCTTATCTCCACCCAAACTGATTCAACATCTTGATCTTCTGAGTCAATATCGTTTCTCACTACTGCACTGATCTCATCCTTTATTAACAGAGCTACCCACCTCCTTTTCCTTTCTGTCCTTCTGAATTGTGAAATATCCTGAATATTTAGTTTCCAGCCTTGGTCACCTTGCAACCATGTCTCTGTAATGGCTATCAGATCATACCCATTTGTATCTATTTGTGCCATCAATGCATCTATTTTGAATGAATGCTGCATGCATTCAGATAAAGAGCTTTTAAGTTTTTTTTTACCATTTTTTCCTGCTTTGACCCCAATTTCTGATTCACCATTATATTTGTACATTCTGTCCTTCCTGTCACGCTCTGCTTTTCTTTTCCCCCAGTGCTACCCTGCTCTATTGACTTCCCCTTATTCTTTGACTTTTTAAATTTTCCGTCACCTGAACCCTTTTCCCCACTAATTAGTTTAAAGCCCCCTCTACAGCCCTAGTTATTTGATTCTCCAGGACCTTAGTCCCAGCACGGTCTAAGTGGAGCCTGTCCGAATGGAACAGCTCCCTCTTACCCCAGTACTGGTGTCAGTGTCCAACGACCAAAACTCACTTCTCCCACACCAGTCTTTGAGCCACGTGTTTAACTCTCTGATCTTACTTACCCTATGCAAATTTGCTTGTGGCTCAGGTAGTAATCCAGAGATTATTACCTTTGTGGTTCTGCTTTTTAATTTGGTCCCTAGCTGCTAATAATTCCTCAGCAGAACCTCTTTCTTTGTTCTACCAATGTGGACCACGACAACTGGATCTTCCCCCTCCCACTCCAACAGCTCAATTTTGGCCCACCCCTTTTTTCGGTGCACTTACCAGAGATGCGCCGCTTTTCTCCGTTGATAAGTGCGCCGAAAAAAATCTCTTCCCATTTTGGCTGCTGTCTGGCCTCTCCTCGGTCGTCGCACAGCGTGGCCAGTCGAGTTGGGGGCGGAGCCAGCATCCTGCGCTGAAAACAGTGCCGGGCCGTCTGCATGTACGCATTGGAGTTGTGTCGTGATGTCCGCGCATGCGCAGTAGCGTCGAAATTTAGCAATCGGCCATTTTTAAAAGGAATCGTAGCTGCTTGTGTTGAGAATGACGTGAATAACACGTTTAGTGAGTTGGTCTGACCGCAGGTCAAGGGTACACAGCCAGATAGGGAATGGAAGACCAACAGGAAGAGCAGTGCAAGGAAGGTAGTGCAGGGATCCCCTGCGGTCATCCCCCTGCAAAACAGATACACTGCTTTGAGTACTGTTGAGGGGGATGACTCATTAGGGGGGGAGCAGCCAAATTCATGGCACCATGGCTGGCTCTGCTGCACAGGAGGGCAGGAAAAAGAGTGGGAGAGCAATAGTGATAGGGGATTCAATTGTAAGGGGAATAGATAGGCGTTTCTGCGGCCGCAACCGAGACTCCAGGATGGTATGTTGCCTCCCTGGTGCAAGGGTCAAGGATGTCTCGGAGCGGGTGCAGGACATTCTGAAAAGGGAGGGCGAACAACCAGTTGTCGTGGTGCATACAGGTACCAATGACATAGGTAAAACACGGGATGAGGTCATACGATGCAAATTAGGGAGCTAGGAGCTAAATTAAAAAGTAGGACTTCAAAAGTAGTAATCTCAGGATTGCTACCAGTGCCACGTGCTAGTCAGAGTAGGAATCACAGGATAGCTCAGATGAATACGTGGCTTGAGGAGTGGTGCAGAAGGGAGGGATTCAAATTCCTGGGACATTGGAACCGGTTCTGGGGGAGGTGGGATCAGTACAAAACGGACGGTCTGCACCTGTGCAGGATCGGAACCAATGTCCTAGGGGGAGTGTTTTCTAGTGCTGTTGGGGAGGAGTTAAACTAATATGGCAGGGGGATGGGAACCTATGCAGGGAGACAGAGGGAAATAAAATGGAGTCAGAAGCAAAATATAGAAAGGAGAATAGTAAAAGTGGAGGGCAGAGAAACCCAAGGCAAAAAACAAAAAGGGCCACATTACAGCAAAATTCTAAAGGGGCAAAGTGTGTTTAAAAAAAAACAAGCATGAAGGCTCTGTGCCTCAATGCGAGGAGTATTAGGAATAAGGTGGATGAATTAACTGCGTAGATAGCAGTTAACGGATACGATGTGATTGGCATCACGGAGACATGGCTCCAGGGGACCAAGGCTGGGAACTCAATATCCAGGGGTATTGAGCATTTAGGAAGGATAGACAGAAAGGAAAAGGAGGAGGGGTGGCGTTGCTGGTTAAAGATGAAATCAATGCAATTGTAAGGAAGGACATTAGCCTGGATGATGTGGAATCGGTATGGGTGGAGCTGCGGAATTCCAAAGAGCAGAAAACGCTAGTGGGAGTTGTGTATAGGCCACCAAATAGTAGTAGAGGTTGGGGACAGCATCAAACATGAAATAAGGGATGTGTGCAATAAAGGTACAGCAGTAATCATGGACGACTTTAATCTACACATTGATTGGGCTAACCTAACTGGAAGCAATGCGGTGGAGGACGATATCCTGGAGTGTATTAGGGATGGTTTTCTCGAACAATATGTAGAGGAACCAACCAGGGAGCTGGCCATCTTAGACTGGGTATTGTGTAATGAGAAGGGACTAATTAGCAATCTTGTTGTGCGAGGCCCCTTGGGGAAAAGTGACCATAATATGGTAGAATTCCTTATTAAGATGGAGAGTGGCAAAGTTAATTCGGAAACTAGGGTTCTGAACTTAAGGAAAGGTAACTTCGGCTGTATGAGGCGTTAATTGGCTAGAATAGACTGGCAAATGATACTTAGTGCATTTGGAAAGAGGTGACATGATAGGTCCAAGTCAGCATGGATTTGTGAAAGGGAAATCATGCTTGACAAATCTTCTGGAATTTTTGAGGATGTTTCCAGTAGAGTGGACAAGGGAGAACCAGTTGATGTGGTATATTTGGACTTTCAGAAGGCGTTCGACAAGGTCCCACACAAGAGATTGATGTGCAAAGTTAGAGCACATGGGATTGGGGGTAGTGTGCTGACATGGATTGAGAACTGGTTGTCAGACAGGAAGCAAAGAGTAGGAGTAAATGGGTACTTTTCAGAATGGCAGGCAGTGACTAGTGGGGTACCGCAAGGTTCTGTGCTGGGGCCCCAGCTGTTTACACTGTACATTAATGATTTAGATGAGGGGATTAAATGTAGTATCTCCAAATTTGCGGATGACACTAAGTTGGGTGGCAGTGTGAGCTGCGAGGAGGATGCTGTGAGGCTGCAGAGCGACTTGGATAGGTTAGGTGAGTGGGCAAATGCATGGCAGATGAAGTATAATGTGGATAAATGTGAGGTTATCCACTTTGGTGGTAAAAACAGAGAGACAGACTATTATCTGAATGGTGACAGATTAGGAAAAGGGGAGGTGCAAAGAGACCTGGGTGTCATGGTACATCAGTCATTGAAGGTTGGCATACAGGTGCAGCAGGCGGTTAAGAAAGCAAATGGCATGTTGGCCTTCATATCAAGGGGATTTGAGTACAGGGGCAGGGAGGTGTTGCTACAGTTGTACAGGGCATTGGTGAGGCCACACCTGGAGTATTGTGTACAGTTTTGGTCTCCTAACCTGAGGAAGGACATTCTTGCTATTGAGGGAGTGTAGCGAAGGTTCACCAGACTGATTCCCGGGATGGCGGGACTGACCTATCAAGAAAGACTGGATCAACTGGGCTTGTATTCACTGGAGTTCAGAAGAATGAGAGGGGACCTCATAGAAACATTTAAAATTCTGACGGGGTTAGACAGGTTAGATGCAGGAAGAATGTTCCCAATGTTGGGGAAGTCCAGAACCAGAGGTCACAGTCTAAGGATAAGGGGTAAGCCATTTAGGACCGAGATGCGGAAGAACTTCTTCACCCAGAGAGTGGTGAACCTGTGGAATTCTCTACCACAGAAAGTTGTTGAGGCCAATTCACTAAATATATTCAAAAAGGAGTTAGATGAGGTCCTTACTACTAGGGGGATCAAGGGGTGTGGCGAGAAAGCAGGAATGGGGTACTGAAGTTGAATGTTCAGCCATGAACTCATTGAATGGCGGTGCAGGCTAGAAGGGCCGAATGGCCTACTCCTGCACCTATTTTCTATGTTTTCTATGTTTAAAGGATTGACGGTGGATAAGCAATGGCAAACATTTAAAGATCACATGGATGAACTTCAGCAAATGTACATCCCTGTCTGGAGTAAAATTAAAACTGGGAAGGTGGCTCAACCATGGCTAACAAAGGAAATTAAGGATAGTGTTAAAGCCAAGGAAGAGGCATATAAATTGGCTAGAAAAGGCAACAAACCTGAGGAGTGGGAGATGTTTAGAATTCAACAGAGGAGGACTAAGGGTTTAATTAAGAGGGGGAAAATAGAGTACGAGAGGAAGCTTGCAGGGAATATAAAAACTGACTGCAAAAGCTTCTATAAATATGTGAAGAGAAAAAGATTAGTAAAGACAAATGTAGGTCCCTTGCAGTCGGATTCAGGTGAATTTATAATGGGGAACAAAGAAATGGCAGACCTATTGAACAAATACTTCGGTTCTGTCTTCAAGGAAAAGAAGATATAAATAACCGTCCGAAGGTACTAGGGGACAGTGGGTCTAGTGAGAAGGAAGAACTGAAGGATATCCTTATTAGGCGGGAAATTGTGTTAGGGAAATTGATGTGATTGAAGGCCGATAAATCCCCGGGGCCTGATAGTCTGCATCCCAGAGTGCTCAAGGAAGTGGCCCTAGAAATAGTGGATGCATTGGTGATCATTTTCCAACAGTCTATCGACTCTGGATCAGTTCCTATGGACTGGAGGGTAGCTAATGTAACACCACTTTTTAAAAAAGGAGGGAGAGAGAAAACGGATAATTATAGACCGGTTAGCTTGACATCAGTAGTGGGGAAAATGTTGGATTCGATCATGAAGGATGAAATAGCAGCGCATTTGGAAAGCGGTGACAGGATCAAACCAAGTCAGCATGGATTTATGAAGTGGAAATCATGCTTGACGAATCTTCTGGAATTTTTTGAGGATGTAACTAGCAGAGTGGACAAGGGAGAACCGGTGGATGTGGTGTATTTGGACTTTCAGAAGGCTTTTGACAAGGTCCCGCACAAGAGATTGTTGTGCAAAATCTAAGCACATGGTATTGGGGGTAATATACTGACGTGGATAGGGAACTGGTTGGCAGACAGGAAGCAGAGAGTTGGGATAAACGGTCCTTTTTAGAATGGTAGGCAGTGACCAGTGGAGTGCCGCAGGGCTCAGTGCTGGGACCCCTGCTCTTTACAATATACATTAACGATTTGGATGAAGGGATAGAGTGTAATATCTCCAAGTTTGCAGATGACACTAAACTGGGTGGCGGTGTGAGCTGTGAGGAGGATGCTAAGAGGCTTCAGGGTGACAGGTGAGTGGGCAAATGCATGGCAGATGTAGTATAATGTGGATAAATGTGTGGTTATCCATTTTGGGGGCAAAAACACGAAGGCAGATTATCTGAATGGCAGCAGACTAGGAAAAGGGGAGGTACAACGAGACCTGGGTGTCATGGTTCATCAATCACTGAAAGTTGGCATGCAGGTACAGCAGGCGGTAAAGAAGGCAAATGGTATGTTGGCCTTCATAGCTAGGGGATTTGAATATAGAAGCAGGGAGGTCTTACTTCAGTTGTACAGGGCCTTAGTGAGGCCTCACCTGGAATATTATGTTCAGTTTTGGACTCCTAGTCTGAGAAAGGACGTTCTTGATATTGAGGGAGTGCAGCGAAGGTTCACCAGACTGATTCCAGGGATGGCTGGAATATGAGAAGAGACTGGAATATGAGGAGAGACTGGATCAACTGGGCCTTTATTCACTGGAGTTTAGAAGGATGAGAGGGGATCTCATAGAAACATATCAGATTCTGATGGGACTGGACAGGTTAGATGCGGGAAGAATGTTCCCAATGTTAGAGAAGTCCAGAACCAGGGGACATAGTCTTAGGATAAGGGGTAGGCCATTTAGGACTGAGATGAGGAGAAACTTCTTTACTTAAAGAGTTGTTAACCTGTGGAATTCCCTGCCGCAGAGAGTTGTTGATGCCAGTTCATTGGATATATTCAAGAGGATATGGCTCTTACGGTTAAGCGGATCAAGGGGTATGGAGAGAAAGCAGGAAAGGGGTACTGACGGAATGATCAGCCATGATCTTATTGAATGGCGGTGCAGGCTCGAAGGGCTGAATGGCCTACTCCTGCACCTATTTTCTATGTCTATGTTTCTATGTTTTCTGAAGTGGCCACATACGCTGGCCTAAGTAGATTTGGAGTAACTATTAGCTGGCCAAAGTGGCCTAAATGGCCAAAACTGGCATAGTTGGCTGGTAACGCCCTCTTTTGAGCAAAAAAAACTAAACTAAAAAAATCCTAACTAACTCACTTACACTGGCGCAAATTGAATGTGCAAAATGGGGATTTTTAAGATACTCCAGAAAAATCAAGTTGCTCCAAAAAAAACGGAGAAACTCCTGGCCAAAATTGAGCCCCATGTTCCTCTCGAGCCCAGAGGAGATGTCCTTAACCCTGGCATCGGGCAGGCAACACAGCCTTCGGGACTCATGCTCTCGGCTGCAGAGAACAGAATCTAGCCCCCTATTGATACTGTCCCCTACCACTACAAAATTTATTTTTATTCCCCCCACGTGAATGACCCCCTGTACCACAGTGCTGTGGTCAGTTTGCTCATCCTCCCTACAGTCCCTGCTCTCGTCCACACAGGGAGCAAGAGCCTCGAACCTGCTGGTCAAGAGCAAGGGCTGAGGCTCCTACACCATTACATCCTGGATCCCTATATCTTCCTTACTTGGAGTCACACCCTCCTGCACCTAACCACGGACCAAATTTGAATGAATTAATCTAATTGGTGTGACTAGCTCCTGCTATGCAGCGCCCAGGTAACTCACCCCCTCCCTGATGTGTCGTAGTGTCTGCAGCTCAGACTCCAGCTCATCAACACGGAGCCCAAGTTCCTCGAGCTGCAGACACTTGCTGCAGATGTGGTCACTGTGGACCTCAATGGGGTCAACCAGCTCCCACATGTCACAGCAGAAACACATTTCCTGCCCTGCCATCCGAATATATTTAATTAATTACGTTTTTGGGTTTTGTTTATAGTCCCAGCTTTTAATTCAAACCAATGCCCCAGAAAAGAGAAAAAAACTCGCCAACTAATCACTTCCCTTCACTTTGAATTTGGTTATTTCTACTTCTTGTCTTCAGCTGGGTTGGTGTTTGGGCCCCGATCTACCACTCCCTTTATGTCCCGCTGGGCTCTGCTGCTCTTTTTAATTGGCCTCCCTGCGACTGCAGTTGTTTTCTCCTTTCTCCTGCTCCTCTTCTCCTCCTCCTTTTGCCAGAGTGGAATTCCAAAAAAGACCCTCATGAAGAAATAAGTGAATTGCCAGAAGGCCCTTAAGAGTTCAGAAGGCCCAGCAGCAACAACAAGCACGTTGAAATAATCTAAATTTCAAAAGGTCATTATCTGATGTAAGCAAAATGTCTCCCAAAACTTTCTACAGCTTTGCCAGAGATGAAAATGGTGTAGAGGTGTAACTATGTCATTTGTTCCGATTTCCATTTATTAATGAGACCACCTGGCTCAAGATCATTTTTCAGTCTCTGCTCACCTGACGACCGGCACTTCCTACTCCCACCCATGAACCATGGAGGGTACAAGTCAGGAGATGGCCATTTCCAGCAATATTTAAAGGAATCCTCAGCGGTTCTAAGCTGGGAGTTTTCTTGCTTGAGAATCTGCAGGAAGGTGGGGTGAGAAGAAGCCAACCTCCCTGCCCAAGACTGGAAATAGCACCTACATAGCAGCTCAGCAAGTAGCAGTACCTGTTTTTTTATAAAGGAAGTCTGCCTCTGATCTGCACCCTGCCACCTGACATTCATTTGTATGTAATTCACATTGCTGTGCCCTCTTCATGTGCAACCACCAGCCATACAGCTTTTTGTGGGTAATGCTATACAGGTGCTGGACAGAAGTGAAACATGAGCACCCATTTTTTCTGTGCGGAACACTTGTTTTTCAGATGATATTTGAGTGCTAGATGCAGGAAAATCCGTCTTCAGATCACATTTTATCAGATTTTCATGCTGGAAAAATGCTTTAATCGCATTGATATAATCTGGGTCACCACTCATTCAAGAACCTCAATTTCATTTAAATGGTTATTACTAGCAATAATAATTGCAATTATGAAGGTTCCCCAGTATGAAAGAGCTATTGTTATATTCATAAACATATAGGTCATAAGTTATTAACTGAAACACCAACTGTTACATACCTTGTACGCAGGATGTCTGCCATTAAAATATGGGTTGAATATACCGATTGTGATGATGAATGATTTATTATTGTTCCATTCTTCCATAGCTTTTTCTGCTGCTTCTTTCAGTGAGGGTTCAATCTACAATATTGACAGATTATCAGGCATATTGTTGAAGTAAATAGTAGTTTCTGCAAACCATATTTGTTGCCTACATCATCTTCCATACCTACCGTGTTTGAAATAAGCTGATCTCTTGCTATCTTCAGTTTTCCTAATGTGTTTTTCAAGACTTGTTCATGGTTTTCACTGGCAGAGGATAAAAGTAATCCCATTGACCTGAGGTACAATTAAAACATTGATAAGATTTTTAAATATGGGGTTGGTTTTGAAATTAAGAATAAAGGATGGGTCTGTAGTGGCAAAGATTCCAGGAGGACACTTATGCCAGGATGTTCGGGGCTAACGGTATAAGGTAGAAATAAATAAGCAAAATAATTTCTTAAAGCTGGAACGAGGAGTAATTTTCCACTTTTGGGGCTCCCGGTACAAAGCAGCACACATGGAGAGCACACACTAAGAACGCTCACTGGAACACTGGAGTAAAGATCCTGTGCCCATTACACAGCACGCCTGATTTTTAGTCCATGGAAAATTTACCTTTAAAGGATGAATCAAGCCATATGGGCTAAAAGACAGTTTTGCTCCTACGTTTCAATGTTCTTCAGCATAAACAGAGAGAGAAACAAAAGGAAAAAATAATTGGTTCTTTATGCATCTACCTCAATTTGCCAATATTCCTCCAGCTGAATGAAAATTTAGAAAATGGTATCTCTTTCAATAGGTACTTACTCTTTGTTCAACAAAACTTTTTGTATTTTTTCCACAGTACTTCTTTTCCAGTCATAAAACTTCAAATACTGTTCCGTTCTTTGTTCCAGTTGGCAAAGCAAATCTTTAATCTAGATTATATGAAATATAAATTCTGTGTTTAGTTGAATTTTGTAAATTTATTAATATACATTGATTCTCAGGACCTCCACAATACATGGTGGAAACTCAGTGAGAATCATGGAATATATAGTTAACTCTATGGGGCAGATTTTATAATGTCATGCAGGCCTGAACTGTTAATGAGTAAACCTACAAAATAACAGTGGGAAGTATTCAATGAAGTAAGTAAGATACAAAAGATAAAAGGCAAAGGCTCCACTTTTGTAGTTAAATAATCATGAGCAACAAATGAAGAGACAGTAGCAAGCTAAAAAAATGCAAGGAAAAGTGGAAATCCATCAGACTGTGAAAGTTATAAAAAGCAACAAAGAGATACAACAAAGTAATGAGGTGCAGAAAGTGAGTAAGAAAAAAAACTTGCAAGGGTTATCAAAGTTAACAAAAGCTTTTATAAATATATAAAGAGAAAGGGATTGGTAAATGCGAATGTGGGCCCATTAAAGACAGATGCAGGCGAGACTATGATGGATATTAAGAGACTTGGTAAAGCAATGCTTTGCATCCGTTTTCACAGTAGAGGAAGAGCACAAAATACCAGCAGTACAGGAGAGAAGCTAAATATAAATCAAGGGAAGGAACTTAGTGGATTTAGTATGTAGAGAAAATAATAGTTCTTACGATAAACAAATCTCTAGGACAGGAAGGCTCTCATCCCAGAATACAAAAAAAGATAGGTGAGGAAATTGCAGATGCATTAGTCATAATTTTCCAAAGCTCTCCAGATTTAGGAATTGTGCCTATGAATTGGGAAATTGTAAATGTCACTCCATTATTTAAGAAGGGAGGGAGAAACCAGGTAACTACAGAACTGTCAGTTCAGCATCATTTGTGGGGAGGTTACTGGAATCTATCATCTCTGGAATGGTTTTCAATGTACAGACACTCTGGGAGTGGGGGACCCGAAGAGCATGTGAAACCCAGAAATATGTTAAGCGCATCTGTCAGTGGCTTTTTAATGCAGCTACTTCTTCAGCATTTTATTTCTGGATTTCTATCCAAAGATGACCCACATGACACGATCTCAACTTCAGTATTTAAAGCGACAATCCAAACATGTAAGTTGAAGCAGCTGAAGTTGGGAAGAGAAGAGTAAGGTCAAAAATGGAAGTGAAATGGTCCAAGGGTGCATCCTGCTTCACGGATGTCTTCTTGGCTGTGCTGCTGGGGGCTGTGAGGACTGGGAGGAAAATACTCTTCCTTACCAATGGTTGGGAGAATCCTGCTGGGGAAAACAAGATGGCGTGGTTGGAGGTGGCAGAAGAGGTCAGCAGCATGAGCGTAGTGCCACGCTTCTGAATTCAATGCAGGAAGTGGCTTAATGACATAACCAGGACAGGAAAGGTGAGAGCAATGACACGTTCACCAACATTCTGATGTGCGTATCATTCAAACCCCCCTCACTCTGCCTTTTCGAGCCTACTGCAACACGTTACTCCTCACAGCCACTTACCCTGCAGTTGCACCCATCCCTCTCTGCCTATGCACTTCCTCACATCCCCATCTATCCACTGACACTCACCCTCATCGTTATATAGTGTCATGCCTCTCCCTCATAGTCACCAATGTGGAAAGATAGAAAAAGAACAACCATAGATTGCAAGGCTTGCTGGGACATTATATTTGGTCAACCTAGGAATTAGAGCTTACTTCAGCAAACAAGCTGTCAGCAGTTGAAACCACGGGTTGCAATACCTCACAGCAGCTAAGGTCATCTGTCTTCTCTGTCTAATTATAATCACAAATAGGATGTGATAACCAAAAAAAACAGACAGTGTGTACAGGGGGCAAGGAAAGGTTATCCCAAAATAAGGAAAGGGTAGCTAAGACAAGTATCCATTGGATAACACTGATGAGGTAATTAAATTAACTGCTAGACTCTGCACTATTACAAAAAAAAGAGGAACCATCACATATGATAGGAGTTGTTTACTTGGGTGTATAAATATGTTCCAATTTCAGTGTATTACCGGAGTTGGTACCCTGTCTAGGGCACTCTCCCCTTGTATACAAGCAACAATAAACTAACAATCTGATGGTCTGCTTGTGTTAAGAGTCTTATCTTGAATCGGTGTCTTCGACAGAATTCCTTGGAGGTTCCACCGAGATCGCAAACTACGTGCCGGTGAGTAAACGGACAAGAACACGGTGACTCTCTAGGGAAGGACTCTAACTGGCCAGTTATTGGTGACATTTATGTTACTAAAGGAGCCCTTCCTTGGAGAGAGCGCGAGTGTAGTCTGTTTGTCTCGGCAGAAGTGCTGCGATCGTAAGACTCCTTTCAGGATTGAGTTACATGTTTGTAATCACTTCCTCTTTCAGCTTGACAGTAAGAGGAGGCAGATTCCGAAAAGCAAAAAAATTCAGCCCTGAAGCGGGCCGGCAGATTGTAAAGGGGGGAAGGTAAGAAAAGACGTCATTAAAAGGTCCCTGTTTCTTGTGTGGTAGAAACAAATACCCTTGTGTGATAGGGAGAAATAAGATGGGACGCGATCCTTGTGTGATAGGATCATTGAAATTAGTGATAGGATAAGTCATCCTTGTGTGATAAGATGAGGACCTTTGTTTGATGGGGTAATTTAGAATAAGTTAAGGACTCAGTCTGAAGGAGCGTACAACGCAGACTGAGAATTGATTATTTGTTTAGTTAAAGCATAAGGATTATGATCTGTGCACCCCTTTGGGTTTTTGCGTTTTTTATTGTCTTCATAATATTGTTATAGAAACATAGAAACATAGAAAATAGGTGCAGGAGCAGGCCATTCAGCCCTTCTAGCCTGCACCGCCATTCAATGAGTTCATGGCTGAACATGAAACTTCAGTACCCCCTTCCTGCTTTCTCGCCATAACCCTTGATCCCCCGAGTAGTAAGGACTTCATCTAACTCCCTTTTGAATATATTTAGTGAATTGGCCTCAACTACTTTCTGTGGTAGAGAATTCCACAGGTTCACCACTCTCTGGGTGAAGAAGTTTCTCCTCATCTCGGTCCTAAATGGCTTACCCCTTATCCTCAGACTGTGACCCCTGGTTCTGGACTTCCCCAACATTGGGAACATTCTTTCTGCATCTAACCTGTCTAAACCCGTCAGAATTTTAAACGTTTCTATGAGGTCCCCTCTCATTCTTCTGAACTCCAGTGAATACAAGCCCAGTTGATCCAATCTTTCTTGATAGGTCAGTCCCGCCATCCCGGGAATCAGTCTGGTGAACCTTCGCTGCACTCCCTCAATAGCAAGAATGTCCTTCCTCAAGTTAGGAGACCAAAACTGTACACAATACTCCAGGTGTGGCCTCACCAAGGCCCTGTACAACTGTAGCAACACCTCCCTGCCCCTGTATTCAAATCCCCTCGCTATGAAGGCCAACATGCCATTTGCTTTCTTAACCGCCTGCTGTACCTGCATGCTAACCTTCAATGACTGATGTACCATGACACCCAGGTCTCGTTGCACCTTCCCTTTTCCTAATCTGTCACCATTCAGATAATAGTCTGTCTCTCTGTTTTTACCACCAAAGTGGATAACCTCACATTTATCCACATTATACTTCATCTGCCATGCATTTGCCCACTCACCTAACCTATCCAAGTCACTCTGCAGCCTAATAGCATCCTCCTCGCAGCTCACACTGCCACCCAACTTAGTATCATCCGCAAATTTGGAGACACTGCATTTAATCCCCTCGTCTAAATCATTAATGTACAATGTAAACAGCTGGGGCCCCAGCACAGAACCTTGCGGCACTCCACTAGTCACTGCCTGCCATTCTGAAAAGTACCCGTTTACTCCTACTCTTTGCTTCCTGTCTGACAACCAGTTCTCAATCCACGTCAGCACACTACCCCCAATCCCATGTGCTTTAACTTTGCACATTAATCTCTTGTGTGGGACCTTGTCGAAAACCTTCTGAAAGTCCAAATATACCACATCAACTGGTTCTCCTTTGTCCACTTTACTGGAAACATCCTCAAAAAATTCCAGAAGATTTGTCAAGCATGATTTCCCTTTCACAAATCCATGCTGACTTGGACCTATCATGTCACCATTTTCCAGATGCACTGCTATGACATCCTTAATAATTGATTCCATCATTTTACCCACTACTGAGGTCAGGCTGACCGGTCTATAATTCCCTGTTTTCTCTCTCCCTCCTTTTTTAAAAAGTGGGGTTACATTGGCTACCCTCCACTCCATAGGAACTGATCCAGAGTCAATGGAATGTTGGAAAATGACTGTCAATGCATCCGCTATTTCCAAGGCCACCTCCTTAAGTACTCTAGGATGCAGTCCATCAGGCCCTGGGGATTTATCGGCCTTCAATCCCATCAATTTCCCCAACACAATTTCCCGACTAATAAAGATTTCCCTCAGTTCCCCCTCCTTACTAGACCCTCTGACCCCTTTTATATCCGGAAGGTTGTTTGTATCCTCCTTAGTGAATACCGAACCAAAGTACTTGTTCAATTGGTCTGCCATTTCTTTGTTCCCCGTTATGACTTCCCCTGATTCTGACTGCAGGGGACCTACGTTTGTCTTCACCAACCTTTTTCTCTTTACATACCTATAGAAACTTTTGCAATCCGCCTTAATGTTCCCTGCAAGCTTCTTCTCGTACTCCATTTTCCCTGCCCTAATCAAACCCTTTGTCCTCCTCTGCTGAGTTCTAAATTTCTCCCAGTCCCCAGGTTCGCTGCTATTTCTGGCCAATTTGTATGCCACTTCCTTGGCTTTAATACTATCCCTGATTTCCCTAGATAGCCACGGTTGAGCCACCTTCCCTTTTTTATTTTTACGCCAGACAGGAATGTACAATTGTTGTAATTCATCCATGCGGTCTCTAAATGTCTGCCATTGCCCATCCACAGTCAACCCCCTAAGTATCATTCGCCAATCTATCCTAGCCAATTCACGCCTCATACCTTCAAAGTTACCCTTCTTTAAGTTCTGGACCATGGTCTCTGAAATTACTGTTTCATTCTCCATCCTAATGCAGAATTCCACCATATTATGGTCACTCTTCCCCAAGGGGCCTCGCACAATGAGATTGCTAATTAATCCTCTCTCATTACACAACACCCAGTCTATGATGGCCTCCCCCCTAGTTGGTTCCTCAACATATTGGTCTAGAAAACCATCCCTTATGCACTCCAGGAAATCCTCCTCCACCGTATTGCTTCCAGTTTGGCTAGCCCAATCTATGTGCATATTAAAGTCACCCATTATAACTGCTACACCTTTATTGCATGCACCCCTAATTTCCTGTTTGATGCCCTCCCCAACATCCCTATTACTGTTTGGAGGTCTGTACACAACTCCTACTAACGTTTTTTGCCCTTTGGTGTTCTGCAGCTCTACCCATATAGATTCCACATCATCCAAGCTAATGTCTTTCCTAACTATTGCATTAATCTCCTCTTTAACCAGCAATGCTACCCCACCTCCTTTTCCTTTTATTCTATCCTTCCTGAATGTTGAATACCCCTGAATGTTGAGTTCCCAGCCCTGATCATCCTGGAGCCACGTCTCCATAATCCCAATCACATCATATTTGTTAACATCTATTTGCACAATTAATTCATCCACCTTATTGCGGATACTCCTTGCATTAAGACACAAAGCCTTCGGGCTTGTTTTATTAACACCCTTTGTCCTTTTAGAATTTTGCTGTACAGTGGCCCTTTTTGTTCTTTGCCTTGGGTTTCTCTGCCCTCCACTTTTCCTCATCTCCTTTCTGTCTTTTGCTTTTGTCTCCTTTTTGTTTCCCTCTGTCTCCCTGCATTGGTTCCCATCCCCCTGCGTCAATTGTCTATGAGCTCTTAGGAAGACATAACAGGGAAATCAACAGGGGAGGTTGTGTTTCAGAAACGTATAAATTAGTTGAGACAAAACAGTGATCGGTTGATCAGCAGCGAGTGACTCGTGTCCAACAATATCTCAAACACCCAGACTGAGGCCGAATTAAGAACCCAAATGGGTCACGTGACGGCCAGGTGAATTGGGCATAGGGTACTCGGTTGGAGCGAGAGGACTGTGATACAGAGAACTGTGATATCTCAACCAGTTAAATATGGGTGCCGGAGCAGGCAAACCACCACCAAAGGGCACACCAGCCTTTTTCATGCTCCAGAATTGTGGTCAGTCTTCAATTGACCACCTAAAAGAATGGGTAAAATGGACTAAGGATGGAAACAGGCTATTTCCACCTGATGGTTCATTTAATTTAGAGAGAATAACGTGTCTTGAGGAATGCCTTGTGGATACAGACCCAGGTAGAAGGGGTAAAAAGAAAATAAATTGGTCAGCTTTCAACGATCGGAAACGAGAAGCCGAAAGATGATGCGAAAGAAGCATAGAAGCTAGTAATGAAGGAGGTAAAAAAGAAAAAGAAACAGAAAGTTGAAGAGGGTAAAGGGGATGTAGAAAGCCATAAACAAATGGTAGTTAGGCAGACTGAGGGACACAGACCAAGTGCCCCTCAGTGGACACAGGAGGACGAGGAAGAACTGCAACAAGAATTAGATAACTCTTATGCACCACCGCCATGTCTGCCAGTACAAAGCCCACCACCAAACCCAAATGCTAATAATAATCAGGGCCAAGTAGGCGACCCCCAGCTAGATAGTCTACCCCTGCCCGTTCATGGTCCCGTTAATAATCAGCCAACAGACCAACAACCTCAACCAGGAGGAGGAGGAGGCGGTGGTGAGGCAGTGGCGCCCCCCCAGGAAGCCTCAGGGGGATCGCCAGCTGACAATACTAGACTCCAAACAGCACAGAGACAAGTTCAATTGCAGGATATAGCAAGACAGCAGGAAGTGGTGAGAGTGGCACAGTTAGCAGAACAAGACAGACAACAGAGAGAGCAGGGGCTGCAGGAACTGACTCGTCACTAATACAAGCCATGACACTTAACCCTGACCTACATGGAATGTATTCTCTCCGATACTTCCTAGATCCTCAGGGTGGAAACCCAGTGGCGGTTCACCAGCCCTGGACTCCATCCGAATTAAGGACCATGATAGGCAGTCTCCCAGACCCCAGAATACAGTTGGACATGGCGCTGGATGAATTACGTACCATAGTCCTGTGCCATGAGCCAAGTATTATGGAGACAACACAGAAAAAGGATGAGGATGTGGAGAACTATGTAGAAAGAATGGGGGAAATCATGGATCAATGTTCAGGAATGACTAAAGAACAATACCAAGCACCAATGGTCAGTGCGGTAGTAAATGGTCTACGACCAGAACTTAGAGACCCACTGAAGTTAGTATGCCTCGGGTGGCGCCAAAAGACCCTCCCGCAGTTAGTATCCACTCTTAAGGATTTACAGGAAAGAAATAGGGAAAGTAAAGGCAAAACATGTATACTCATGGAACAACCCACGGAGCCCGTAATAGACTTCCAGCAACCAACTCAATACCCACTAAACCCACAACAATATCCTCAATATTTTCAACAAAGCAGAGGGAGAGGGCGTGGAAAAAGGAGAGGATTTGGCCGGAGAAATAGGGGTAATATGAACCGTCCAGGGCAAGGGCAGAATTATAGTGGGAACTGCTATAACTGCAGACAAACGGGACATTGGGCAAGAAATTGTCCGTCGCAAGGAACCCAACAGTTCCAGCAGAATTGGCCCCCACAACAAAGTGGAGGTCGCGGTAATAGTAATACACAAATTCAGGTTTCCACCAGGCCTCAAGCAAATTTTACTACCCAACACCCGTGCTTTCACATCCCTTAAACAGTCTCTTATTACCACGCCGCTTTGGGACTTCCAGATTATGCAAAACCCTTTAATCTATTCGTCCACCATAAGTCAGGCTTTGCTCAGTCCGTTCTTACTCAGATACACGGGGACAGACAGCGGCCCATCGCGTATTTTAGTACACAATTGGACCCAGTAGCACGAGGTTTGCCGAGATGCCTTCCTGCAGCTTACTATGCTGTTCAGCAGGCTCAAACGATCACTTTAAATCACCACACCGTCTTGCACGTTCCACACTCCGTTGAGATACTACTCACTAAATGCGCCACTCAACATCTCACATCAGCCCGCACAACTAAATATGAGGTAGAGCTACTATCAAATGCCAGCTTAACGATTAAACATTGCACGACCCTTAACCCAAGCACGCTTCTTCCAACTGCTGAGGATGGCACCCCTCATTGCTGCGGGACTGTGACTCAGTTGGTCACCAAGCCACGCATCGACCTAAGCGAGACACCCTTCAACAATCCAGAATGAGTCTATTTTGTCGACGGATCAGCTCTAAGAAATGAACATGGCCAGTGCCGCGCTGGTTACGCCGTTACCTCATGCCATTCCACTGTGGAAGCGGCAGCCCTACCAAATACGTTTTCAGCACAGCAGGCGGAGTTATTTGCCCTCACACATGTATGTATACTGGCAACACAATGGGTCATTAATATCTATACGGACTCACGATATGCATTCGGAATTGCTCATGATTATGGACAGATTTGGAAACTCAGGGACTATTTAACCTCTGCGGGCTCAACGATTAAGAATGCCGAGCAAGTAAAAAACCCCTTATGTGCCTTACAATGTCCACAAAGAATTGCAGTAATTAAGTGTCAAGCACACACGGGCCACCGAGACGACATTGCGTTAGGCAATGATGGAGCTGATAGGGCTGCTCGAAATGCCGCCATGTCAGACACAGGACTTCAGGTGTCAGCCTACGTGCTTCAACGTACAAAACCCATTGATACGCCGCCCACAATTAATGATGTATTGGCCTTTCAGTCACAGGCCACTGCTGAGGAGGTGTTAACCTGGGCACAGAATCAATGCGATAAAACACCTGAGGGAGTATGGGTTCACCATGACGGCCGCATGGTGGCACCCAGAGCTTTGCTCCCATGGATTGCCCGCTGTGTTCATACTTTCACACATGCGGGCAAAGGGGCGATGGCAGACTATATTTTAAAAACATGGTATGCGCCAGGTATTTCTGCAATTGCAAAACAAATTAGTGAAAAATGTGTTATCTGCCAAACCATGAATCCGGGAAAAACAGAAAACAGGCTGCCTCCCACCCAAATCCAACAGGACCTTTTGTAAATTTGCAAATGGATTTTATTGAATTATCCCCATGCATGGGATTTAAGTATGTATTAGTAATTATAGATGTGTTTTCTAAATGGGTTGAAGCTTTTCCATGTAAAAAGAATGACGCAACTACTGTCGCTAAGCATTTGTTAAAAGAAATTGTGCCACGATTTGACATACCTGTACAACACTCAAGTGACAATGGGTCACATTTTACTGGGACAGTTGTGAAAGAAGTGTGTCGAGCGTTACAAATCGACCAATATTTCCAATTCAGTTATCACCCACAGTCAGCTGGATTGGTGGAGAGATACAACGGAATGTTGAAGAATAAACTAGCAAAGTTATGTGATGAGACTGGACTCAAATGGGTCGAACTGTTACCTTTGGCAGTAATGGTAATGTGATCAGCAACAAATAGAACGACAGGATTATCACCACATGAAATCGTCATGGGACATCCCCAACGTTTGCCTTTTTCTGCACCGTTTACTGCTAAACAAATGGATGTCCACAAAATGGAAGAAAATATGCTAAACTATTGCATTGTTTTAACAAAATGTATTGCTTTAACAAAATGTATTTCTAGCTTTCATTCCCAGGTAAAGGAAGCCCAAATTGATCCTGCTGAAGGAAGATCCCATAGTTTGGAGCCTGGCGAGTTCGTGTACGTGAAGGTGTTCAAGAGGAAAAATAGTCTTCACCCAAGATTTGAAGGTCCATTTCAGGCCCTGTTGACCACCAATACTGCCCTGAAGATAAAGGAGAGACCAACATGGATCCACGCCTCACACTGCAAAAGAGCTCCAGGACACGAGGAAAAGGAATCACCAACCCCATCAGTAAAGGGAAATGGATATTAGGACTATGTTTCCTTGTGACACTTATAATACCTGTAATACCCGAATTGCATGTAAACACCTTCTTGTATATGTCCCACAAATACGCTACGGAAAACAACAAAGAAGGAGGTTGTTGGATATGTACCCAAACCTCTCTCCACTGTAAGGGAGGGATTCCTCTTAGACCTATCCCACTTCATCTGTCAGAAGTAGTAGAATGGTATATCTACCAGAACGGCACACGCCAATTCCCTAGGATGATAAGAGTTGCATCTGGTAGTATACCCACCATTGGGCGACGGGAAGATGATGGAATCCTCTAGTTTATCATTTTACCCCATATCTGCAGAGCCCTGGGAAAAGGAGGGATATTGTCTGAATACCTTTGAAGGGTGGTACCAACCGAGGTATGACCACTCCCAACAGCCTCCCTTCCTCACCCTTACCAGGGCCACAGGTATGGGAAGGCCGCCGGGGACAATATGTTTAGTAAGGAACTTGGCCGGGGGAATATTCGTAGGCACGAGTCGGTGTGAATATAATTTTACAGTGATAGGTACTCCTGATGAGTTTCCCCTTTATACGTCCTCTCAGTTTTATGGTTGTACATTGAATGTCCCATACGCCAACCAGATAGGTACTTTCAACTATTCCCTGGTATCCGCAGGGTTTGATGTGGATAAAACCACCTTGTACAATGGAACATACTTTGTTTGTGGCCACAAGGCCTACCCCTGGTTGCCAAGGGGCTGGACAGGATCATGTTACCTGGCATATGTGGTACCATACATTCGTCACTTATTCTCTCTAGCAAATCACCCGCATTATCGATCCAGACGAGCCATTACAGAAACACAACGATTCTTTTCTATCCTTGTTCCCCCTCTAGAAGTAGCATTTGCCATAAGAGAAATAAGAAAAGTGGCTAGAATATTAGAAGAGGTAGCAAACGACACTGCAGAAGCTATATGCAAATTAAACGATGAGATGGTGGCTATAAGAACAGTAGCTTTGCAAAATAGAATGGCTCGAGACTATCTGCTGGCAGAAAAGGATGGAACATGTGCACTAATAGGGTCCAAGTGTTGCACGTACATTCCTGACAATTCTGAAGAAATAGGTAACTTAGTGGACCACGTCCGGAAGGAAGTTGAAAAGTTAAAAAAAACAGGTTCCTGGGGCATGTTTGATTGGGCAGGCGGATGGTTCGGGCCTATAGGTCAAACCATAGTACAAGGGCTGATCATATTCCTGGTCATTATCTTTGCTCTATATTTGGTATTTGTCCTGATAAAATATTGCTGTGCGCAACTAGGGGTTACAGCCGTACCAGCGGGGGCAACCACCATGATGGTAGCCACAACCCCAGAAGCCTCAGAGAAGGCAGAAACCATGGAGATGGAGAGACTCTGTAAACTTCAGTTGGACTAAAAGTTATTGTCCCTATAGGGACAAAAGGGAGGAATGTGGAAAGATAGAAAAAGAGCAACCATAGATTGCAAGGTTTGCTGGGACATTATATTTGGTCAACCTAGGAATTAGAGCTTACTTCAACAAACAAGCTGTCAGCAGTTGAAACCACGGATTGCAATACCTCACAGCAGCTAAGGTCATCTGTCTTCTCTGTCTAATTATAATCACAAATAGGATGTGATAACCAAAAAAAACAGACAGTGTGTACAGGGGGCAAGGAGAGGTTATCCCAAAATAAGGAAAGGGTAGCTAAGACAAGTATCCATTGAATAACACTGATGAGGTAATTAAATTAACTGCTAGACTCTGCACTATTACAAAAAAAAAGAGGAACTATCACATATGATAGGAGTTGTTCACTTGGGTGTATAAATATGTTCCAATTCTGTGTATTACCGGAGTTGGTACCCTAAGGCCTTTGTCTAGAGCACTCTCCCCTTGTATACAAGTAACAATAAACTAACAATCTGACGGTCTGCTTGTGTTAAGAGTCTTACCTTGAATCGGTGTCTTCGACACCCTCAACAAATGCTCTCCAGCCATCGGGTGAACACATGCCATTACACTCACTCAAAGATGTCTTCTTTCCCTCCTTGCAGGAGAAGAGAGCAGAGAACACTAGGGAGAGACAGTGAATCGGAGATGGCCATTGGACGATGGCCAAGAGCATCTTAGGTGTCAGGGCAGGGATATGTGCAGCCTACAGAAAGTTAGCATGCAGGTATAGCAAGCAATTAGGGAGGCAAATGGCTTGTTGGCCTTTATTTTTGCTGATGCCTGCTGATTTAAATTAGTGCAGTGAAAAACATGCGGTGTAACGCACTGTTTCAGGCAGTAGTCTCAGCATGAGGCCCGTGTAGCATGATCATAGCAGCCCTGGAGCAAAGCAGCATTCTCTTAAAGCTAGCTGGTCATTTCAGAAAGCAGCGTTGAGCCCTTAAAGGGGAAACATCTTCTAAAATGAAAAAAATAAAAGTGATTTAAAAATAGACAGTCTATAGCTCTTAGGAGCTCAACTGCATTCTGAAAAATAATTAACATTAAAAATAATTCCGAAATGGAGTCTTCAGCTCTTAAAGCTGAATTGCCTTCCACATGTAAAATAAATTGTAAAAGTGCTTCAGCACTAACACAAATTGCTCAGTAAGCTAGGGAAGGGGCACCTAGGGTCCCGCACGTAGCAGTCCAGCTTTGTGCAGGGGTTCAATACTGCAAGGTCCTCTACCCACAGGGGCCAGGAGGCCCGCCAGAAAGAATGATGTGGGGCCAGATCACCAAGGCAGTTATGCCTTCTAAAATGAAAGTGTTGACCCCACGACCTGGCTAAGTTTCATGACTTCAGACAAGTGGTCAAGGTCAGTAAATGTATGCTCAAAAGCCATCTGCCAGCAACTGCACCACGAGCCTCACACACTGCTTATTGCACGCAGCCCCCCCACCCCACCTTCATCACTCACTTACCAACAATCTGTATCAAATACGATGCATACCTCCCATTCCCAGCCTCACCTCAGTCTTACGTTACCCTCCTTCTCACATCCCACTTCCCCATTATCCCACAATATCTTCCAAGTTACAAAGTGTGCAGGTTGTAAGCATGCAGCTCTTGCTTTCCAGGCCTCCTCTTACCAGAACTCTACCCTTGTGCCTTCCTCATTTCAGACACCAAACAAATCCAACCTGCCCAGCTAGTGAGTGACCAAGAAAAGGGAGAGGGAGAGGGAGGAAGAGGGGAAGGGAGGTGGGGAGGGAGGAGGAGAGGAAAGGGGAGGAGGAGTGGAGGAGAGCTAGGAGAAGGAGGAGGTGGGGAGGAGTGATGAGGAGGAGGGAGAGGGAGGAGGGGAAGGAGGAGAGGGAGGAGGGGAAGGAGGAGAGGGGAGGAGGGGAAGGAGGAGAGGGAGGAGAGGAAGGAGGAGAGGGAGGAGGAGGAGGATGAAGGATAAGGAGGAGGGGAGGAGAAGGAGGAGGGGAGGAGAAGGCGGTGGGGAGCAGGAGGGGAGGAGGAGAAGGGGGTGGGGAGTAGGAGGGAGAGGAAGAGGGATGAGGAGGAGGGGAGGAGGAGAAGGCAGTGGGGAGGAGGAGGGGAGGAGGAGAAGGCAGTGGGGAGGAGGAGGTGGAGGAGGAGAAGGTGGTGGGGAGTAGGAGGGAGAGGAAGAGGGATAAGGAGGAGGGGAGGAGGCGAAGGCAGTGGGGAGGAGGAGGTGGAGGAGAGGGGGAGGGGGAGGAGGAGGAGGAGGGATGTGGAGGAGGGAAGGAGAAGGCAGTGGGGAGGAGGTGGAGGAGAGGAGGAGGGGTAGGAGGAGGGGGCGGGATGAGGATGAAAAGGGATGGGGAGGAGTTGAAGAGGAGAGGTTGGAGGAGGAGCGGGGGAGGAGGAGCAGGGGAGGAGGAGAAGTCGGGGGAGGAGACAGTGGGGAGGAGGAGGAGGAAGAAGAAAAGAGACACAATCACTCAATTTGACACTCCCAGCCACCAGCTCCTCAAGAACCAGCAAGGCCATCTGCAATGTCCCCCACTGAAAGTCAGCAGCCTTCCACCAGCCATGCTGCAGCCACTGGGCTAGCACTGCAAGACATCAGTAGGATAGGCAAAGACACACGCAAGACACAGGGGTAAATAGTTGATTTCTTGCGGCTAGAACCTCCAATTATTTTGCTTGCTTAACGCCCACTTTACTGCTGAAATGACATATGACACCCATATATTGCCCATTTTGGCATAAAATTGAAACTGACGGGCATTTTTAGGAAACTTATCGCCGAGTGTTACTTTTCCCATGTGCTTAATGCCGGGAAAAAATATTACCGCCCTCCCACTTTTTTTGGGCGGGATCATCAGAATGGGCGGAATCAACGGCCATAATATCGCCCAGCGTTACTTTCCGCATGGAATTAACGCCGAGATTCAATAATATTGCCCACCCATTTTTTTTTTGTCTTAAATGGGCCATTTGGCAAAACTAACGGCCAGGAGATCGGCCACCACCACTTTCACCACCTCGCACACATATCACCCACAATATCGCTCGCCCAAAAAACCATCCAGAAAAAGTGGAACTATTCTGAACGAACGCCAGCAGTGTGGCTGCCATTTTTAAAATCGCAGGTCGCTTCATTCAAAAGGCTGCTTCAACTTCGGGGGAGTTTGTATTGACTCTGGAATTCTTCTCAGGTGAAGTGACCATCTCAACAGACATATTTTCAGACTCTCGACTATTAGGGGTTTGTATTTTAGTGAGGAAATCATTGCTTCTGATCAATCATTATTATACTTTCAATGCAATGGGGCCACCAAACAATAACTGCTTAAGCAGCGCTTCAGATGTCTTGACCACTCAGGAGATGAGCTACAATACAACCCTGAGCAAGTAGCTAAATGCTGCACAACCTGCCTATCAGGAGGGGCCAAGAATTGCCAGAAGGCACTGATGCTCCACCTCAGGAGAGAGAGGAAGAGGAGGACGAGGATCTGGACGCTGACCGAGGGCCAGATAATCAGACTGGCTATACAACCATGCCCACGACCCCCCCAAGACCACAGGAAAGGGCCTGTGGTGGCTACATAGCTGCAAGACTCTTATTTGAGGAACTGATATCTGAACAATTTGCTTGAAAGAATGTTGCTGTGAGTGACAACGCTGACACACTGCTGTGTGTGTGCAGCTCAGACATCAATGGTGCCCATCATCTTGGTGCCAATTAAAGTTTACATTGATTGAAGTTAAGTTGTATTTAACCCTTTCATGTTAAGGAATCACCGGTGTGTAACAGTCCAGCTATCTGAAACAATAGCAGTCCCTCAGACCAGCATCACCACAGACAGACCCTCGGACCATCACGATAGACAGTCCCTCGGACCATCACCATAGGCAGTCCCTCGGACCGTCACCATCACCATAGACAGTCCCTCGGACCATCACCACAGACAGTCCCTCGGACCATCACCATAGGCAGTCCCTCGGACTATCACCATCACCATAGACAGTCCCTCGGACCATCACCACAGACAGTCCCTCGGACCACCATCACCATAGACAGTCCCTCAGACCATCACCATAGACAGTCCCTCGGACCATCACCACAGACAGTCTCTCGGACCACCACCACAGACGGTCCCTCGGACCGCCACCACCAGAGACAGTCCCTCGGACCATCACCACAGACAGTCCCTCGGACCGTCACCATAGACAGTCCCTCGGACCATCACCGTAGACAGTCCTCTGACCATCACCATAGACAGTCCCTCGGACCATAACCACAGACAGTCCCTCGGACCACCACCACCATAGACAGTCCCTTGGATCATCACCATAGGCAGTCCCTTGGACCATCACCATAGACAGTGCCTCGAACCACCACCACCATAGACAGTCCCTCTGACCATCACCATAGACAGTCCCTCGGACCACCACCACCATAGGCAGTCCCTCGGACCACCATCACCATAGGCAGTCCCTCGGACCACCACCATAGACAGTCCCTCGGACCATCACTATAGACAGTCCCTCAGACCATCAGCGTCACCATAGGCAGTCCCTCGGACCATCACCACACTGTGTCCAGAACAGTGCGATCCGCAGAGTGCTGGCAATGGGGCAGTACCAGAGGGAAATGTTTGCAGTGAGACATTGATTGCAATAAGGTCTGTTGCTGTGTTAACCCTTCACAGTGAAGTCTATATCACTACATTCCCCAGTGAGTCTCAATGCAATAAGTGGTGTCACATCAATAAATAAAAATGCTGCTATATATAATGTTCATCAAATTGCTGGAGGTGTGACCAAGAACAACTGGCAAGACTCCTGTCAGCTTTTCAAAGGTCTTGAATTGGGTCCCCTGCCGCTGCGTGCTTGATGGGAACAAGCACATTTTTCAGGGTTTCATACACCTCGGGGCCTGCTTCAGTCAGGAAACTAGCCCATTTTTTTTCTAAGACCACCCAGTTATGGTTTTCATCATTGGGGGCATCGACGATACTATTTGCAGCAAAAATATTTCTAGCATATCCATATACGCTCTGAAAGTATCTCGGTTGCGATGGAACTCACCCAAGCACCCTATTATTCCCATAGGCACAGCCATCTGGACTCTTCAGTTCAGCCAAGTGCGCTTGTAATTTACCTTGGATATTTTAGCTGTGCTGCAAAATAAAGAAGCTCTCCAAGACTCTCTGTTGTTTGGCAGGAATCATCCACCAACAAAAATGTCAGCTAGAGTATCCAGAAATCCTATTCTACGTCGTCAATGTAATATATCCTTACGACCTCACTAAAGCACATACACTCAAAATGGTTTCAATCTGGAACTTGCTTTTTACTGTATAAACATCAGTGGCTACATTATTACAGTAGTCCACTAGTTGGAGCAATAGTCCGCTAGGTGGAGCTATATTATAGTAGCCTGTGCGGTTGCGGTATATGTCAGGACTGATATGTGGCACTCGCAAAGCCACATGTGTGCTGTCGATGGCGCCTTCCACCTTGGGGGAAACATAATTTCCTGGCATAGGCACATCCGGCTGCTCTCTGTTCAGAAAGAAGACAATGAAGTTCCTTCTTCTAGAGTACAGAGCCTCTGTGAACCCCCAGATACTGCGATGGACCACAAACTGCAAGATGTTAGCAATGTCTTCCCATCTAGTCTAGAAGGATCCAGAGGCAAAATATTTGAGGGCCACAGTGACCTTGAGGGTCACGGGTAACATCGTCGTCCTGCTCTGAGGCTACAGGTCTGGTTCCAGAAGGTGGCATAATTCTGTGAGCACCTCCTTGGTGAAGCAGAGCCTCCGAATACACTGCTCCTGGCTTAAGTGCAGGTTGGAAAGTGCTCCCAGAATTCCCTAAGTGAGCAATGCCTCCTGCTGAGAGTCCTCCTGCCCCTCCTCCTCCTCCCTCTGCAAGCAACTTGTCCTCTTCTTTGCTGCCTCTGTTCCATCTCCTTGGCATACCCCAGCGCAAGTGGGACTGCATGTAGAGCCTCCAAGACTGGGAGCAAGTGGTCTTCCCAGAACCCTTTTAATCAGAAGCAAGTGTGTCTCCACTTGAAGCACAACTCCCTGTCACCTCGCCCAATTTAAATAACTTCAGAAAACTTCACAAACAGTTGCACAACTTGCACAGAGCCAGTAGAAATCAAAAAGCAAGTCACCTACAAGTTGTTGCTGATCCTTTCAATAACGCTGGTGGGGGGGCCCTTGTGCAGCTGAACACATGTTCAGCTGTTCATGTACTGCAGGCAATGGCCATGCTGCCAAAATGGCCATAATAGCTGACTCTTAGGTGTCGAATTTCACTGCCTCAGTATCCTGAAATGCATTTTTCAAGTTGTTTTTATGTAGAGCAAAACAAGATATTTCATATGCAATCGACTCACCCCTATCACTGAAGATTTTGCACGGTTAAACGCAAAATGATCAATTTCCTCTAAAAAGCTTTGTATGCCAGTAAATTTCAGAGAATTCTCCCATTCCTTCATTATGTCAGTTGAATTTCCCTAAAAAGAAAAGGAAAAGAAAAGCAAATGAAGAACATAGATATGACCTTCTGCATTAATTCATTGTATTCACCTCCATACAGAGTAGAACAGGAATTAAACATGGGTAATGGTGCCAGGGAGTAGGTTTTGTAGCTGAAAGCTGCAACATATTAAAAGAATGCTGTAAATATTGACAGGGTTGAACCTCCCTTATCCATAACTTGCTTATCCAGAACCACCCCTTGTCCAGAACTATTCCTGGCCACTGGGTGGCGCATGCGCAGAACTCCGATATGAACAAATTGAAGTCCTTCCTCACTGCTGACTCCCGCAATCGCTGGCTTGACCCCGCGATCCACCGCCCCGCCCTCCCCCTCTCCCTGCATGATCTCTCTGCCGCACTCCCAGCCCCAAGCCAGCCAGCCCCAATATCCCCTTGCTCAGTACCTGTACCATCCAATTTAACGTGACCTTCGTCCGGAAAAATCCCTTATCCAGAACAGGCCAGGTCCCGAGGGTTACGATTAAGGGAAGTTCAACCTGGAGTACTTCCATGTCCCGGCCGCAAGTGCGCATAGAAGCAGGAGCACCAGTGGAGCCTGAAGACCCACCTGACGATTCCACCAGAGTGATGCAAATAGGTGCAACCCTAAAGGAATGACGACAACCAGATCTGCATCTTCGAATCTAATATTCTTCCCTTAGTTATTCGAGCTTTATGTACAGGGCTTAATGTTGCTGCTAGCTTGAAGCCAATTTTACTACGTTCTGCGCCTAGGTAACACATATTTCCCAGACATGAAGCAGAAGAAATGGGGCAGAGAACCATGCCACCAGAGTTTCCCGAGAAGGCAGGCCAAGAGCTAGAACTATAGCAGCCACAAGCACCCAAAGCCATGCAAAGATGGCACATCTCCCATCTAATTTTCCGGGATCTTCAATTATTAGGCAGCCCAATGCAGGTTAGTCAGAAGCTAATGGATTTTGCCGCTTGTGACAAGTCCCTTCAGATTGGAGCATCTGAGAGGGAGAGTAACATTAGGAACAGGAGTAAGCCATTTAGCCGCTCCACCATGGGGGCAAGAGGCCTTCAAGGTTAAACAGCAGAAGGATCTGGGAAGAGATAGTGCAATCCATCACTGCGACGTGTGTTGTCCCCAGGACCTGGGTCCAGTGCCACAACAAGTTTAATGACCTCAGACGGGTGGTCAAGGTGAGTGAGGGCTTCATCAAATGCCATAATCCACCATCCGCACCACAAGTCTCACACACTGCTCAATGCACCATACATCCATTCCTCACCTACCAACAATCTCTAGCTTTCACCACTCATACTTCACAATCATAGCTTCACTTCACCCTCACACTTATCACTGCTGCACTCACACCCACATCTCACAGAAACAGAGAAAATAGGAGCAGTAGTAGGCCATTCAGCCCTTCGAGTCTGCACTGCCATTCAATATAATCATGGCTGATCCTTTATCTCAACACCATATTCCTGCTTTTTCCCCATACCACTTGATGCCTTTTGTGTCTAGAAATCTATCTATCTTCCTCTTAAATATATTCAGTGACTTGGCCTCCACAGCCTTCTATGGTAGAGAATTCCACAGGTTCACCACCCTGAGTGAAAAAATTTCTCCTCATCTCGGTCCTAAATTTCCTACCCCGTATCCTGAGACTGTGACCCCTTGTTCTAAACTTCCCAGCCAGGGGAAACATCCTCCCCGCATCCAGTCTATCCAACCCAGTCAGAATTTTATACGTTTCAATGAGATCCCCTCTCATTCTTCTAAACTCTAGTGAATACAGGCCTAGTCGACCCAATCTCTCCTCATGCAACAGTCCTGCCATCCGAGGAATCAGTCTGGTGAACCTTTGCTGTACTCCCTCTATGGCAAGTATATCCTTTCTTAGGTAAGGAGACCAAAACTGCACACAATGGGCCCAAGTTTCGGCCTCAGTTGCTCCTGATTTTTTGGAGCAACTGGTGTAGAACGGAGTATCTTAGAAATTCAAATTCTCGGCATTTAGTTTGTTCCAGTTCTAGTCTGTTAGAACAGTTTCACTTTGGAACAGAATTTTTTTTTCAAAAAGGGGCGTGTCCGGCCACTTACGCCTGTTTTCAAAGTTTCGGCAGTGAAAACTTACTCCAAACTAACTTAGAATGGAGTAAGTGAAGATTTTTGTACGCTCGAAAAAACCTTGTCTACACTTTAGAAAATCAGGCGTAGGTTACAAATCAGGCGTAGGGAATGGGGGGGGTTTAAAGGGAAGTTTACAAACATTAAACACTTCAGCTTTACAAATAAAGAGCCATCATCAATAATAAATGATAAAAACATTAATAAATCAACCAATAAATCAATCAAAAAAAATTAATAAGAAATCATTTTTTTTAAAGTCAATAAATAAAACATTTTCTACGTACCGACTGCAGCACCGGGAGCCCTCCAACAGCGTGCTGGGATGCCCCCCTCCCCCCAGTGTGTCTCTGTCAGCGTCTCTATCTCTCTGTCTGTCTGTCTGTGTGTGTCTCTCAGTCTCTGTCAGTGTCTGTGTTTCTGATAGCGAGGGGAGGTGGAGGAGGGGAGAAGGGGGAGAAGGGGAGAAGGGGGAGGGGGGGAGATGGGGGAGGGGGGGAGAAGAAGGGGAGGGGGGAGGAGGAGAAGGGGGAGAGGAGGAGAAGGGGGAAAGAGGAGGAGGGGGGGAGAAGGGGAGAAGGGGGGAAGGAAAAGGGGGGGAGGAAAAGGGGGCGGAAGGAAATGGGGGGGAAGGAGAAGGGGGAAGGAGAAGGGGGGGAGGGAGAAGGGGGGGGGGGGAAGGAGAAGGGGGAGGAAGGCTGAATGGGCCGGGCCCGGCCGGGCCCAAGACTTCGGGCAGGGCCCGTCCCCAGCACCAGATTTACAGGTAGGTGGCGTTGGGTCGAGTCGGGTCGGGATCGTGGGTCGGGTCGGGGGGAGCGCGGGTCGGGGTCGGGAGCGCGGGTCGGGTCGGGGGGGTGGTGGGAGGGAGGTCGGTTCGGTTCGGGTCGGGGGAGGGAGGGAAAGGGAGGTCAGGTCGGGAGGGGGTGGGGGGAGCGCGGGTCGGGTCCGGGTCGGGAGGGGGGGGGGGGGGGCGGGGAAGCAGGAGTTGGGTCGGTGTCGGGGTCGGGTCCGGAGGCGGGGGGGCGGGGAAGGGAGGAGAAGCGGGGAGTCGAGTTGGGTCGGGAGGAAGCAGGAGCTGGGCCGTGAGAGGAGCCTTATGC
Source organism: Pristiophorus japonicus (assembly GCF_044704955.1). Lineage (NCBI taxonomy): Eukaryota > Metazoa > Chordata > Chondrichthyes > Pristiophoridae > Pristiophorus > Pristiophorus japonicus. Next base: position 131,981 of record NW_027254365.1, read on the forward strand.
ATGTAGCCCCAGTGAGGCCATTCGGCCAGGGCTAGGGGCTGTGTGCTTCGGGCCCCTCCCACACAGTTTTGGGCGCCTGGAGCTACTGCACATGCGCGCCCACTGTAGCGCGCATGTGCAGAGGTCCCGGCACTGTTTTCAGCGCAGGGACCTAGCTCCGCCCCCTACAGCTCGTGCTGTGCTAAGCTGCAAACGACCTGCAAGGAGCCGGAGAATCTGGAAGTTTTTTTTAGGCGCACTTTGTGGCGCGTAAAACGAACGTCCAGGTCGGGGCTGCGCCGTTCTAGGCGCGGCCCGAAACTTGGGCCCAATACTCCAGGTGCGATCTCACCATTGCCCTGTATAACTGTAGTAAGACATCCTTGCTCCTGTACTCAAATTCTCCTGCAATGAAGGCCAACATACCATTTGCCTTCCTAACTGCTTGCTGCACCTGCATGTTTGCTTTCAATGACTGGTGTACAAGGACACCCTGGTCCCTCTGTACATCGACACTTGCCAAGCCATCACCATTTAAATAATACTTTGTCCTTATGTTTTTCCTACCAAAGGATAACTTCACATTTATCCACGTCACACTGCATCTGCCATGTGTTTGCCCACTCACTCAACCTATCTAAATCGCCTTGCAGCGTCTTTGCATCCTCCTCACAACTCACAATCCCACCTAGTTTTGTCAGCAAAACTTGGAAATATTACATTGGTTTCCTCATCCAAATCATTTATATATATTGTGAATAGCTGGAGCCCAAGCACTGATCCCTGTGGTACCCCACTAGTCACTGCCTGCCACTCTGAAAAAGACCCATTTATTCCTACTCTCTCTGTTTCCTGTCAGTTAACCAATTTTCAATCCATGTCTGTATATTACCCCCCAATCCTATGTGCTTTAATTTTGCACACTAACCTCTTCTGTGGGACTTTATCAAATGCCTTCTGAAAATTCAAATACATTACATCCACTGCTTTTCCCTTATCTATTCTATCAGTTATATCCTCAAAAAACTCCAGTAGGTTTGTCAAACATGATTTTCCTTTCATAAATCCATGCTGACTTTGTTTAATCCTGTTGATGTTATCTAAGTATGCCGTTATCACATCCTTTATAATAGACTCCAGCATTTTCCCTACTACTTGTTGAGGCCAGTTCGTTAGATATATTCAAAAGGGAGTTAGATGTGGTCCTTATGGCTAAAGGGATCAAGGGTATGGAGAGAAAGCAGGAATGGGGTACAGAAGTTGCATGATCAGCCATGATCATATTGAATGGTGGTGCAGGCTCGAAGGGCCAATTGGCCTACTCCTGCACCTATTTTCTATGTTTCTATGTTTCTACTGATGTTAGACTAACTGGTCTATAGTTCCCTCTCTCCCTCCTTTTTCAAATAGTGGGGTTACATTTGCCACCCTCCAATCTGCAGGAACTGTTCCATAATCTATAGAATTTTGGAAGATGACAACCAATGCATCTATTTCCATGACTACCTCTTTTAGAACTCTGGGATGCAGATCATCAGGCCCTGGGGATTTATCTGCCTTCAGTCCCATTAGTTTCTCCAGAACTATTTTCTTACTAATAATCATTTCCTTTAATTCATCTTGTTCAGTAGACCCTTGGTTCCCTAGCATTTCTGGGACGTTATTTGTGTCCTCTTCTGTGAAGACAGAACCGAAGTATTTATTTAATTGTTCTGCCATTTCCTTGTTCCTCATTACAAATTCTCCCGTTTCTGTCTGTAAAGGACCTACACTTGTCTTCACTAATCTTTTTCTTTTTATGTACTTGTAGAAACTTTTGCAGTCGGTTTTTACGTTCCTTGCAAGTTTACTCTCGTACTCTTATTTTTCCCCTCTTAGTCAATCGCTCGGTCCTTTTATGCTGAATTCTAAACTGCTCCCAATCCTCAGGCTTGCTACTTTTTCTGGCAACTTTGTATAACTCCTCTTTGGATCTAATATTATCCTTAATTTCTTTTGTTAGCCATAGTTGGGCCACTTTTCCTTTTGTGTTTTTATGCCAGAAAGGAATGTATAACTGCTGCAATTCATGCATTCGTTCCTTAAATATTAGCCATTGCCTATCCACCATCATGCCTTTTAATGAATCTTCCCAATCTATCATAGCCAATTCATTCCTCTTACCTTTGTAATTTCCTTTATTTAGATTTAGGACCCGAGTTTCGGATTGGACTACTTCACTTTCCATCTTAATAAAGAATTCAATCATGCTATGATCACTCGTCCCCAAAGGACCCCGCACAACAAGACTGTTAATTAACCCCTTCTCATTACACAATACCCAATCTAGGATAGCCTGTTCCCCAGTAAGCTCCTCAACATACTGGTCTAAAAAAAATCTCGTACACAGCTGCCACCAATGTTTTCTGCCCCTTGGTGCGCCTTAGCTCCATCCAGACTGATTCTACATCTTGATTTTGAGCCAATATCCTTTCTCACTATTGCTCTGATTTCATCCTTTACTAACAACACCACACCACCCCCTCTTCCTTTTTGCCTGTCCTTCCTAAATATCGAATGTCTTTGGATATTCACTTCCCAGCCCTGGTCACCCTACAACCATGTCTCCATAATTGCAACTATATCGTATCCGTTTACATCTATTTGCGCTGCTGATTCATCTACCTTATTACAGATGTTTCTTGCATTCAGATACAAAGCTTTTAAATTTGTCTTTTTAACATTATTAGACATCTTAACATTATTTTGTACCATAGCCCTATTCGTCTTATTGCTATTTTTTCTTATCTGGACCCTATATGCTAGTGCACTCTTGTGTGTTTGTATGCTCTGTCCCTTCCTGACATCATCTGGTTATCCTTACCACAATCACTTTCCTGCATTGCTTCCTTTTCTTTTCTCTTTAGCATTCTAGATTACTCTCTACTGTGACCACCCCGCCCACCCCACCCCTTGCACATACTGACAGCGATTCAACCATGGCAGACAAATCAGCAAAACACATTGCACTACACTCACTGACACACTTCCCTTTCTCTTGCAGGCAAAGCTGGCTCATAACTGCAGAGAGCAACAGCAGACAAGAGGCAGCTAAGCGAGGGTTGAGAACCTAACCAGCCTGGAGGAATCAATGTTGCAAATAATTGGAGGGGCTGTGACAGAGTCTGTGGCAAGCAGAGAAGTGAAAAGCATCACTGTAGAGGAGGATATGCTCATATCGAATCCTTCTTGCTACATCCCCCTCATCACACAATCTCATAATTTAGAAGCTGCTGACAGTGTATGCATGGATATCTTGCTTTCCCCACCTCCCCTCACCACAGCCGACCACTGTGCCTTTCTGCTTTCAGAATCACAACAATTGAAACCTGGCCAGCATGTCCCTGAACATGAGGAAGAGACAGAGAAACATAGAAAATAGGTGCAGGAGTAGGCCATTCGGCCCTTCGAGCCTGCACTGCCATTCAATAAGATCATGGCTGATCATTCACCTCAGTACCCCTTTCCTGCTTTCTCTCCATACCCCTTGATCCCTTTAGCCGTAAAGGCCAGATCTAACTCCCTCTTGAATATATACAATGAACTGGCATCAACAGCTCTCTGCGGCAGGGAATTCCACAGGTTAACAACTCTCTGAGTGAAGAAGTTTCTCCTGATCTCGGTCCTAAATGGCCTACCCCTTATCCTAAGACTGTGTCCCCTGATTCTGGACTTCCCCAACATCTGGAACATTTTTCCCGCATCAAACCTGTCCAGTCTTATCAGAATCTTATACGTTTCTATGAGATCCCCTCTCATCCTTCTAAACTCCAGTGTATAAAGGCCCAGTTGATCCAGTCTCTCCTCATATGTCAGTCCAGCCATCCCTGGAATCAGTCTGGTGAACCTTTGCTGCACTCCCTCAATAGCAAGAACGTCCTTCCTCAGATTAGGAGACCAAAACTGAACACAATATTCCAGGTGAGGTCTCACCAAGGCCCTGTACAAATGCAGTAAAACCTCCTTGCTCCTATACTCAAATCCCCTAGCTATGAAGGCCTATATACCATTTGCCTTCTTCACCGCCTGCTGTACCTGCATGCCAACTTTCAATGACTGATGAACCAGGACACCCAGGTCTCGTTGCACCTCCCCTTTTCCTAATCTGCCGCCATTCAGATAATATTCTGCCTTTGTGTTTTTGTCCCCAAAGTGGATAACCTCACATTTATCCACATTATACTGCATCTGCCATGCATTTGCCCACTCACCTAACCTGTCCAAGTCACTCTGCAGCCTCTTAGCATCCTCCTCACAGCTCACATCGCCACCCAGTTTAGTGTCATCTGAAAACTTGGAGATATTACACTTAATTCCTTTGTCTAAATCATTAATGTATATTGTAAAGAGCTGGGGTCCCAGCACTGAGCCCTGCGGCAGTCCCCTAGTCACTGCCTGCCATTCTGAAAAGGACCCGTTTATCCCGACTCTCTGCTTCCTGTCTGCCAACCAGTTCTCTATCCACGTCAGTATATTACCCCCAATCCCATGAGCTTTAATTTTGCACACCAATCTCTTGTGTGGGATCTTGTCAAAAGCCTTTTGAAATCCAAATACACCACATCCACTGGTTCTCCCTTGTCCACTCTGCTAGTTACATCCTCAAAAAATTCCAGAAGATTCGTCAAGCATGATTTCCCTTTCATAAATCCATGCTGACTTGGATCGAACCTGTCACTGCTTTCCAAATGCGCTGTTATTTCATCCTTAATGATTGATTCCAACATTTTCTCCACTATTGATGTCAGGCTGATGAGGAGAAGAAGGAGACACATCGGCATTGCATCTGACATTCACAGATATCAGCTCAGAAAATTGCACTGCACGCACTTTAGAGGGTAGTAGAGGCAGGATCTAATCATGGTGAGACACTGGGCACGAGTGGGCTGCAGCCAGGCCAGGGGAAAAGGGGAGCTCAGGTGGCAGCTACCCAGATGGCAAATCCGCGCATGAGTGCTGGTCCACAGGAGGCAGATGCGGTCCTTGATGGGGCGGCCTTCAGAGAAGTGTGATGGGCATGCACACAGAAAGGCTAGGTGCAAAGGCCTCTTGTCAGCATCAAGGAGCATGAAGAGGCTGGCTCCAACATTGCATGGGCTTTGTGCAGAGATTGCAGCCTATGATTTACAGGATGGAAATGATGGGAAACTCTATGAGAGATCTTGTGAACCAAAATATGCTGGTGGGTGTGATGGACAATGTTGCAGCTTCCATTGCAGCACAGACAGGTGACCCAACATCTCACTGCTGCAGTGGAAGTACAGACTGCTGCCATCATGGCTGGGTTGACGATTGTCGAAAGCACGGAATCACAGCAGGCCAGTAATCTGTCCTCCAACATATTACTAGGATTGCTGAGGCACCACCCCCATGGGAGTGGCAGTGGCTCCGTGGAGCACGAACCTGCTGTCCTCTCTCAGGATTACAGCATTCCTACTCCCACCATTGTCATTCCACCACTGCCCTTGCTGCTGCCCATCAGCCAGCCAGCCCAGACTGCTGCTGCCCATGCTGAGGTAATGCAGTCTACAGTTAGCCCTTCTAGGTCCCGAGTTGCTCAAATTCATCCTGCAAGACCATCTGTGGCCTCCCACACTGAAAGTCAGAAGCTTTCCACCAGCCATGCTGTAGCCAATGGGGTAGCACTGCGTAGGATCACTACAATTTGGGGAGGGCTAACAAGGCAAGGGAATATACAATAAATGATAGGATGCTGAGAAGTGTAGAGGAACACAGGGACCTTGCATTGCATGTTCACAAATCCCTGAAGGTAGGACAGGTAGATAACGTAGTTAAGCAGGTATATGGGATACTATCCTTTATTAGTTGATGCATAGAATATAAGTGCAGGGAGGTCATGCTTGAACTTATAAAGCATGACCAGAGCTAGAGTACCGTGTGCAGTTTTGGTCACCACATTACAGGAAAGATGTGTTTGCACTAGAGAGGGTACAGAGGAGATTTACAAGTATTTTGCCTGGACTGGAGAATTTTAGCTATGCGGAAAGATTGGATAGACTGCGGTTGTTTTCTTTGGAACAGAGGAGGCTGAGGGGAGCCCTGATTGAGGTGTATGTGAGGCCTAGATAGATTGGATAGGAAGGACCTATTTCACTTCGCAAAGGGGTCAACAACCAGGGGGCATAGATTTAAAGTAATTGGTAGGAGGTTTAGAGGAGTGGAATTTTTTTCACCCAGAGGTTGGCGGGGGTCTGGAACTCACTGCATGAAAGGATGGTAGAGGCAGAAATCCTCACCACATTTAAAAAGTACTTGGATGTGCACTTGAAGTGCCGTAACCTACAGGACTATGGACCAAGAACTGGAATGTGGGATTAGGCTGGATAGCTCTTTATCGGTCGGCATGGACACGATGGGCCGAAATGGCCTCCTTCTGTGTAGTAAATTTCTATGGTTCTGTAATTCAAAAGCCAAAGGCACACGAAAAACAGACACTAAAGGAATGCACAAGGGTGAAATAACTATATCAATTTTTCTTTAGTATGCTTTGTAGTTATTCTGGATTCGTTGACTTTCTCTATTGATTTGAATTTCATAAATTTATGAATTTTGTTATGAATGTGAGTTTAGTGCTGGCTCTCATTTCAGCTTTGTGTCCAGGAGAACATTGTGATGTTCTGTCACACAAGGATAGAATGATGGGGAGTGGTGAGCAAAGGGGACCTGGGGTTTCATTCACTGGAATCGGAGTCTGAAGAGATGCTCACAATCAGCCCTTCTGGAATGGACCTTTGCTGCCTACCTCCTCCTTTCCTCCTCCTCCTGCTCATCATCTTCCTCCTCCTACTCTTCCTCTTCCTCCTTCCTCGTCCTCCTCCTGAGCTGGTCCCAGAACCTGTGTTAGCAAGGACTGCCTATTCATGATGGCCAAGTTGTGCAGCATGCAGCAGACCATCCGGCAAGTACTGGAGGACTCCTCCCGAGTACTAAAGGCAGCAGAACCTTTGCTTGAACACCCCGATGGGCTGCTCAGTGATGTTCCTCGTGGCGGCATGGCTGTTATTAGTTGAGTGCTGGCCACGTGTGGTAGGCTTGCGGACGGGAGTCCTCAGCCAGGTGCAGAGCTGATAGCACTTGTCTCCGAGCAGCCACCCTCGGGTTTGACGTGGTGGATAGAAAATGACTGGCACACCGGAAAAAAGCGAATTGAATATATACTTAAAAAGGAAACATTTGCAGTGCTACCGACTTCCCAAAAATGGCGGCTACCGTGTGACTCGCCGGAAGCTGCGGAAATAGGGGAGTGAGACTAATTGGATAACTCTTTCAAAGTCCAAGCACATGCATGATGTGCCAAATGCCCTCCTTCCATGCTGTGTGATTCTATGATTAAATGAATGCAACAAAAGGTAGCCAAAAATAATAACAAAAAATGAGAGTTCTGAACTTTTTTTCAAGACGACAACATTTAAGGCAAAGCAAAATACAAAACATATAAGGCATGTTCTAAGTTTAACTCCCGTTCTGGGCTGAGTGAGCTGTTGTCAATGATGGTATAGTTGTCGTGCACAGAGAGAGAGGAGGAAAGGAGCACTATAACTGTTCTCAGGCTAGGTAAAGGTAAAGTAAGCCAAGGCTGCTCCTCCTGATCACTATAGAATGTAAAGTGGGCTTCGCTATGAGGTACAGAGTGAAAAGCCTTCAACTTTCACCAAGTAAATATGCGCGTTGAAGAATGACCGCTTGTTTGAGATACTCCGGGAATAAGAACATAAGAAATAGGAGTAGGCCATTTGACTCCTCGAGCCTGCTCCGCCATTTAATAAGATCATGGCTGATCTGATCTTGGGCTCAGCTCCACTTTCCTGCCCGCTCCCCATAACCCTTTATTCCCTTATTGCTCAAAAATATGTCTATCTCCGCCTTAAATATATTCAATGACCCAGCCTCCACAGCTCTCTGAGGCAGCAAACTCCAGTTTTACAACCTTCTGAGAGAAGAAATTTCTCCTCATCTCGGTTTTAAGTGGGTTGCTGCTTTTTCTGAGACTATGTCCCCTAGTTTTAGTTTCCTCTATGAGTGGAAATATCCTCTCTGCATCCACATTTTTGAGCCCCCTCATTATCTTATATGTTTTGATAACATCATCTCTCATTCTTCTGAACTCCAATATGTAGAGGCCCAACCTACTCAACCTATCTTCATAAGTCAACCCCCTCATCTCCGGAATCAACTTAGTGAACCTTCTCTGAACAGCCTCCAATGCAAGTATATCCTTCCTTAAATACAGAGACCAAAACTGTATGCAGTACTCTAGGTGTGGCTTCACCAATACCCTGTACAGTTCTAGCAGGACTTCTCTGCATTTATACTCTATCCCCCTTGCAATAAAGGCCAATATTCCATTTGCCTTCCTGATTACTTGCTGTACCTGCATACTCACTTTTTGTGTTTCATGCACAAGGACCCCCAGGTCCCTCTGTACTGCAGCACTTTTCAGTTTTTCTCCATTTAAATTATAATTTGCTTTTCTATTTTTTCTGCCAAAGTTGATAACCTCACATTTTCGCACATTGTATTCCATTAGTCAAATTTTTGCCCACTACTTAGCCTGTCTAAATCCCTTTGCAGATTTTGTGTGTCTTCCTCACAATTTGCTTTCCCACCCATTTTTGTATCATCTGGAGGGAGGAGATCATGCCAGGAGATCTCAGAGATGCAATGATTGTGACCATTTTTTAAAAAGGGGACAAGTCTGACTGCGGCAACTACAGGGGAATCTCCCTGCTATCAACCACTGGGAAAGTTGTCGCTAAAGTTCTCAACCGTCTTCTCCCTATGGAGCTCCTCCCGGAATCACAGTGCAGATTTTGTCCCCTACGGGGCACAATGGACATGATCTTTGCAGCGTGACAGCTGCAGGAAAATTGCAGGGAACAGCGCCAGCCCTTATACATGGCCTTTTTCGATCTTACAAAGGCCTTTGATACTGTCAACCGTGAGGGTCTATGGAGCGTTCCCCTCCAATTCGGATGCCCCCAAAAGTTTGTCAACATCCTTCGCCTGCTTCACAACAATATGCAGGCCATGATCCTTACCAATGGATCCATTGCAGACCCAATCCACGTCCAGACCTGGGTCAAACAGGCTGTGTCATCGCTCCAACCCTCTTCCCAATCTTCCTCGCCGCCATACTCCACCTCACAGTCAACAAGCTTCCCGCTGGAGTGGAACTAAACTACAGAACCAATGGGAAGCTGTTTAACCTACGCCGCCTCCAGGCCTGGTCCAAGATTACCCCAACCTCTGTCGTCGAGCTGCAGTACGCGGACGACGCCTGCGTCTGCGCACATTCTGAGGTTGAATTACAGGATATAGTCAATGTATTCACTGAGGCATATGAAAGCATGGGCCTTACGCTTAACATCCATAAGACAAAGGTCCTCCACCAGCCTGTCCCTGCCGCACAGCACTGACCTCCAATCATCAAGATTCACGGCGCGGCCCTCGACAACGTGGACCATTTCCCATATCTCGGGAGCCTCTTATCAACAAAGGCAGACATTGATGCAGAAATTCAACATCGCCTCCAGTGCGCCAGTGAATGCCTTCGGCCGTCTGAGGAAAAGAGTGTTTAAAGACCCGGCCCTCAAATCTATCACCAAGATCATGGTCTATAGGGCTGTAGTAATACCCACCCTCCTGTATGGATCAGAGGCATGGACGATGTATAGAAGGCACCTCAAGTCGCTGGAGATATATCACCAACGATGTCTCCGCAAGATCCTGCAAATCCCCTGGGAGTTCAGGCACACCAACATCAGTGTCTTCGTACAGGCTAACGTCCCCAGTATTGAAGCACTGACCACACTCGATCAGCTTCGCTGGGCAGACCACATAGTTCGCATGCCAGATACGAGACTCCCTAAGCAAATGCTTTATGCGGAGCTCCTTCATGGCAAATGAGCCAAAGGTGGGCAGCGGAACCGTTAGAAGGACACCTTCAATACCTCCCTGGTAAAGTGCGACATCACCACTGACACCTGGGAGACCCTGGCCGAAGACCGACCGAGGTGGAGAAAGTGCATCCGGGAGGGCGTTGAGCTCTTCGAGTCTCAACGCAAAGAGCGTGAAGAGGTCAAGCGCAGGCAGTGGAAGCACGCGGCAAACCTGCCCCACCCACCCCGTCCCTCGACGAATGTCTGTCCCACCTGTAACAGGGTCTGTGGCTCTCGTATTGGACTGTTCATCCACCAAAGAACTCACTTTGGGAGTGGAAGCAAGTATTCCTCGATTGAAAGGACTGCCTATGATGATGATGGTATCATCAGCAAACTTGGCTACATTACACTCGGTCTCTTCTTCCAAGTCATTAATATAGATCATAAATAGTTGAGACCCCAGTACTGATCCCTGCGGTACTCCACTAGTCACTGTTTGCCAACCAGAAAATGACCCGTTTATCCCGACTCTCTGTTTTCTGTTAGTTAACCAATCTCTATCCATGCTAATATATTACCCCCAATCCCGTGAACTTCTATCTTGTGCAGTAACCTTTTATGTGGCACCTTATCGAATGCCTTCTGGAAATCCAAATACACCACTTCCACTGGTTCCCCCTTATCCACCCTCCTCAAAGAGCTCCAGCAAATTTTCATAAAACCATGCTGACTCTGTTTGAATTATGCTTTTCCAAATGTCCTGCTACTGCTTCCTTAATAATGGACTCCAGCATTTTCCCAACGACATTATGTTAGGCTAACTGGTCTATAGTTTCCTGATTTCTATCTGCTTCCTTTTTTAAATAGGGGAGTTACATTTGCGATTTTCCAGGGAAATTTGGTAGATGACAATCAATGCATCCACTATCTCTGCAGCCACTTCTTTTAAGACCCTAGGATGTAAGCCATCAGGTCCAGGGACCTTTAGTCCCATTATTTTACTACTTCTTTAGTAATAGTGATTGTATTAAGTTCCTCCCTCCCTATAACCCCTTGATTATCTACTATTGGGATGTTTTTAGTGTCTTCTACCGTGAAGACCGATACAAAATATTTGTTCAACATCTCTGCCAAAAGTCACTCCTTTAAGAATCATTGTACCCAAGAAAATGATGAAACTTTATATACACTGCATTGTGCAAAACATTAATGGCAAGGCAAACACACCCACATTTAACAAAATGCTTATCTGGAAGGAAAAGCGAGCTGCAATCACACTGGGAGAGAAAGAAAAGCAAATTCAATAGTTCAGTTCTTTTCGACTCAGTTCTACAATTTACAATAGTTAAGAAGAAATATGTTAGGAGAGGAGGTAATTAGCAAATTAGTTAGACCGCACTTTGAATTTTGTGTCCAGTTCTGGTCGCCAAGAAACTAGAGAACCATTCAAGCACTGGAGGCTGTGCAGGGAAGAGCTACAAGGCTCATTCGCAACATCAAGGTCTGAGTAAGGAGAATAAACGGGAGAAAGAGAGGCTTTTCAGCCTAGAAAGGAGGCATCTGAGAGGCAATCTTATAGATATATGCAAGATTGTTAAGGCTATAGAAAAAGCTAACTTGGAATATTTAAATTAAATTGCGGGAATAGAACAAGGGGACACTCGTTTAAACTAGCGAAAGATAGTTTTAAGATAGCTATCATGAATTTCGTCATCACACAAAAAGTGATCATTGTGTGCAATAAACTTGTGAGTGGAGGCAAAAATCCTGAAATCATTTAAGAGACGACTAGATGTTACAATGGGGGTGGAGGGCATTAGGATCTTTCTAAATGGAGGAATCAAGATGGGCCAATTGCCCTTACTCAGAAATTAGTATCTTGTAAGTTTGTGAACTTTTTAGTAAAATCTAAATTAGGATCTGGATCTGAGAAATCAGGACAAATACATTTGGAAAACAACCAGCCAAGATGAAATAATATGAATTTAAGGGCAAATCAACTTCCTGGAGTTTCACTTGACTTCTTTCGGAGTAAGGGAGGACTTTTGCAGAACTTTGCCAGAAGAGATAAATAAGTAGAGTAAGGCTCTGGCAAGGGTGATTTCACATGTTCCAGGCAAGAACTGTGTTTGATCGGCCAAATTACCATTTCTTGGTCCATGGTTTCATATGTTATAACATAATGGCCACAATTTTAATGGGGTGGCGCAGTTTTGCAATTGGGAAACCCAGAAGAGCGGGTTTTCCTCAGGTCCTGGTGCATTTAACGGCAGGATTTGATTCCCATTTTGGGCTTTGTTTCCTGGCCGCAACCAGACAGACTCAGAGGCTGGCAGACTATCGGGCGGATAGGCCTTCGAAAATGGCCACAGCCAAGGAGCAGAGTAGAGGGAAGGCGAGATAGAGGTCGGGACGGCATCGATGGGGGGGGTGGGAGACGGAGAGATCGGGCAATGGCGCCATCGATGGGGTGGCAGAGAGATCGTGAGAGATGGGAAGAAGAACGTGGAAGGAGCCAGGGAGATCACAGGAGGATAGGAGATGATCGTGGAAGGGAAGAGAGAGATCAGGAGTGAAGAGAAAAAGATCACTGGGGCCCCGTGGACGATATGAGGGCTGGGGGGAGATCGCGAGCCATGACATCAGGGAGGAGATCACGGGCCATGAAAGATATTGTGAGGGCATCGGATCGTGGTGGGGTATGGGAGCGAGAGATCCGATTGCTAGGGAGGTTAACAGGTTTGCTTGGAGTACCGGGGGGAAGCACTTCTGCTCCTCCTAGCCCACAAGTAGTGCTGGAAAAGCATTTACCTCAACTCTTCCATGTAGCAGCTCTTGCCCCCCTTCAGCTACCAGATTTCCCGCGGTTCGTTAATGCTGCAACAGAGAAATAATCTGAGGCACACAGCCTCTTTAAACTATTTAAATGAGCGACCAGCCTCCTGGGAGCGAGCTCGCGCCCCCGCACCCCCGCCACCCCGTCCCACCTATGTTAAAACCAAAAGTGGGGGGGTTCAGTGTGGGTTGGGTCCTGGTTTGAGATGTTTTACATATTTACTTTCCATCCTTTTTGATGGTTAAAATCACTCTCTTCCCCCCACCCCCCCCCACCCCACATATCTATCTTTTATACATGAGGGGGCGAAATTGCCTTTTTGCTTGGGGGAACAGAGCACTCCCGCCTCTCGTGAAATTGACCGGGAATTTGCGGAGGTTTCCTGCAGTTAGCGGCCCGGGCCGCCACGCAATTGACGATGATGTAGTCGCCCGAGCGCGGCGACCCCACACCGACCCTTTAGCGCCCCACAAGGGAAATTGCTCCGCGGACTACGAGGCTGGCGCGAGTGGATGACAACGCCAGCTTTGCGCTTCGCGAATCTGGTGGACACCAACTCTCTGGGTGCTCCTTAAAGGGAAGAGTGCCAGTGCCCCGGGCCGCCATATTTTTTTGTCTGCCGACTCTCGGGTCGGCTCAACAATGGCGGCCCTAGCATTTTTCGGGCTGCCATTATGCCTCTTGGGTGCCGGGCTACAGGCCCGGTTGCACGTTGCCCTGGTGGAGGCCATCGGAGACGTTGCAGAGTGTGCAGCGGTCATCCACTTTAATCGAAGGAGAGGGGCGTTGAAGCATGTCAGCACTACGCGGAGCATCTGTGTAGCGCTTCTTTCAGCGCCCAGTAGCGCCCGCAAAGGAAGAGGAGCGCGCGAGATTATGCTCGGTTTCCTTTGAGGAGAGGTAAGGGTAAATCCACGGCTGGGCAGGATTCTGCGCCGGGCGCAGAATGTCCCAGCCCTAGGAGGTTACCACCCCCAATCGGGTCGCAGAGCAATTTAACCCCCATATATTTACTTATAATTAGACTTTTGCATCATAAGCAATAAAGAAAACTTACATCTCTCATGAGAACAGATGCATGATAAACTGGGTATAAAGATGGTGTGCTCACATTCGTTTTAAATTCATCAGATAATGGTTGCTGGGGAGGGAAAGAAAGAGAATTAAAATTATTTAATGCGAGAGACAATTTTAAGATGAGAAATGTACATGGTTACAACTGAAAACTATGAAAATATGAGTTTATATTGTTGCACTAATGCATATGTGGATAATTTGAGCCTGAATGTGATCTTTACTTATCGATATAAAGTAAATTTTCGGACTTAACACTTCCAACAGCAAGCCACACCCACTAAGATCGCATTTTACAAATTTAAAATAAGATGCCAGACAGAATCACAGATGAAAAACTTTTAAAAGAGATCAATAAACATATCTGGAAACTATTCAGTCCCATTCTCTTGCCCTTTCCCCATACTCTTTAAAATTATTTGGCAAATGTTTATCCTCTTCACGTTTAAAAGCTATTGCAAAATAGAGCTCCCTTTAGTGGACTACTGCTCCACCTAGTGAACTACTGTGGTAATGCAACTAATCATGTAAATACAATAAAGGCATCATGTGACACGGTCACATGACAAGTTCATGTGTTAGGAGCCATCATGTGTGTCTGTGACGTCATCAGGAAGATATCACATTTGGCGATCGAGGATAGTATTATCAAATTCCCTAGCTGCAATTTTTGTTCGTGGAAGGTTCAGTCTACTTTGAGAGGTTCTTTGTTTTGCAGAACAGCTAAAAAAATCAAAGGTAAATTACAAGCACGCTTGGCTGAACTGAAGAGTCCAGATGGCTGCGCCTATGGGAATAATAGGGCGCTTGGGTGAGTTGCATCACCACCGAGACGTTCGGAGCATGTGTGAAGCGGTGCTAATAGTATCGCTGAAGTCCCCAATGATGAAAACCGTAACTGGGTGGTGCTAGAAAGAAAACAAGCTATTTTCCTGACTGAAGCAGGCCCTGAGGTGTATGAAACCTAGAAAAAATGTGCTTGTTCCTGTTAAGCAAAAGGACATGCCACCGATGGAGATTACAGTCCTGAGCCCCAGGAAATTGCTGAAAATTATTGTTTTGGAAATCAAGGTCAGTTAAATGACGAGAGTATCAGTGAGTACATTATATCTTTAAAAAAGCTATTCATTCACTGTCACTTCGGAAACTTTCAGGACCGAGCATTGCGTGACCGCTTTGTTTGTGGGATCAACAGTGACACAATCAGAAGAAAGTTAGCAGACAACCGAGGTCAATCGCCTGCAGGTTAAAAGTAAAAGGCAGTTGGGCCCCAAGGCCTCAGCAACCGGCCAGGTTAATAGTAAATTGAAGTCGTGCTATTGGTGTCTGGGACAACACATTGCTCAAAGCTGTCCATATGTGAACGCAGAGTGTTTTTTCTGCAAGAAAATTGGGCATCTTGCAAAGGCATACCGACTGAAAAGTAAACCAATTTTCAATGCTAGAAGTAGCAATCACCAAAGACTACATAGTATTGAATAGAAGCAATAGGACGTGGAGGTTCTGGAGATACATGTCATCAGGAGCACAAGGATATCTAACAACGATTCGCAAAGTATCGTCATCCAAGCAGACATTGCAGGAACCAGGATACCCATGGAAATCGACACTGGTGCAGCCGCGAGCGTAGTACCAGAATTGCTATATCTTGACAAGTTGCATGATTTCCTGCTGGAAAAGTCGAAGATAGAGCTGCGAGGCTGCTCAGGAGAGCAAATCCCTGTGGTAGGACGTATCATCATAGGCAGTCCCTCGTATTGAGGATGACTTGCTTCCACGCCACAAAGGGATGAGTTCACAGGTGTTTCAATGAAGGACCTAATATTTCAGATCCCAAACTACATCCTGAAGGGTAGAAGATACCTGTGCATGCATTTTTTTTAACGTGGGGTGACCGTTGCACACCAGCCACCACACGGGTTTGACAGAGCTAGGTCTTTGTCCAGTGGCAAGGGTTACGGTGATACGTCCTATCAGAGGGACGTGATCGGGGCCCAGGAGAGACGCGAGTTCGGGGCCCAGGGGCAGCACGAGCCAGTCCACACTTCGATATGTGTGTGCACTAGGTCCGTGCAGCAGAGCAGGTCTCCAGTTGTCTTGGGTAATCCTTGCCACTGGACCAAGACCTAGCTCTGTCAAGCCCGTGTGGTGACTGGTGTGCAACGGTCACCCCACGTTTAAAAAAAAAATGCACACAGGCATCTTCTATCCTTCAGGATGTAGTTCGGGATCTGGAATATTAGGTCCTTCATTGAAACACCTGTGAACTCATCCCTTTTTGGCGTGGAAGCAAGTCATCCTTGATACGAGGGACTGCCTATGATGATACGTCCTACCACAGGGATTTGCTCTCCTGAGTAGCCTCGCAGCTCTATCTTCGACTTTTCCAGCAGGAAATCATGCAACTTGTGAAATACAAGGATCAGTTTCAGAGCTTGCCTCTCTTAATAGTGACAGGGGACAAGCCTGCCTTACTAAGTTCCAACGAAGGGTCATCGACCCGAAACGTTAACTCTGCTTTCTCTCCACAGATGCTGCTTGACTCGCTGAGATTTCCAGCATTTTCTGTTTTTATTCCGGATTCCAGCATCCGCAGTATTTTGCTTTTATATTTTCTAGGTAGAAATTGGTTAGGATCACTGAAGCTGAATTGGAATGAGATTTTTCGTGTAGAAACGAGATTTGCATCGAAAGAGGATGTCATCAAGCAATATCCGAAGATGTTCTGCAAAATAGGCAGTCTAATGCAAGACTTTTAGGCAAGTGTCACAGTACAGAAGGACGCTAGACCAGTTTACTGCAAGCCATGACCCGTCCCATACGCACTCAAGGACAATCTCAAAAGACTAGAATCTGAGAATATTTTCTGTAAGGTAGATATAAATAATTAGGCTACACCCATTCTTGTACCTAAGTCAGATGGTCAGTTAAGATTGTGTGGTGATTTAAAAAGTAATCGAAAACCAGGTTCTAGGGGGTAATCTACCCAATGCATTGACAAATGTAGAAGATTTGTTCACATTGCTGACAGGTGGCCAGTTCTTCTCAAAGTTAGATCTCATAAATGCCTACTTACAACTTGAACTAGATGAGGAGTTCAAGTCATGCTTGATTATAAATATTCATCTAGGCCTATATCAATTTAATAGGCTACCATTTGGATTGTCTTCTGCCCCCGCCATATTCCAAGAGGTGATGAACCAGATTTTGCAAGGCATTGAAGGGTTAGTATGTTATTAAGATGAC
The DNA here is from genome assembly GCF_044704955.1 of Pristiophorus japonicus. Lineage (NCBI taxonomy): Eukaryota > Metazoa > Chordata > Chondrichthyes > Pristiophoridae > Pristiophorus > Pristiophorus japonicus. The sequence goes on from NW_027254365.1 coordinate 149,057, forward strand.
ATACTCATTTCAGCACCAAACTGGAAAATCTATAATAACTTGTTGAATGAAGTGCTCAAATGGCTAGAGAAGCACAGAGTATGAGTGACTGCTTGCAACTGTGAGTTATTTCAATGCTCAATGGGGTACTTCGGTCACAGAGTAAACAAAGATGGTTTACACTCAACCAAGGGAAAGCTGGATGCAATCAGAAATGCACCCACTCCCATTGAACTTAGATCATTTTGAGGTCTTTTGAATTATTATGGGAAGTTCCTACCATATTTGGCTACAGTATTACATCCACTGAATGAGCTGTTGAAAAAATAGGTCCAATGGAAGTGGTCAAAAGAATGCGACGCAGCATTCAAGGAATATAAAAGCCTGTTGGTAGAGAGCACCACGTTAGTTCACTATGACATATCTAAGGAGATCAAGCTAGCATGCAATGCTTCTCCGTATGGAGTTGGGGCAATGATCTCTCATGTACTACATCATTGGGATGAGAGACGAATTGCCTTTGCTTCACGCACTCTCAGTGCCAGTGAGGCGTGAGTCCGGGGATCAGCAGAGGCCTATAAAGGCCGCGAGAGTCAGCGGGAGTTCGTGGTCGCTGAGGCGTGAGTCCGGGGATCAGCAGAGGCCTATAAAGGCCGCGAGAGTCAGCGGGAGTTCGTGGTCGCTGAGGCGTGAGTCCGGGGAGCGTCTGAAGCCTATAAAGGCCGCAAGAGGCAGCAGGAGTTGGTGGTCGCTGAGGCATGAGTCCGGGGATCGGCAGAGGCCTATAAAGGCCTCGAGAGGCAACGGGAGTTGGTAGTTGCTGAGGCATGAGTCCAGGGATCGGCAGAGGCCTATAAAGCCCGCGAGAGGCAGCGGGAGTTCGTGGTCGCTGAGTCGTGAGTCCGGGGAGCGTCCGAGGCCTATAAAGGCCGCAAGAGGCAGCGGGAGTTCGTGGTCGCTGAGGCGTGGGTCCGGGGATCGGCAGAGGCCTATAAAGGCCGCGAGAGGCAGCGGGAGTTCGTGGTCGCTGAGGCGTGAGTCCGGGGAGCGTCCGAGGCCGATAAAGGCCGCGAGAGGCAGCGGAAGTTCATGGTCGCTGAGGTGTGAGTCCGGGGATCAGCAGAGGCTTATAAAGGCCGACCGGTGCAGCTACAGGGTGAAGACAAAAAAGAAGTAGAAAGAAATAGAAAGGTGATGTCACAGCCAAGGGGTAAGTGATTGGCTGGTGATTGGTCAGTAGTTTTTCTTTTTTCTCTTCTATATCAGTGAGTAACTTTTAACATTGTTATTGCCAATTTAAGTGTATCTAAGAGTTAAGTCAAGGCAGGAGAGCTCGGACACGTGTTATGCTCCTCTTGTACTATGTGGGAAACCAGGGACGCCTCCAGTGTCTCCGACGACTACGTGTGCGGGAAGTGTATCCACCTCCAGCTCCTGACGGACCGTGTTGCGGAATTGCAACTGAAGGTGGATTTACTCTGGAGCATCCACGATACTGAGAATGACGTGAACAGCACGTTTAGTGAGTTGGTCTTACTGCAGGTAAAGGCTCCACAGCCAGATAGGGAATGGAAGACCAACAGGAAGAGCAGTGCAAGGAATGTAGTGCAGGGATCCCCTGCAGTCATTCCCCTGCAAAACAGATACACTGCTTTGAGTACTGTTGAGGGGGATGACTCATAACGGGGGAGCAGCAGCAGCCAAGTTCATGGCACCGTGGCTGGCTCTGCTGCACAGGAGGGCAGGAAAAAGAGTGGGAGAGCGATAGTGATAGGGGATTCAACTGTAAGCGGCCGCAACCAAGACTCCAGGATGGTATGTTGCCTTCCTGGTGCAAGGGTCAAGGATGTCTCGGAGCGGGTGCAGGACATTCTGAAAAGGGAGGGTGAACAGCCAGTTGTCGTGGTGCATATAGGTACCAACGACATAGGTAAAAAATGGGATGAGGTCCTACGCGGCGAATTTAGGGAGCTAGGAGCTAAATTAAAAATTAGGACCTCAAAAGTAGCAATCTCAAGATTGCTACCAATGCCACGTGCTACTCAGAGTAGGAATCGCAGGATAGCTTAGATGAATACATGGCTTGAGGAGTGGTGCACAAGGGAGGGATTCAAATTCCTGGAACATTGGAACGGTTCTGGAGGAGGTGGGACCAGTACAAACCGGACGGTCTGCACTTGGGCAGGACCGGAACCAATGTCCTAGGGGGAGTGTTTGCTAGTGCTGTTGGGAGGAGTTAAACTAATATGGCAGGAGGAATGGAATCTATGCAGGGAGACAAGAGGGAAATAAAAAGGAGGCAGAAGCAAAATATAGAAAGGAAAATAGTAAAAGTGGAGGGCAGAGAAACCCAAGGCAAAAAACAAAAAGGGCCACATTACAGCAAAATTCTAAAGGGGCAAAGTGTGTTAAAAAAACAAGCCTGAAGGCTCTGTGCCTCAATGCAAGGAGTATTCGAAATAAGTGGATGAATTAACTGCGCAGATAGCAGTTAACGGATACGATGTGATTGGCATCACGGAGACATGGCTCCAGGGGGACCAAGGCTGGGAACTCAACAACCAAGAGTATTCAGCATTTAGGAAGGATAGACAGAGGAAAAGGAGGTGGGGTGGAGTTGGTGGTTAAAGATGAAATCAATGCAATTGTAAGGAAGGACATTAGCCTGGATGATGTGGAATCGGTATGGGTGGATCTGCGGAATACCAAATGGCTGAAAACGCTAGTGGGTGTTGTGTATAGACCACCACATAGTAATAGTGAGGTTGGGGACAGCATCAAGCAAGAAATAAGGGATGTGTGCAATAAAGGTACAGCAGTAATCATGGACGACTTTAATATACACATTGATTGGGCTAACCTAACTGATAGCAATGCGGTGGAGGAGGATTTCCTGGAGTGTATTCGGGATGGTTTTCTAGACCAATATGTTGAGGAACCAACCAGGGAGCTGGCCATCCTAGACTGGGTATTGTGTAATGAGAAGGGACTAATTAGCAATCTTGTTGTGCGAGGCCCCTTGGGGAAAAGTGACCATAATGTGGTAGAATTCCTTATTAAGATGGAGAGTGACAAAGTTAACTAGGGTCCTGAACTTAAGGAAAGATAACTTCGACGGGATGAGGTGTGAATTGGCAAAAATAGACTGGCAAACGATGCTCAAAGAGTTGATGGTGGATAAGCAATGGCAAACATTTAAAGATCACATGGATAAACTTCAGCAAATGTACATCCCTGTCTGGAGTAAAAATAAAACTGGGAAGGTGGCTCAACCATGCCTAACAAAGGAAATTAAGGATAGTGTTAAAGCCAAGGAAGAGGCATATACATTGGCTAGAAAAAGCAACACACCTGAGGACTGGGAGAAATTTAGAATTCAACAGAGGAGGACTAAGGGTTTAATTAAGAGGGGGAAAATAGAGTACGAGCGGAAGCTTGCAGGGAATATAAAAACTGACTGCAAAAGCTTCTATAAATATGTGAAGAGAAAAAGATTAGTAAAGACAAACGTAGGTCCCTTGCAGTCGGATTCAGGTGAAATTATAATGGGGAACAAAGAAGGAAGATACAAATAACTGTCCGAAGGTACTAGGGGACAGTGGGTCTAATGAGAAAGAGGAACTGAAGGATATCCTTATTAGGCGGGAAATTGTGTTCGGGAAATTGATGGAATTGAAGGCCGATAAATCCCCGGGGCCTGATAGTCTGCATCCCAGAGTGCTCAAGAAAGTAGCCCTAGAAATAGTGGATACATTGATGATCATTTTCCAACAGTCTATCGACTTTGGATCAGTTTCCATGGACTGGAGGATAGCTAATGTAACACCACTTTTTAAAAAAGGAGGGAGAGAGAAAATGGGTAATTATAGACCGGTTAGCCTGCCATCAGTACTGGGGAAAATGTTGGAATCGATCATGAAGGATGAAATAACAGCGTATTTGGAAAGCAGTGACAGGATCGGATCAAGTCAGCATGGATTTATGAAAGGGAAATCATGCTTGACGAATCTTCTGGAATTTTTTGAGGATGTAACTAGCAGAGTGGACAAGGGAGATCCAGTGGATGTGGTGTATTTGGACTTTCCGAAGGCTTTTGACAAGGTACCACACAAGAGATTGGTGTGCAAAATTAAAGCACATGGTATTGGGGGTAATGTACTGACGTGGAGAGAGAACTGGTTGGCAGACAGGAAGCAGAGAGTCGGGATAAACGGGTCCTTTTCAGAATGGTAGGCAGTGACTAGTGGAGTGCCGCAGGGCTCAGTGTTGGGACCCCAGCTCTTTACAATATACATTAACGATTTGGATGAAGGAATAGAGTGTAATATCTCCAAGTTTGCGGATGGCATTAAACTGGGTGGCGGTGTGAGCTGTGAGGAGGACGCTCAGAGGCTGCAGGGTGACTTGGACAGGTTAGGTGAGTGGGCAAATGCATGCCAGATGCAGTATAATGTGGATAAATGTGAGGTTATCCACTTTGGGGGCAAAAACACGAAGGCAGAATTTTATCTGAATGGTGACAGACTAGGAAAAGGGGAGGTGCAACGAGGCCTGGGTGTCATGGTTCATCAGTCACTGAAAGTGGGCAGGCAGGTACAGCAGGCGGTGAAGAAGGCAAATGGTATGTTGACCTTCATAGCTAGGGGATTTGAATATAGAAGCATGGAGGTCTTACTGCAGTTGTACAGGGCCTTAGTGAGGCCTCACCTGGAATATTGTGTTCAGTTTTGGTCTCCTAGTCTGAAGGAGGACGTTCTTGCTATTGAGGGAGTGCAGCGAAGGTTCACCAGACTGATTCCCAGGATGGCTGGGCTGTCATATGAGGAGAGACTGGATCAACTGGAGTTCAGAAGGATGAGAGAAGATCTCATATAAACATTCTGACAGGACTGGACAGGTTAGATGCGGGAAGAATGTTCCCGATGCTGGATAAGTCCAGAACCAGAGGACATAGTCTTAGGATAAGGGGTAGGCCATTTAGGACAGAGATGAAGAGAAACTTCTTTACTCAGAGAGTTGTTAACCTGTGGAATTCCCTGCCGCAGAGAGTTGTTGATGCCAGTTCACTGAATATATTCAAGAAGGAGTTAGATATGGCTCTTACAGTTAAGGGGATCAAGGGGTATGGAGAGAAAGCAGGAAAGAGTACTGAAGGAATGATCAGCCATGATCTTATTGAATGGCGGTGCAGGCTCGAAGGGCAGAATGGCCTACTCCTGCACCTATTTTTCTATGTTTCTATGTGAGCGTAATTATGTATAGATTGAAAGAGAAGCTTTGGCATTAATTTTTGGTGTCAAGAAGTTCCACAAATATTTGTATGGTTGTAAGTTTACCATCGTTACTGACCATAAGTCCCTGACAGCAATCCTCCATCCAAGTCCCCAATTCAAACCTTGGCTACAGCCCGAATGCAGAGATGATTTTGTCAGTATATACATATGCCATTGATAACAGATGATCAGCTGATCACAGTAATGCTGATGCTATGTCTAGGTTGCCATCCTCATCACAAATTACAACCAATCGGGAAGAAATGTTCTATTTTTCATACATTGATAAACAGCCAGTCACAGCTGAAGAGATTGGTAGAGCAACCAAGCGTAGCCCAGTTATGTCAAAGATGCATGACTACATAGCAAATGGCTGGCCAAACCAGATATCACAGAAAGAAATTCATCCATACTTCGTTCGTAGGAATGAATTATCAGTGTATAAAGATTGTATCATGAGGGGTGCAAGAGTAGTTATTCCAAATAAGTTCGGGTCCACATTGTTCGGAGATCTTCATGACCAGCACCTGGGAATGTGCTTGACCAAGTGTTTTGCACGCAGCTACTTATGGTGGCCACTATCTTAAATAGTGAGGTTACAATTGCTACCTTTCAATCCATGTGAACCATTCTAGTCTTGGGGGGGGGGGAGGGGGTTAAAATTCCCTGCATAGAGCATAAAAACAAGGAATTTATACGAAACCTTTAGAAATCACTGGTTAGGCCTTAGTTAGAATATTGTGTTTAATTCTGGACACCACAGGCCTTGGAGAGGGATCAAAAGAGATTTACTAGAATGGTACCTGGGATAAAGGACTTCAGTTATGTAGAGAGACTAGAGAAGCTGGGGTTGTACTCATTAGAGAAGAGAAGGTTAAGAGAAGTTTTAATAGAGGTATTCAAAATCATGAAGGGTTTTGATCGAGTAAATAAAGAGAAACAATTCCAGGGGCAGAATGGTCGGTAGCCAGAGAACACATTTAAGGTAATTGACAAAAGAATCAGGGAGGTGATGAGGAGAATCTTTTTTAAGCATGATCTGGAATGCACTGCCTGAAAGGGTGATGGAAGCAGATTCAATAATGGGGCAGAATTTCTGACGTCCCGGGCCCGTACGACGTTTCTACGGACCCGGGAAGGCATCGGAAAAGCAGATCATCCGCAGGTCAGGAGCGAGGACATTTGTACGTGGAACTTTGGGTTATCTAGCCATATCTGGCACGGCAAATGTCCTCAGAACTCTTGCGTCTGAAAAGGCAGGCGCATAAGAGTTTAAAAACATAGAAAAAACATGATTAAAATTAAAATTTTAAAAATACATTTATGTTAAAACCCTGCCCACTCAGATAATGTTATTTTAAACCCAAACCCTAACTTTTTTTAAAAATCAGCAATTTTTTTTTCTTTTAAAAACGCGTAACATTTTTAATTTCTATTAGTTTATTGTGGGAGGTGTTTTTTTTAAAAGTTTTATGTATTTTTGGTTAGTTTTGGGGGTTTTCTCATTCATTGGATTACAAAACTCCTATTACAATTAATGAGTAAATACTTACCTGTGATTGGATGTCCAAGCACACGTGACTCCTGCGGACGTCCTGACGTGCACGCGCTGCGCGTCGCAGGGAGAGGAGGCTTGTGGATCGGGAGTTCCAGCGGGTGAAGCAGCTTCAGGTAAGTGCGCATTTTATTTCTATTCTTTATTGATTTTCCCGTGGGAAGTCCTCTTCAGAATTTCTGCCCCAATAACTTTCCTGATCTATAGAGCTCAGCTATTCACTGGTATCATTAACACCTGGTCAGTTATTTCAAAATTTCTACTATTGACTAATGCTAAAGTGGCTATTTTTTAAAGGCTTAGCACATAAGAACACAGGAAAAAGGAACAGGAGTAGGCCAATGAGCACCTTGAGCCTGTTCTGCCATTTAACGAGATCATAGCTGATCTGAAACCGAACTCCATATTCGTCATTGCACCAACACTTTTCTCGATCTTCCTTGCTGCAATGCTCCATCTCACTCTCAACAAGCTCCCCGCTGAAGTGGAACTAAACTATAGAACCAATGGGAAACTGTTCAACCTTTGCTGCCTCCAAGCTAGAACTACAGTACCTGGATGTGCTTGGGTCTGCGCATACTCAGCAGCTGAATTACAAGCCATCGTTAACACCTTCACTGAGGTGTACGAAAGTATAGACCTTATGCCAAACATCTGTAAGACAAAGGTCCTCCACCAACCTGACCCTGCCACGCAGTGCTGCCCCCCGGTCATCAAAATCCATGGCGTGACCTTGGACAAAGTGGACCATTTTCCATACCTCAGGAGCCTACTATCAGCAAGGGCAGACATCGATGACGAGTTCCAACACCGCCTGCAGTGTGCCAGTGCAGCCTTCCGTCGCATGAGGAAGAGAGTGTTTGAAGGCCAGGTCCTCAAATCTGGCACCAAGCAGTAGGGCAGTAGTGATACCCACCATCCTATATGGCTCAGAGACATGGACCATATGCAGCAGATTTCTCAAAGCGCTGGAGAAGTACCACGAACACTGCCTCCACAAGTTTCTGCAAATCCACTCGGAGGATAGACGCACTAACGTCAGTGTTTGGTGGTCATTTTCCAACATTCCATGGGCTCTGGATCAGTTCCTATGGATTGGAGGGTAGCTAATGTAACCCCACTTTTTAAAAAAGGAGGGAGAGAGAAAACAGGGATTTATAGACCGGTTAGCCTGACATCGGTGGTGGGGAAAATGCTGGAATCAATTATTAAAGATGTAATAGCAGCATATCTGGAAAGCAGTGACAGGATCGGTCCAAGTCAACGTGGATTTATGAAAGGGAAATCATGCTTGACAAATCTTCTAGAGTTTTTTGAGGATGTAACTAGTAGAGTGGATAAGGGGGAACCAGTGGGGATGTGGTGTATTTGGACTTTCAAAAGGCTTTTGACAAGGTCCCACACAAGAGATTAGTATGCAAAATTAAGGCACATGGTATTGGGGGTAATGTATTGACGTAGGTAGAGTACTGGTTGGCAGACAGGAAGCAAAGAATGGGAATAATGGGTCATTTTCAGAATGGCAGACAGTGACTAGTGGGGTGCGCAGGGTTCAGTGCTGGGACCCCAGCTATTTACAATATACATTAATGATTTAGATGAAGGAATTGAATGTATAATCTCCAAGTTTGCAGATGACACTAAGCTGGGTGGTGGTGTGAGCTGCGAGGATGATGCTAAGAGGCTGCAGGGTGACTTGGACAGGTTAGTTGAATGGGCAAATGCATGGCAGATGCAGTATAATGTGAATAAATGTGAGGTTATCCACTTTGGTGGCAAAAACAGGAAGGCAGATCATCATCTGAAAGGTGACAGATTAGTAAAAGGGAAGGTGCAAAGAGACCTGGGTGTCATGGTACATCAGTCATTGAAGGTAGGCATTCAGGTACAGGAGGCAGTAAAGAAAGCAAATGGCATGCTGGCCTTCATAGCGAGGGGATTTGAGTATAGGAACAGGGAGGTCTTACTGCAGTTGTACAGGGCCTTGGTGAGACCACACCTTGAGTATTGTGTGCAGTTTTGGTCTCCTAATCTGAGGAAGGACGTTCTTGCTATTGAGGGAGTGCAGCGAAGGTTCACCAAACTGATTCCCGGGATGGCAGGACTGATATATGAGGAAAGACTGGATCGGCTAGGCTTATACTCACTGGAATTTAGAAGAATTTATTCAGTGGAGTTTAGAAGGATGAGAGGAGATCTCATAGAAACATATAAAATTCTGACATGACTGGACAGGTTAGATGCAGGTAGAATGTTCCCGATATTGGGGAAGTCAATAATCAGGGGTCACAGACTAAAGATAAGGGGTAAGCCATGTAGGACCGAGATGAGGAGAAACTTTTTCACCCAGAGAGTTGTGAGCCTGTGGAATTCTCTGCCACAGAAAGTTGGTGAGTCCAGTTCGTTGGACATATTCAAAAGGGAGTTAGATGTGGCCTTTATGGCTAAAGGGATCAGGGGGTATGGAGAGAAGGCAGGGGTGGGGTACTGAGGTTGCCATAATTATAATGAATGGCTGTGCAGGCTCGAAGGGCCGAATGGCCTGCTCCTGCACCTATTTTCTATGTTTCTATGTTTTCTATGTTCTCGCTCAGGCCAACAACCCAGCATCAAAGCACTGACCACGCTCGACCAGCTACGTTGGGCGGGCCACATCATCCGCATGCCCGACACGAGACTCCCTAAGCAAGTGCTCTACTCGGAACTCCTACATGGCGAGCGAGCCCCAGGTGGGCAGAGGAAATGTTCCAAGGACACCCTCAAAGCCTCCTTGATAAAGTGCAACTTCCCCACCGGCACCTGAGAATCCCTGGCCCAAGACCACCCAAAATGGAGGAAGAGCATCCGGGAGGGGGCTGAGCACCTCGAGTTTCATCGCCGAGAGCATGCAGAAATCAAGCGCAGACAGCGGAAGGAGCGTGCGGCAAACCAGGCTCCCCACCCACCCTTTTCTTCAACCACCGTCTTCCCTACCTGTGACAGAGACTGTAATTCCCGCATTAGACTGTACAGCCACCTGAGAACTCACTTTTAGAGTGGAAGCAAGTCTTACATGGTTCCGAGGGACTGCCTATGTTGATGACAGGAATATAGGAACAGGAGTAGGCACTGAGCCCCTCGAGTCTGTTCTGCCATTTAATGAGATCATGGCTGATCGACAACCTAACACCCTCTTGGCCCATATCCCTTAATACCTTTGGTTAACAAAAATCTATCAATCTCAGATTTAAAATTAACAATTGATCTACATCAATTGCCATTTGCGGAAGAGAGTGCCAAACTTCTACCACCCTTTGTGTGTCGAAGTGTTTCCTAATTTCACCCCTGAAAGATTTGGCTCCATTTTTTAGACTTTGTCCCCTAGTCCTAGACTCCTCAACCAGCAGAAATAGTTTCTCTTTATCTATCCCTTAATATCTTGAAAATTTCGATCAGATCACCCCATAACTGTCTAAATTCTAGGGAACACAACCCTAATTTGTGTAATTTCTCCTCATAACTCAACCCTTGAAATTCGGGTATGATTCTGGTAAACCTACACTGCACTCCCTCCGATGCCAATATATCCTTCCTAAGATGTGGTGCACAGAACTCCAGGTGTGGTCTAACCAGGGTTTTGTTTAGCTGCAGCATAACTTCTACCCCCTTGTATTCTAGTTCTGGAGATATAAAGGCCAGCATTCCATTAGACTTGTTGATTATTTTTTATACCTGTTCATAACATTTAAATGATCTTTGTACCTGGACCCCCAAGTCTCTTTGGACCTCCGCTGTTTCTAGCTTTTCACCAGTTAGAACGTACCCTGTTCTGTCCTTTCTAGGTCCAAAGTGTATGATCTTACATTTGCCTACATTGAAATCTATTTGCCACAGTTTTGCCCGTTTACTTAATCTATCGATGTCCCTTTGTAATTTAATGTTTTTATCTACACTGCCGACAATGCCCACTATCTTTGTGTCATCGGCAAATTTGGATATGTGACTTTCTATGCCATCATCTAAATTGCTAATAAATACTGTGAATAGTTGCGGCCCCAACACAGATCCATGCGGGACACCACTAGTCACATTCTGCCAATTTGTGTAGCTAGGTATTATCCCTACTGCTTATCTCCTGCCGCTCAGCCTATTTCCGAACCAGGTAAATAATTTGCCCTCAATTCCATGGGCTTCTACCTTAGTTAACAGTCTTTTATGCCTTCTGGAAGTCCATATAAATAACATCCATCGACATTCCCTTGTACACAACTTTAGTCACCTCCTCAAAAAATTCAATCAGATCTGACAGCGAGCCACATGAGGTATAAGGACATGTGACCAAAAACTTGGTCGAAGACGTATGTTTTAAGGAACATCTTAAAGGAAGAGAGATAGGTAGATACGGAGAGGGTTAATTAACATAAGAACATAATAAATAAAAGCAGGAGTAGGCCATATGGCTCCTCGAGCCTGCTCCGCCATTCAATAATATCATGGCTGATCTGATCTTGGGCTCAGCTCCACTTCCCTGCCCGCTCCCCATAACCCTTTACTCCCTTATCGCTCAAACATCTGTCTCTCTCCGCCTTAAATATATTCAGTGAACCACCCTCCACAGCTCTCTGGGGCAGCGAATTCCACAGATTTACAACCCTCAGAGAAGAAATTCCTCCTCATCTCAGTTTTAAATGGGTGACCCCTTATTCTAAAGCTATGCCCCCAATTTTAGATTCCCCCATGAGTGGAAACATCCTCTCTGCATCAATCTTGTCGAGCCCCCTCATTATCTTATATGTCTCAATAAGATCACCTCTCATTCTTCTGAACTCCAATGAGTACAGGCCCAACCTGCTCAACCTTTCTTCAACCTTTTCATCTCAGGAATCAACTGAGTGAATCTTCTCTCAATTGCCTCTAATGAAAGTATATCCTTCCTTAAATAAGGAGAACAAAACTGTATGTAGTACTCTAGGTGTGGTCTCACCAATACCCTGTACAGTTGTAGCAGGACTTCTCTGCTTTTATACTCCATCACCCTTGCAATAAAGGCCAACATTTCATTTGTCTTCCTGATTACTTGCTGTACCTACATACTAACTTTTTGTGTTTCATGCACAAGGATCCCCATGTCCCTTTTTAGTGCAGCATTTTGTAATTTTTCTCCATTTAATTAATCATTTGCTTTATTATATTTTCTGCCAAAGTGGATAACCTCACACTTTCCCACACTATACTCCATCTGCCAAATTTTTGCCCACTCACTTAGCCTGTCTATAGCCCTTTGCAGATTTTTTGTGTCTTCCTCACAATTTGCTTTCCCACTCATCTCTGTATCATCAATCTTGGCCACGTTACACTCGGTCCCTTCATCCAAATAATTAATTTTGATTGCAAATAGTTGCGGCCCCAGCACCGATCCCTGTGGCACCTCACTAGTTACTATTTACCAACCGGAAAATGACCCATTTATCCCGACTTTCTGTTTTCTGTTAGTTAGCCAATCCTCTATCCATGCTTAATAGATTACGCTCCAGCCCCATGAACTTTCATCTTGTGCAGTAACCTTTTAAGTGGCACCTTATCGAATGCCTTCTGGAAATCCAAATACACCACATCCACTGGTTTCCACTTATCCACACTGCTCGTTACATCCTCAAAGAACTCTAGCAAATTTGTCAAACATGATTTTCCTTTCATAAAACCATGCTGACTCTGCTTGACTAAATTATGCTTTTCCAAATGTCCTGCTACTGTTTCCTTAATAATGGATTCCAGCATTTACCCAACCACAGATGTTAGGCTAACTGGTCTATAATTTCCTGCTTTCTGTCTGCCTCCTTTTTTAAATAGTGGCATTACATTTGCAGTTTTCCAATCCACTGGGACCTCCCCAGAATCACAACCAATGCAACCACTATCTCTGCAGCCACTTCTTTTAAGACCCTAAGATGCAAGCCATCAGGTCCAGTGGATTTATCTATCTTTAGTCCCATTATTTTACCGAATACTTCTTTAGTGACAGTGATTGTTTTTAGTTCCTCCCTCCCTATAGCCTCTTGATTATCCATTATTGGGATGCTTTTAGTGTTTTCTACCGTGAAGACCAATATAAAATATTTGTTCAAAGTCTCTGCCATTTCCCTGTTCCCCATTATTAATTCCCCAGTCTCATCCTCTAAAGGAACCAACATTTCTAGAGTTTAGAATGTAGACAATGCAGATGAAGGCCAATGGCGGAGCGATGAAAATCAGGGATGCGCAAAAAGCCAAAATTGGAGGAGCCCATAGTTCTCAGTGGGTTATAGAGCTGGAGGAGGATACAAATATAGGGAGGGGCAAGACCATTGAGTAATTTGAACATAAGGATGAGAATTTTAAAATATAGGTGTTGCCGGACCAGGAGCCTATGGCCTGAATTTTACAGTCAGTGGTGAAGGAACGACATTTGTCCTTGACCTCAAAAAAGTTTTAGCGGGTTCTAAAGCACAGACCCCCTCTATTCCGATGTCAGTTTGAATTTGCCGCCTTCTGCAGGGAATCTGTGGCATCTAACAACAGGGCAGGCAACAGGCAGGCTGATCAACCAATCAGATTGAAGAATTCTCACAGACAGCAAAGCAGGAAGTAAAAATCAGAGAATATAAATCACATTTAAATCATTGCTCAGAAAGCAAATTAAAGATTGGGACTTTCAAATGGGGTTAAGGGAGAAACTTAAATAGCAAAACACAAACGTGAAAAATATTTTTTTTTAAAAACCTGCAACATTTAAATTTCCTTCTGAGGGATTGGGACTCCACACTTGTAAAATTATTTTTTCAGGGTCAGAGTAGTTGTTCAGCAGTAATTATGAGTTAGTTAAAAACTCTGATTGAACAAGGCTTAACTTTTTCATTAGTCTTTACAGTGAGATTAGTGGGTAAGTAGTTCATGCCAAATCAGTGATTCTGTGCTGATTCCATCAGCGAAGACTGCAACAGTGCATCTTGTGGAGGAGCAGGATATCTCTGACAGCAATTTCCCGATTTCCGCGTTTAACTGTGCAAGTGCGGGCTCCAGAAGTTGCTGTCATTTTTACCCTGTAATAACGGCAAGCACTGACAGCCTTGCCATTATCACTACTGCAAATACCGGGCCAATGTATGTCAGCGAGCACAGGAGTGATAGGTGAACGGAGCGGTGCATGTTAGGATATTGGCTGCTGAGTTTTGGATGACCTCAAGTTTACAGAGAGTGGAGGATGTGAGACCGGCCAGAAGAGCATTGGAATAGTCATGTCTGGTGGTAACGACATGGATTATGGTTTCAACATCAGATGAGCTGAGGCAGGAGTGGAGTTGGGCGATGTTACGGAAGCTCAGCTCAAGATCAAATAGGCCACTGAGGCTATGAAAAATCCATTTCAGCTTCAGACAGTGGGCAGGGAGGGGGATGGAGATAACTGGTAATCTCACTGAGCCATTGATGAGGTGTACATGATCTATTTTTAAATGCAGTGCAGGTAATTTCACTATTCCATTAGTATTACTGTGTTCTTCACAAACCAATTTAAATTCAGTGCCAAAAACTTACTGAAAACAATTAACCAAGACGTAAAATTATCAGCGAAGTTTAAACCTAATACGAAAATATCAATGAAATATCAGCAAAATATTAATACCCGAAACAATTTCTCTAATGCAGAGAGATCATTTTTCCTCTTTTCTGCTTCTTTGGCAGTAAAGTTTTCTTCATCAGCTATTTCTTGTTCATATGCCAAGGAAGCATCCTGTACAAAGAAAATTAAAGCATTCATTATTTTGAAACATCTTTTCTAATACTGTTCTGATTAAATGAATACGAGAACAAGTAATATATTTGAGTAGTTTAGAGGGGAACATGGTTTCAAAAACTCAATTTATCTTCATTTTCAGATTAGATATATGTGTGTGTAGCAGGATCATGAGATAGGTGGGGTGAAATTGGTCGACGTTTCGGGTTCATAGTGGATCAATGCCTGTTTACAATATGCCCGATTTTATTTTCTATACATAATAACTGGGAGGTTTCAACTCAGTAATAAGTACATACATTGAATGGGTTGAAGTAATTCACCAGGTAATTCCTGTTATAGTTTGTTAAAACAGCTGGTTGAATGTGGACAGAGTTTAAGGTTCTGGTGAATAAAACCAAAAATAATGCACAGGGTATACATGTGAGCATAAAATAAATCATTCACAATCTTCAGAGTATTGGAGACATGTGAGGGAAGTGATTTATTGCACATTGCATGAACCTACCCAAAGATAGCTTTGAAGGATACAAGGGATGGAGAGAGTTGGTGCTTGGGGTAGGGAGCCCCCCCATCGTGACACAGTTTGCACACTTGAAACGTTTAACTTGCTTGTTCAGATGCTGCCTGACCTGATGATTGTTTCCAACGGTTCAGATTTCCAGCATCTACAATTTTTGATTTTTGTTCAAGATACTTTTCTATTGAGAAGCAATTCAGGGAAATGGGCAAGAAGCTGAGAAATAGTCTTAGCTTCCATCTGTTATCCACTGTCAGAAACACTATTGAACTTAACCTTTCTCAGACATTAAGCTGTGTTTGTTGTCCAGCAGCTTATCATCATCAAATATAAATCAATGATTTCCCTATTGATACCAGACAGCGTGGGGGCGAATTTCCGCAGGGGTTCTCCCACTCATCAACCATAACTTTACTTATGCCGTTTTTTTTCCAGGGCTCTTCCACCAATGTTAAAGAAAGAAAAAAAGATTTTCATTTGTATAGCACCTTTCATGACTACTGGACATCTCAAAGTGCTTTAAAGCTAATGAAGTACCTTTCAGGTGTAGTCACTGTTGTAATAGAAACATAGAAAATAGTTGCGGGAGTAGGCCATTCGGCCCTTCAAGCCAGTACCAACATTCGAAATGATCATGACTGATCATGCATTTCAGTACCCTATTCCTGCTTTCTCTCCATACCCCTTGATCCCTTTAGCCGTGAGGGCCACATCTAACTCCATTTTGAATATATCTAACGAACTGGCCCCAACAACTTTCTGTGGTAGAGAATTCCACATGCCCACAACTCTCTGAGTGAAGAAGTTTCTCCTCATCTCGGTCCTAAATGGCTTACCCCTTACCCTTAGACTGTGACCCCTGGGAACATTCTTCCTGCATCTAACCTGTCTAATGTGGTAAGGCGGCAGCCAATTTGCTCATAGCAAGCTCCCATAAACAGCAATGTGATAATGACCAGATAATCTGTTTTTGTTATGTTGATTGAGGGATAAATATTGGCCAGGACACCGGGGATAACTCCCCTGCTCTTGTTGAAAATATTGCCATGGGATCTTTTACGTCCACCTGAGAGAGCAGGTTTAACGTCTCATCTGAAAGACGGCACCTCCAACAGTGCAGCATTCCCTCAGCTCTACACTGGAGGGTCAGCCTGGATTTATGTGCTCAAGTTACAGCAGACAAGCAGGAGAACCCAGGCATAAACACAGCTGTGTTTAGTAAATGGGGAAGTGTGATGTTGCCAATGGTTGGTTGGAAACAGGGAATCAAAACTGGATAGAGTTTATCACAGAGAAATATGAGGTGATACATTTTGGGAGGAAAAATAAGAGCAATATACCTTAATTATAGAATCAGAGAATATTGCAGCACATAGGGAAGCCATTGAGTCTTTCGAAGAGCAATCCAGTTAGTCCTATTTCCCCACTCTTTCACCATATCCCTGACATTTTTTATCCGATTCCTTTTGAAAACTACTACTGAATCTGTTTCCACTGATCTTTCAGGCAGTGAGTGAATTCCAAATCCTAACCACTCATTACGTAAAAAAGTTTTTCCTCATGTTGCCTCTAGTTCGTTTGCCAATCACCTTAAATCTGTGTCCTCTGGTTACTGACCCTTCAACCACTGGAAATTGTTTCTTTATTTAATCTGTCGAAATCATTCATGATTTTTAACATCTCTATCAAATCTCCTGTTGTACCATTTAGCTTGTACTGTCTCTCCACATTTTTCCTACTAAAATGTATCACCTCACACTTTTCTGTGTTAAATTTCATCTGCCATGTGTCCATCTATTCCACCAGCAACCAGCCTATCTATGTCTTCTTGAAGTTTAGTACTATTTTACTCATTGTTTACTACACTTCCAAGTTTCGTGTCATCTGTAAATTTCTAAATTGTGCCTGTAAGAATATAGGCTTAGGAGGGTATTTAGAAGTTTCAAAGGTTAAATAACTAAAGCCTTGGCTTGAATTACTGCTCTTCAAAATAAATTGCTTTTAGGCCTTCAATGTGACTAATGTGACTAATGGTTCTTATTGCAAGCTAAAGGAGGGAGGTCCAGTTTGAGACATGAAGTCATTAGCTCTCATCACTCCCTAGATGTAGCCATGCTTATCAGAGAAGTCTTGTTATTTGTTGAAATATCATCCAATATAATCCTTTTTAAATTATTTTTCAGTATTAAAGCTTTGCGAGGTTGCAGTTTAATATTAAGTTTGCTAGACTGGTTTTATTTCTCCTTTATTAGAATTAGTAAAGAAAATGATGTTTAAGTTAGGATTTCTTTACATCAAGAATTGTCACTAGTTTCAAGGGGGTCAAGTTTCGGGCCGCGCCTAGAACGGCGCAGACCCGACATGGACGCCCGTTTTTCGCGCCTAAAGCGCGACAAAAATGTATCTTGCAATTCTTGGGCTTCCTGCAGGTCCCTCGGAGCTCGGCGCGGTGCACAGACATCAGCAGGGGGCGGAGCCACAGAGTCGCGCCGATTCTGCAAATGCAGGGGGGCGGGGCTAAGTCAAATGAGAGAACATCATGCCAGCAGCCCTGCGCGTGCGCATTGAAGCGCGCACGCACGCGCAGTAGCCCATAAACATTGGCACTCGGCCATTTTTAAAGGAACTTGAAGAAAAGTGCTGATTTGTCTTGTGAACCTCTGGAAAGGCTTGGGATTGAATTTTGGTGATTTTTTGTGCCTGAAGGATAGCTTTTAGCAGCACTGTTGAAGAAATCACCTGCTGAAATCAGTGAATGCTGCTTTTCACTGCTAAACTTCCAGAACAAGTGCTGCATAGGTGCATGCAAAATAAGGACTGTGTGTTTTGAAAAATAAGAGTGTCAATTCAATACAGCAATGGAACAACGTCCACCAAGAACAAAGAATTTCTTGCATGAGGAAGTGGAGATATTAGTCAACGTCATTGAGCAGAGATGGCAGGAGCTAGATACCAGCAACAGTGGTCGCATAAAAGTGCCACCCAAAGAAATGAAGACACGCTGGAACTAAGTTGCAGAAGATTACTGCGCAGTGGTGCATACCATGAGATCTGGAAGCCAGTGTAAAAAGAAATGGCATGACCTTGGTCAAGTAGTTAGTGTAAGTAATATTTTCATTTTTTAATGTAATCGTAATTGTAATGTGACTATCTGTATGTCCCACCCTGCAGAAAGACGCACTCAGTAAAAAGTTATATTTTACTCTTTGCAGAAGAAATTGGCCCACAAGAAAAGGGAAGCAACTCGAACAGGAGGAGGCACGCCCAATCTGCATCCACTGACACCCTTGGAACAGAGGGTAGCTGCTATGATGAGTCGTACATGGAGAAAAGCAATCAGTACAGCACAAGCTGGGCCCGCACACGAAGAAAAGGTTAAGTCCTGAAAATGCACCGTGGCCCTTCAAATCAACCTGCTGCCTGGCCTGCTATGTGTGAGAGTACTCATGCCATCCATCCTGCCCCCTCCCTTGCTGCTAAACATTTGACTGTTCTGATGTATTTTGCAGAACATGATGATGATGATGATGATGATGATGATGACGATGCTGCTGCTGCCAACCCTGAGGATCCTGAAGATACAGAACAAGGACCTGTACAACCAGATGCGGATGATCCAGACTGGATGATGGCGGCGCTAACTGAAATGTCTACAGGGGAGAGCTCCCAAATTAATGTTTATGAGCCCCCATTAAGGGGCATCAGAGTTTCAACCCCTTGCATAGGTCCTGGTTCCATCTTCCATGGTTTTGATTCCAATGTTGCGGGTCCCAGTGGTGCTGCTGGTGTAATGCAGCAGTTTACAGCCAGTGCACCACCATCCGAGCCTGCGCCTCCCACTCGCATAGGTTCTGGTTCCACCTTCCATGGTTTTGATTCCGATGTTGCGGGTCCCAGTGGTACTGGTAAGATAATGGAGCAGTTTACACCCATTCACCCACCATCCCAGCCCACAGCTCGCACTCGAGTGCTGTCGTCTGGAACACCGAGCGGCCCACCGTCCCAGCCCGTGCCTCTCTCTCTAGTACTGCCGTCTGGAACACCGAGCGCCCCACCGTCCCAGCCCACGCTTCCCTGTGTAGTGGTGCCGTTTGGAACACCAAGCGTCCGAACCTGCGCCTCCCAGTGTAGAGGTGCCGCAAGGCAGACCCAGGCAGAGAGGAGATTGGAGACACGCTCTCCTGAGATGCAACGTGGAACAGATGCGGCTCAGGTTGTGGCATTGGGTATGGAGACCAATGAGCTTACCCGATCACTCATCGGCAGCGTCAATCCAGTGGGTGAAGAGGTGACGGTACTGACGGGAGAAATAGCAGTAATGACACGGGAAATTAGGGGAGGAATGTCCGAGGGAGTGCAATCGACAGCACAGGCCGTCAGGGAGGGCATGCAAGTGACGGCACAGGCCCCCATGGAGATAGCTGCTGCAATAAGGGCACACAACCCCGCCAATCAAATGACACCCCCATGAAGAAGTGAACATTCACTGAGATGTGGATGAGAGATGGTTGCAGCCTATCTTTGCTGCTTTTGTTCTTGTTCTTGATGTAGCTGTAGTAGTGTTTTTCAAATTGAAATAGATTTGTAAGTTTTGTAACTTTACAACTGATAAGTGATCTTAGGATTTTTAAGTGATCTTATAGTGTAAATGCTCTCACTTTTTGTAACTTTTTAAATTTTGCACCTAAAAGTGATCTTGAAGTTTAAGTGATCTTAAGTGTAAGATTTTTCACATTGAAATTGTTTTCTTACTTTACAAGTTTATAAGTGATCTTAAAGTTTTTAAGTGATCTTCAAGAGTCATGTTAAAAAGTAGTTTGATACAACAAATATTTTATTACAGTGACGTTAACTTTTCAATAAAATATTTTTTCATTAAAACTGAATCATGTTCCATTAACACAACACAACGTAGGAACAACTCCAAAAAATAAACATGTCCATGTGGAACAGTGGTCGCAGAGCCCTCAGGCATCAGTAATTGAAGTGTTCACGGATGAGCTGCTGGCGCAGGGCTCGAGCAATCGTTAAAGGAGCACGATGGGCGGCCCTCCTCCGACCTCGTGCTCTGGCATCAGACACTTGCATGCTTTCCTGATCATCGTCATCATCCTCATCCTGCTCTTCCAAATCACTATCATCAGGCACTGGACCCTCATGTGGGTCTTCTGGTTCCACTACCAGCTCCTGCTGCCTCATGATGGCTAAGTTATGCAGCATGCAGCACACAACAGTGAAGTGACCGACAATCTGAGGAGAGTATTGCAAGTGGCCTCCGGAATGGTCCAGGCATCGGAAACACTGTTTCAATATGCCAACGGTCCTCTCAATGATGCTGCATGTCGCAATGTGCGCCATGTTGTATTGACGGTCAGCTTCCATCCGTGTCACGCGTAGGGGCGTCACGAGCCAGGTGGTCAGGCCGTACCCTTTGTCTCCCAGTAGCCAGCTCTGCCCTTCTGACTGTTGCTCAAACATGTCAGATATAACGCTGTCGCGTAGGATGTACGCATCATGGGTGCTGCCAGGTTATCTCACATCGACTGACATGATGCGCTGCTTGTCGTCACACACAAGCTGCACATTGATGGAGTGGAAACCTTTTCTATTCCTGTACTGCTCGGAATCCTCCACAGGTGCTCGCAAGGCTATGTGGGTACAATCAATGCAGCCCTGTACCTTTGGGAAGCCAGCAATCCTGAAGAAGCCCACAGCTCTCTCATGGATCGCTTGCGCGGTCATTGGGAACTTGATGAAGTCATTCCTTCGCACATACAGTGCAGCCATGACCTGGTAACCGCAGCCATGTATTGCACGTTGAGAGATGGCGTACACATCTCCAGTTGTAGCCTGAAACGATCCTGAGGCATAGAAGGCAAGTGCAGTTGTTAACTTCACTTCAACAGACAAGGCAGTTGACGTTCTGCTGCTGGGCTGCAAATCTGCTCTCAGATGATCACAGATCTCAACGACAACTTCTCTGCAGAAACGCAGCCTTTTGACACAATCAGCCTCGCTCATGTCCAGGTACGAGCGCCTGGCTCGATATTGCCGACGTGGGTAAGGTCTCCTGCCCATCAGCTTACGGGCTATGACGTTCCTGGTGCGGTGAGCTCCAATCAATTTTCTCCTATGCAGTGAATTGTTGGCGAACCATTGTATAATCCGCGGTGTTGACAATGCAGCACCCATTTTGCAATTACAGATTTAAGTTTCAAACTGGCTATCTGGCTGCCTCTCCCTGTCCCCTGGACGAATAGCGTCCCTCGCAGCTCGAAGGCTGCTTGCTGTGTCTTCGGCCGCTGTCAGCCACTGCTGCCGCCCCTATCCCGTGGCCGAATAGCCTCAGCTTCCCTCGCAGCTCGAAGGCTGCTTGGTGTTTCTTCGGCTGCCGTCGAGTCACTGTCGCCGCCCCTGTCTCCGAGATGGAAAGCTGGCCTGAAGGACCGCAGCTCGAAGGCTGCTGCTGCTTCTCACAGGTAGGAATATTCAATATTTTGTATTTGCTTTGTTTATAATTTTTTATTGAGGATGACTCTTTATTTGTATAAGTAAGACTGTTGAATGCTTGTAGAATTTAATTACATCCCTTCCCCACCCCCTCCTCATGCCCTACGCCTGATTTGTAACCTATGCCTTATTTGTAAAGTGTAGGCAAGGTTTTTCTGAGCATACAAAAATCTACACTTACTCCATTCTAAGTTAGTTTGGAGTAAATTTTCACTGCCTAAACTTTCAAAACAGGCGTAAGTGGCCGGACACGCCCGCTTTTGAAAAAGAAATCTGTTCCAAAATGAAACTGTTCTAACTGACTAGAACTGGAGCAAACTAAATGCTGAGAATTGCAATTTCTAATATATTCCATTCTAAACCAGTTGCTCCAAAAAAATAGGAGCAACTCAGGCTGAAACTTGACCCCAAGGTCTCCATTAACTGCTGAATAAGGACAGCTCATAGAGAGGCTAAAATCAAATATAAGGGAGGCCCAGGCCTTGTCTGTGCCTGGACGTGTACGTGCCAATCCCACGATTGGGTAGAATGGGGCTAAGGATGCTAGATGATTGGATGAATTTCGCCACAATTTAGATTTTTGGGGTATAACTGTGGGGACTGTAGCCACTCTTAAATTAGAGGTTCGAGCTGGGGGTGGACGAGGATGAATTGCACGAAGTACAAGGGACAAAGTCACAGCCCTACCTAAGGATCAACGGGGTAATATAACTCTCAATTGTTCCATTGCATGAATGAAGTCTTATTTATGCTTAAATAAACATCATAATTGTTAGCAATATGGAAGCAGCTTCGAATGACTGAACAGACAGTCCAAAAGGACTATAAATTTATTACAGGTCTTGTATCCCCAAGTCCAAACTATTAAAGTGTATCAAAACCAGCAATGGTCCTAGTACTGACCCATGGAGAGCACCACTATACACCTCCCTCCAGTCTGAAAACAGCCATTCACCACAATTCTCTGTTTTCTGTTCCTTAGCCAATTTTGTATCCATGCCGTTCTGGCCCCTTGGGCTTCAATTTTGCTAATGAGCCTATTATGTGGTATTTTATCAAATGCCTTTTGCAAGTCCATATATACATCAACGGCACTGTCCTCATCCATCCTCTGTGTTAGCTCATCAAAAAACTCAATCAAGTTAGTCAAACATGATTAGCCCTTAACAAATTCGTGCTGGCTCTCCTTTATTAGTCCATGCTTGTTAAGTGGCTGTTAATTTTCTCCCAGATTATTGTTTCTAAAAGCTTCCCCACCACTGCGTTAAACTGACTGGCCTGTAATTGCCAGGTTTATCCTTCTTCCCTTTTTGTACAAGGGTGTAATATTTGCAATCCTCCAGTCCTCTGGCACCACCGCTTGTATCGAAGGAGGGTTGGAAGATCGAGGCCAGCACCTCTGCAATTTCTGTTCTTACTACTCTCAGCAACCTAGGATGCATCACATCTGGACTGAGTGACTTATCCACTTTAATTACTAACAGCCTTTCTACTACTTCGTCGGTATCTATTTTTTATCTCATCCAACATCCCAGCAACCTTCTCGGTTGTAGTCCAAATTGGCACCAACGACATCGGTAGAAAGAGGGATGAGGTCCAGCAGGCAGATTTTAGGCAGCTAGAAAATAGATTAAAAAGCAGGACCTCATAGGTTGTAATCTCTACTACTGTGCGAGTGACTATAGAAATAGGACAGAGCAGATGAATACATGGCTGGAGAGATGGTGCAGGAGGGAGGGCTTCAGATTCCTGGGGTCAGTTTTGGGGGAGGTGGAACCTGTACAGGCCGGACAGGTTGCACCTCAACAGAGCAGGTACCAATATCCTTTGCTAGTGCTGTTGGGGAGGGTTTAAATTGAGCTGGCAGGGGAATGGGCACCAGGATGTTGCAGTAGAAAGAAGAACCGAAGGGAAAAGGATTGGGCGAGATGGATAGCACTAAAGCAAGAAATAGTAAGGTATTAGGTGGGGTCAGACTAAGAGAGAATACAGGATGGTCTAAGATAGATTTACAGTGTATGTATGCGAATTCACAGAGCATAATAAAAATTGTTGGTGAGCTGTAGGCGCAAATAGGCACATGAGAATATGATGTTGTGGCAATAACAGATGACTGGCTCAAAAAAGGGCAGGATTGGGTATTAAATATTCCTTGATATAGGGTGTTTAGGAAAGATAGGGAAAGAAAGCTAGAAGATGTTATGGCGGTATTGATTAAGGAGAATGTTACAGTGCTGGAGAGAAGCGAAGTCCTGGTGGGGTCGAGGACGGAATCGCTATGGCTAGAGTGTGTCAGCTGTGGCTCAATGGGTAGCACACTCACCTCTGAGTTAGAAGGTTGTGGGTTCAAGTCCCACTCCAGGGACTTGAGCACATAAATCTAGGCTGACACTCCAGTGCAGTGCTGAGGGAGTGCTGCACTGTTGGAGGCACTGTCTTTTAGATGAGACATTAAACTAAGGCCCTGTCTGTCCTCTCAAGTGGACATAAAAGATCCCATGGCACTATTTTGAAGATGAGCAGGGGAGTTATCCCCCGTGTCCTGGCCAATATTTATCCCTCATTCAACATAGCAAAACACATTATCAGGTCATCATCACATTGCTTTTTGTGGGAGCTTACTGTGCGCAAACTGGCTGCCGCATTTCCTACATTACAACAGTGACTACACTCCAAAAGTACTTCATTGGCTGTAAAGCATTTGAGACATCCGATGGTTGTGAAAGGCGCTATATAAATGTAAGTATTTTCTTTCTTTACTAGGTGTATTCTATAGGCCACCAACTAGTGGGAAAAATATGGAGGAGCAAATTTGTAAAGAAATTACAGAGCGATGCAAGAATTATAGAGTAGTGATAATGGAGGACTTCAACTATACGAATATTGGACTCAATTTTCCCTAGTGATTTGCACTGTTTTTTTGGAGCAGGCTGCTCTTTTTGGCCTAAGTTGAAAAACCACAGTTTCCCCAATCAATTTGCACTAGCGTAACTCAGTTACTTATGATTTTTTTTGTTCAGTTTTTTTTTCAGCCAAAGGGAGTGTAACCTGCCACCTACACCAATTCTGGCCATTTAGGGAAGTTTGGCCAGCTGAGAGTTACTCTAGTTCTGCTTAGACCAGCATATGTTAGGCGAGCATATGTGGCCTCTTCAGAAGAACCTTCAGGAGAGTTAAGGGAATCGGCGCAGGTAAGGAAATCGGCACAGCAGATGCCCGGACATACTAAAAGAATTGAAAAATACAAAGCAGCAACTTACCTCCAACCCCACCCGAAGGCTGTCTAGTCCCATTCTCGGTCCCCGGTTCACTCACACAGAGAGAGAGAGAAAAAGAGATAGAGAGAGAGAGAGAGAGAAAGAGAGAGAGAGAGAGAAAGAGAGCGAGCAAGAAAGTGAGAGAGCAAGAGAGAAAAAATGGGGACCGAGAATGGGACCGGACCGGGAGATTGGGGACCGAGAATGGGACCGGACCGGCAAGCCCTTCGGGCGGGGTTGGAGGTAAGTTGCTGCTCTGTGTTTTTCAATTCTTTTAATGTGTTCTGAGCTGGCTGTATGGTTCACTTTGCAGCCTCAGCTTGCATTGTGTCCCTGGTTACCATGGCAGCCCGATCTTTTTGGCGCAGATCAAGACTCCACCCCCAAAACTAAAAGTCGGGTTACGCCACGCCAAAATTAAGAAATCCAATGGGGAAACTTAGAATTTTTTTTTGGCCGTACTTAGACCCCTAAAAATTGGGCGTAACTTTTCAAGTACGCCAAAAAAATGCTTTGGGGAAAATTGAGCCTATAGACTGGGAGAGAAATAGTGTAAAGAACAGAGGGGGGGGGGGGGGAGGAAGAATTTCTGAAGTGTTTTCAGGAGAACTTCCTTGATCAGTATGTTTCCGACCTAACGAGGAAGGAGAAATTGCTGGATTTAGTTCTGGGGAATGAGGTAACTCAAGTTGAGCAAGTGTCAGTAGGTGAACATTTAGGGAACAGTGATCATAGTATCATAAGGTTTAGATTTGCTATCTAGAGTAAAAATACTAAATTGGAGGAAGGCACATTTCAGTGGGATGAGAATGGATCTGGCCCTTGTAAATTGGAATCAAAGATAGGCAGGCAAAACTGTAATGGAACAATGGGTTGCTTTTAAAGAGGAAATAGTTTGGGTACAGTCGATGTACATTCCCGCAAGGGGGAAAGGTAGGGCAACTAAAGACAGGGCTCCATGGATGGCGAAAGAGATAGAGTAATATCAAGCAGAAAAAGAGCACGTATGACAGATGTCAGGTCAAGAATACATCTGAGAATCAGGCTAAATATAGAAAGTATAGAGGAGAAATGAGAAAGAAAATAAGAGGGGCAAAGATAGGGTATGAGAATAGAATGGCAGCTTACATAAAGGGTAATCCAAAGGGAGGCATATAAATAGTAAAAGGGTAGTAAGAGGAGGCATGGGACCAATTAGGGACTAAAAAGGTGACCTATGAGTGAAGATGGTAAGGCTGAGGTGCTCAATGAGTACTTTGCATCTGACTTCACCAAGGAAGAAGATGCTGCCATAGACATAGTGAAAGAGGAGGCAGAGAAGATATTGGATGGGATAAAAATGAATAAAGATGAGGTACTAAAAATGCTGGCTGCACTTAAAGTAGATAAGTCACCAGGACCAGATGGGATGCATCCTAGAACGCTGAGGGAAGTGAAGGAAGAAATAGCAGAGGTATTGGCCATTATCTTCCAATCCTCCTTAGAAACAGGGGTGGTACCAGAGGACTGGAGAATTGCAAATGCTACACCCTTGTTCAAAAAAGGTTGTAAAGATAAACCCAGCAACTAAAGGCCAGTCACTTTAACCTCGGTAGTGGGGAAGCTTTTAGAAACAATAATAAGGAACAAAATAAACAGTCACTTGGACAAGTGTGGATTAATTAAGAGAAGCCAGCACAGATTTGTTAAAGGCAAATCGTCTTTAACCAATTTGATCAAGTTTTTTGATGAGGTAACAGAAGGTTGATTAGGGCAATGTGGTTGATGTAGTGTACATGGACTTCCAAAAGGTGTTTGACAAAGTGTCACATAATATGCTTACCAGCAAAGTTGAAGCCCATGGAATAAAAGGGACAGTGGCAGCATGGAAAAGAAATTGACTAAGTGACAGGAAACAGAGTGGTGGTGAAAGGTTGTTTTTCAGAATGGAGGAAGGTATACAATGGTGTTCCCCGGGGTCTGTTCCAGGACCACTGCTTTTCTTGATATATATCAATGACTTGGATTTGGGTGTACAGGGCACAATTTCAAAATTTGCAGATGACAAAAAACTTGGACGTATAGTGAAAAGTGAAGCAGATAGTAATAGACTTCAAGAGGACATAGATAGGCTGGTGGAATGGGAAGACATGTGGCAGATGAAATTTAACGCAGAGAAGTGCGAAGTGATTAATTTTGGTCGAATGAGGAGAGGAAATATAAACGAAAGGGTACAATCCTAAAGGGGGTGCATGAACAGAGTATATGTGCATAAATCGTTGAAGGAGGCAGGGCAGGTTGAGAAAGCAGTTAAAAAAAACATACGGGATCCTGGGTTTCATAAATAGAGGTATAGAGTACAAAAACTTGGAAATGATGATGAACCTGTATAAAACACTGGTTCGGCCTCAACTGGAAACTTGTGTTCAAATCTGGGCACCGCACTTTAGGAAGGATGTGAGGGTCTTAAAGGGGGTGCAGAAAAGATTTACGAGAATGATTCTAGAGATGAGGAACTTTAGTTACGTGGACAGACTAGAGAAGCCAGGGTTGTTCTCCTTGGAGCAGAGAAGATTGAGAAGAGATTTGATGGAGATGTTCAAAATCATGAGGGGTCTCGACAGAGTTGATCGAGAGAAACTGTTCCCATTGGGAGAATGGTCAAGAACCAGAGGACACAGATTTAAGACGATTAGCAAAAGAACCAAAGGCAAAATAAGAAAAAACAATTTCTACGCAGCGAGTGGTTAGGATCTGGAATGCACGGCCTGAAAGGGTGGTGGAGGCAGACTCAATCAAGGCTTTTAAGAGGGACTTGGATAAGTACCTGAAAGAAAAAAAATTGCAGGACCAAGGGGAAAGGGCGGAGAGCTGACACGAGCTCGACTGGCCGAATGGCCTTCATCCGTGCTGGAATCATTCTATGGGCTCAATGTTCCCCAATGCCATTTTTTGGCGTATTGCCAGAGTTACGCCCGTTTTTCTTGGCCCCAACTACTCCAAAAGAAAAGTAGCAACTTTGCCCGTTCTATTTTTTGAAATTGGCGCGGCGCTGCGCAGCTTGTCCTTTAGCTTCAGGGAGGGGTTGGAGCCTAATGCCTGCGCCGGAAAAAACGATGTCCCCCCTTCTGCACATGTGAGAGAAAAAAAAGGATGTTTTTGACGTGATTCCTATGGGTGCACGTGCGCAGTACAGCTCCCGGTCTGCATTCGGCCATATTTAAAGAGCGTGTGTGAGAACTTTAATTCTCAGTGGAAAAATCGGAGCTGCAATACAAGATCCAACGCGGCTCAAGGACCAAGAGTTTCTTACAGAATGAAATGGAAGCACTAGTTACTGTAATTGAGGCCAAATGGCACGAGCTGGACATCAGCAGAGGTCACATAAAAGTTTCACCAAAAGAAAAGAAACAACGCTGGAACCAACTTGCAGAAGATTACTGTGCAATGGTGACCATCCCGAGGTCTGGAGGCCAGGGCAAAAAGAAATGGCAGGACCTTGGTCAAGTAGTTAGTGTAAGTAATATTTTAATTTATTCAATGGGATTGCAATTGTAAAAGTGACCAGCTATATATGTCCCACCCAGCAGAAAGACACTGTAATGACTCAAGAGTCTGGTTACTGTAAACTCACTCAGGTGCAACCTGATCCATCTTTATTCCAGCCCAAGAGTGCCAGCTTGACAAAGACACACAGCTTATATACAGGTGACCAAGCACACATGTCACATGCATACAGGCCAATGACCTTCGACCGCCGCACTCTCTGGTGTCTGGTGACCCTCAAGCATTAATACATAACAACATCCCCCTTTTAAAATTTTAACAACAGTCTTTTTACAAATTAAGATGGTCTGGGGCTTTCCTCTCACAAGTTGATCGGCTCAGTTCAACTTTGGCTTTGGGCGAGCGTTCTGAGTCCGTTCAGACTGAGGGCTGAGTAGCCGATCTGATGGGAGTGGTCATGACCACATCAGAGACTGAACGTTCAGAGTCAGTAATGTCAGCAGAGTCTTCTGATGAGTGAACAATGGTTGGTTGGTCACTGACTGCATCTTCCTCACTCGATTCTAGTTCATCCGTGTGCCGCAGTTTAACCTGGTCAAGGTGTTTCCTGCCTGTTTGCCCATTCTTAAGCACGACAATAAACACTCTTTTAGCCTCCTTGGCTAT
Source organism: Pristiophorus japonicus (assembly GCF_044704955.1). NCBI lineage: Eukaryota > Metazoa > Chordata > Chondrichthyes > Pristiophoridae > Pristiophorus > Pristiophorus japonicus. The sequence continues at coordinate 178,053 of NW_027254365.1, forward strand.
AACAGTGCCGGCAATCCACTTTGGACCTTGACCATAGTTCAGTACATAAACTGGATCGTTGACCGAGATGTCACATGACACGGCAACATGATCATGACACCATTGCTCACTTTGACGTCTGTTTTCATTCAAATCATGATCATTCAAATCAGGATGAACAAGAGAAAGCCTGGTCTTGAGATTTCTCTTCATCAGTAGTTCAGCAGGAGGAACCCCAGTAAGCGTATGAGGTCTTGATCTGTAACTGAGCAATATACATGACAACCGTCTCTGCAGTGAGCCCCGAATTACACATTTCATACTTTGCTTGATGGTTTAAACAGCACGCTCTGCTTGACCATTAGAAGCAAGCTTGAATGGAACTGACCTCACATGTCTGATGTCATTGAGTTTCATGAACTCCTGAAACTCAAGACTTGTGAAACAAGATCCGTTGTCGCTCACAACAATGTCAGGCAAACCATGAGTAGCAAACATGATACGAAGGCTCTCAATGATAGCTGTAGATGTGCTGCATGACATAATAACACACTCTATCCATTTAGAATATGCATCTACGACGACAAAAAACATCTTTGCTAAGAACGGGCCCACAAAATCAATGTGGATCCTCCACCATGGTTTGGATGGCCACGACCAAAGACTCAGCGGAGATTACGCTGGTACTTTACTTAGCTGCGTGCAAGTATTGCACTGATGCACGCATGATTCCAGATCAGAATCAATTCCAGGCCACCATACATGAGACCTAGCAATGGACTTCATCATGACAATATCAGGATGACTGCTATGAAGTTCACATACAAATTTTTCTTGTCCTTTCTTCGGCATGATTACACGATTACCCCACAGTAAACAGTCTGACTGAATGGACAGCTCATCCTTGCGTCGGTTGTAAGGTTTGGTCTCCTCACGCATCTCCATAGATATGGCAAATCAATCACCACTGAGCACACATCGTTTCACAACCGATAAAATAGGGTCATGGCTGGTCCAGATCCTAACTTGTTGAGCAGTGACAGGGGTTCCTTCACTCTCAAAAGCATCCATTACGAACAGTCGATCTGCAGGTTGAGGCATCTCCATCTCAGTTATGGGTAAGGGCAGACGACTCAGTGCATCGGCACAATTCTCAGTACCAGGTCTATGACAGATGACGTAATCAAAGGCAGACAATGTCAGCGTCCACCTTTGAATGCGGGACGATGCATTGGTATTAATACCTTTGTTTTCCGCAAACAATGAAATGAGTGGCTTGTGATCCGTTTCTAGTTCAAAACGAAGACCAAACAGGTACTGGTGAATTTTTTTTTACCCCATACACACAGGCCAAAGCTTCTTTCTCTATCATACTGTAAGCTCTTTCCGCTTTAGACAGACTTCTCGAAGCATACGCAACAGGTTGTAGCTTGCCCGATTCATTTGCTTGTTGGGAGTACGCAGCCAACCCCATATGATGAAGCATCACAGGCCAATTCAAGACGCTTACACGATCATAATGAACAAGCAACTTGTTTGAACATAGCAGATTCTTGGCTTTCTCAAAGGCTCTATCTTGAGATGCACTCCAGACCCAGTTATCGCCTATTCTTAGTAACACATGCAGTGGCTCTAGTAAAGTGCTCAATCTGGGTAAGAAATTACCAAAGTAGTTGAGTAGCCCAAGGAACGAACACAGCTCCGTCACATTCTGAGGCCTGGGTGCATTTTTGATGGCCTTGGTTTTCGAATCAGTGGGCCTGATGCCATCAGCAGCTATCTTCCTCCCGAGGAATTCGATTTCAGGTGCCATTAATACAAACTTACTTCGAGCATTTCAGCCTGAGTCCCACTTTGTCCAGACGCTGTAGGACTTCTTCAAGATTGTTCAAATGTTCAGCAGTGTCGCAACCTGTGACCAGAATGTCATCTTGAAACACGACAGTTCTAAGAATGGACTTCAGTAAACTTTCCATATTCCTCTGAAATATGGCTGCAGCCGAACGAACCCCAAAAGGACACCTGTTGTAGACAAACAGTCCTTTATGGGTGTTGATGCAGGTGAGTTTCTTCGAAGTGTCGACAAGCTCCTGGGTCATATAGGCCGATGTCAGATCCAGTTTCGTGAATGACTTTCCATCAGCTAGCATGGTGAACAGGTCATCAGCCCTGGGTAACGGATACTGATCCTGTTTCGAAAATTGGTTAATCGTAACCTTGTAGTCTCCACAAATCCTGACAGTGCCATCACTCTTCAACACAGGAACAATGGGACTGGCCCATTCATTAAACTCGACCGGTGATATGATTCCTTCACGCTGGAGTCTGTCAAGCTCAATTTCAACCCTCATCATGTACGGAACAGACCGAGCTTTGTGATAGACAGGCCTTGCATTAGAGTCCAGGTGAATCGTATCTTGGCCCCTATAAAATTACCAATGCCCAGTTCAAACAAAGAAGGAAACTTTTTCAATATTTGAGCACACAAAGTATCATCCACCAAGGACAACATCTTGACATCCTTCCAGTTCAGCTTGATTTTCTCGAGCCAATTCCTGACGAACAGCATTGGACCATTACCTGGGACGATCCATAATGGTAATTCGTGAACCACACCATCATATGACACCTCAATTGCTGCACTGCTGAGCACCGGTATGAGTTCCTTAGTGTAAGTACGCAACCTGGCATTGACTGGACTCAGCTTCGGTTTCGCGGCCTTAGTGTCCCACAGCTTGTCGAATGTCCTTTGGTTCATTATCGACTGGCTCGCACTCATGCCCAGCTCCATTGACATGCCATTCAGCTTCACATTAACGACTATCGGCTGGCTCTTGCTCAGGAACGAATACAGTCCATTCACTTCCTCCTCGGGTTGCGTATCCGGGCCATCACTGAACTGGTCCTCATCAACCACGTGGTGAGCCGCACCACGCTTGCTCCGTTGTGGATACATCCTGTGAAGATGCCCCACTTTCGAATATCTATTGCATGAGTATGATCTAAAGCGACACTGATGAGGCCGATGATGCCCCCAAATGCTGACAGGGTGAAATCTGGTTTGAACTAGTTGGCAGGCTTTGAGCAGAGGCAGGTGTTGCGTAAGCAGCTCTGCCCAAAAATGATGCCATCTTGTTTACATTGCTTGCCGTGGAACTCCGACTCGTCGATGATATCGTCATCCGTCGTCATGCATGCCTGGGCAGTTGCGATGGCCTTTTTCAAATCCAGCGTCTCTGCAGCCAACAGCTTCCTGAGGATCGCATCATGGCTGATGCCTATCACAAAGACACCACGCAGCATGTCTTCCAGTATGTTCCCGAACTTACACGGCTCAGCAAGATGTCGTAGGTCGGCGACAAATCCCGACACGACCTGGCTCTCAGCACCGAACATGCGTGTAGAAACGGAAGCGTGATATGACGATCCCCTCTTGTGGCTTCAGATGGTTACCCACCAATGTACACAATTCCTCGTACCCTTTTTCCGCCGGATGTACAGGCGAGAGAAGATACTTCATGAGGCCGTAAATTTTCGGACCACAAACGGTGAGAACTGCCCTGCATTTAACTGCGTAGGCCTCTGCTTCCATGCCACTGGCCACAAAATACTGATCCAGGCGGTCGACAAAATCCGCCCAATCCTCGCCCTCCACGAATCTCTCCAGGATTTCAACCCTGCCCATTGTGCATGCGAAGGTTCTTAAATTACCTCGTCGTCAATTGTAATGACTCAAGAGTCTGGTTACTGTAAACTCACTCAGGTGCAACCTGATCCATCTTTATTCCAGCCCGAGAGTGACAAAGACACCCAGCTTATATACAGATGACCAAGCACACATGCCACATGCGTACAGCCCGATGACCTCCAACCACGGCGCTCTCTGGTGTCTGGTGACCCCCAAGCATTAATACATAACAGACACCCTCTCTAAAAAGTTATATTTTCATCTTTGCAGAGAAAGGTGGCACACAACAAATGGGAAGCACTCAAATAGGAGGAGGCATAGCAAATCTGTACCACTGCAAGAGAGGGTCGCTACTTTGATAGGTCCTGCCTGGAGAAAAGCAACCACCACTGCACAAGCTGGGCTCACACTCGAGAGAGAGAGAGGGTAAGTCCTGCAAATTCCACAATCTGGCTTTGCTAAATGTTAAGTACTGCGTGGGCTAGCCATGCTTCGGTTCGTGGGGATGTCTCCGTCAGCTATGCTTCGGTTAATGCAATGTGCTATCATTCATTGTGGTCCTTCAAATCAGCCTGCTGCCTGCGCTGTGTGAGCCTACTCAGGCCACCCACCCTGCCCCCTCCTTTGCTGCTCACCATTTGTCTGTTCTGTTATATTTTGCAGAACTTGAGGCCAACCCTGACGATGTAGAAGAAGATTCAGACCCGGACGAGCCTGAAGAGGAGAACATCTTCCAATCCCTCCTTCCAGACAAAGAGCATGGGGGTCAGGGGAGGGGAAGGGGGAGGTGATGGATGAAGCCCCCACTGTTGTACTCACCTTGGAAAGGGTGCAGGAGGCGCTCATTAAGGCACCAGGCCCTTTCCTGAGTGGTTCAAGTATTGTTGTGACATTCCATGGTTTCCCACAGTCCGAGATTGGGGATTCCAGTGCGGTGCAGCGAGGCACACCCAGGGCCCCTCCATCAGAGGCTGCGGGTGCCAGTGGGGTGCAGCGAGGAATACCCAAGGCCCAACCATCCGAGGCTGCGGGTCCCAGTGGGATGCAGCGTGCCACATCCAGGGTGAGGAGGGGAAGGAGAGCTCGATAGCGCTCTCCTGAGGTGTAGGATCTAACAGATGTGTTTCAGATGATGGCAATGAGTGCGGAGAGCATTGACCTTACATGATCACCCCTGGACACCATCAGTGGGGTGGGTGATGAGGTTCCGGGACTGTCAGGAGAAGTAACAGCACTATCATGAGAAATAGGAACACTGTCCGGGAACATGAGGGAGGGAATGTCTCAGGCAGCGGAAACAATGTCAGTGAACATGAGGGAGGGAATGTCGGAGTTAGCTGCTGTAATAAGGGAACATGCCCAGACCCTGCACCCATTGACAGAACAACTGCCACTCCCACTCCAGTCCTCAGACCAGCCTCTGAAGAGGCCCAAGCCGTGCCCTCCACATTACGGCCTGCCCCCCTCCCCCCCACCCCCCGCCCTTCAAGAAGTGCGCATTACCCGAGATGTTCGAAAGAATAAGCTTGGTACCAACCCAAGAAATGCTGCACCACTGCCTGTGGGCAGGGGTGTAATCACCAAGACCAAGCGCAGCGGGCGGTCTTAGAATAAGGTGGAGGAGGAGAGATGGGTGCAGCCTTTCTTTGCAGCTGCTGCTGTTATTATTATTGTTGTTATTGTTGTAACTGTTCTCAAATTTTTTTTTTTAATTGTAAATTATGCAAATTTACAAGTTTAAAAGTTTGTAAGTTTGTTAAAATTTTGAATAAAATATATTTTAAATTATAACTGAATCATTTCCATTATTTGTTCCATTATTAACACAACTTTTTGAAGTAAAGAAGAATCATTTCCATCATTTGTTCCATTAGCACAACACAACATTACGGAACAGGTCCAATCAGTAAACATGGTCTATTTGGAATAGTTGCCGCTGAGCCTTCAGGCAGTAAAGCGTTCACGGATGAGCTGCTGGCGCAAGGCTTGAGCAATCGTTAAAGAGGCACGACGACCTGCCCTCCTCCGCCGTCATGCTCCGAGTTCAGGTAGTTGCATGGCTTCCTCGTCCTCATCATCTGCATCTTCCTCATCATCATCAGCCACTCTCACCTCAGGTGGGTCTTTTACTACCAGCTGCTGCTGCCTCATGATGGCTGAGTTATGCAGCATGCAGCACACAACAGTGAACTGACCGACAATCTCAGAGGAGTATTGCAAGTAGCCTCCGGAATGGTTCAGGCATCGGAAACGCTGCTTCAAGATGCCAATAGTCCTCTCTATTATGCTGCGCGTCGCAATGTGCGCCATGTCATTGAAAGTTGGCATACAGGTACAGCAGGCGGTGAAGAAGGCAAATGGTATGTTGGCCTTCATAGCTAGGGGATTTGAGTATAGGAGCAGGGAGGTCTTACTGCAGTTGTACAGGGCCTTGGTGAGGCCTCAGCTGGAATATTGTGTTGCGTTTTGGTCTCCTAATCTGAGAAAGGACGTTCTTGCTATTGAGGGAGTGCAGCGAAAGTTCACCAGACTAATTCCCAGGATGGCAGGACTGACATATGAGGAGAGACTGGATCAACTGGGCCTTTATACATTGCAGTTTAGAAGGATGAGAGGGGATCTCATAGAAACATATAAGATTCTGACGGGACGGGACAGGTTAGATGCGAGTAGAATGTTCCCGATGTTGGGGGAAGTCCAGAGCCAGGGGACACAGTCTTAGGATAAGGGGTAGGCCATTTAGGAATGAGATGAGGAGAAACTTCTTCACTCAGAGAGTTGTTAACCTGTGGAATTCCCTGCCGCAGAGTTGTTGATGCCAGTTCATTGGATATATTCAAGAGGGAGTTAGATATGGCCCTTACGGCTAAGGGGATCAAGGGGTATGGAGAGAAAGCAGGAAAGGGGTACTGAAGGAATGATCAGCCATGATCTTATTGAATCGTGGTGTAGGCTCGAAGGGCCGAATGGCCTGCTCCTGCACCTATTTTCTATGTTTCTATGTTGTATTCCCTCTGGGTTACGCGTAGGGGCGTCATCAGTCAGGTGGTGAGGCCGTACCCTTTGTCTCCCAGTAGACAGCTCTACCCTTCTGGCTGCTGCTGAAATATGGCAGATATAACGCTCTCGTGTAGGATGAATGCATCATGGGTGCTCCCAGGATATCTTGCATCAACTGACATGATGCGATGCATGTCATCACACACGAGCTGCACATTAACGGAGTGGAAGCCTTTTCTGTTCCTGTGCATCTTGGAATCATCCAAAGATGTTCGCAAGGCGATGAGGGTACAATCAATGTAGCCCTGTACCTTTGGGAAGCCAGCAATCCTGGAGAAACCCACAGCACATTCATGCATTGCCTGGGCAGTCATGGGGAGCTTTATGTCGTCATTCCTCCGGGCATATAGTGCAGCAATCACCTGCAAAATGCAGATGTGCGCTACATGTTGAGAAATGGCACCCACAGCCCCAGTTGTGGCCTAGAACGATCCGGAGGCATAGAATGAAAGTGCAGCTGTAACCTTCACTTCAACTGACAAAGCAGTCCTCCTGACGCTTCTAGGTTTCAGGTCTGCTTTTACTAACTCACAGATCCCAGTTACAACTTCTTTGCGGAAACACAACCTTCTGACGCAGTCTACATCACTCAGGTGCCCGTCTCGATATACCCAATGTGGGTAAAGCCTCCTACCCACCACCCTACGTGCTCTGAGGTTCCTCATGCGATGATGTCGAATCAATTATCTCCTCCGCAGCATCATCATGCAGAAAGCTTGTACAAGGTATGGCATTGTCAGTATTGCCCCCATGATTCGATTGTACCTTTGTAAGAAGCTCAAAACGGCAGGCAGGACAAGGTTCTTTGCTCTCTCTCTCCCCAAGGTTGACGCCCTAGTAAGGACCACACCTAGGGCTGAGCAGGCGCAATGATCGGGATCCCCCGAGCTTCCTTTGATGCATAGTGGCATAGTGTAAGGCTTCTCATGCTTTCCATTTGCTTTCCACACCCTCCCGGGCTCCATTTGATGCATAGTGTAAGGCTTCACATGCCTTCCGTTTGCCTTCCCCCACACTCCTGGGCTTTTTTGGGGGTGGAGAGGCTGTCGGGAAACGGCTGCCTCAACTTCTGAGGCTTCCTGCAGCCTTCTCACTGCTGCAAGAAGCCTCAGTGCTGATCATAGAAGGGCAATGTGCTTTTATTAAAAAATGTTCAAACATTAAACAGCTACAAAGAACTACAAAAATGGCCGAGTGCCAATGTTTCCTTCACACTGCGCATGCGCGAACGCTCCAACGCGCACGCGCAGGGTTGCCGGCACGAATAAAACTAATTTAAATGGTACCCGCCCACTCCCACTTACAAAATCGGCGCGAGTGGTAGGCTCCGCCCACCTGGGCGCCGCGCCAAGCAGACATGGAGCTGCAGGGCGCTCCAGAATCGCGCGTTTTTTTTCAGGCGCCGTTTTTGGCACGAAAAACGGGCGCCCAGCTCGGAGGGGCGCCCGTTTTGTAGCGTGTGGAAACTTGGGGCCAGAGAGTTACGGAGTCAGATACAAATCTTTAAAAGTGGGGCTATAAGTTGATAAAGCTGCAAAAAAAAATCAACTGGATCTTGATTTTATACATAGAGTATAAAACCAAAAAGATAATGATAGCTTACACAAAGGTCATTGCTAGGCCACAGTTAGAATATTGCTTTCAGCTTTGGGTGCTGTCATGTTTTGAAATGTTTGCCAATTTGGCTCAAAAAGGATGTGGATTAATTTATATTATGATATTTACTATTACTACTGATATTACTATTTAACTTTGGTCCACAAATGATTAACTCAAAGGAAGAACAAGCTACTCGGGTTGTAGATTAGGTCCCTTAGCTGGGGCACAAGATCAAGAAGATGACAAAATTGTGTTTCACACAAAAGAGGTTAGTTTGTGATAAGGGGGGTAATCTGGTGCAATAGATCACCCGCGTGTTATAGAAAACACCCTGAATTTCATTTCCAATCAGGTGGGTTCTATAATTGGTAGTCCATTCTGTGACATTACCATCCAGGCAGAGAAGTTGAAAATTACCCCCAATTTTTCCAACACTTCCTCGAGAAATTTGCAGCTGTAATAGTGGTTTCATTCACTAAGCACAGCTAAACAGAGAGGCTTCTGATCTAAGATGATAGTTTGACTGGCAACTCGGTGAGCTGCAGAAGTGTCAGAGGTCAAAACTTTTTTGGCTTCTCTCAGTAGAAGGCGGCAGTTTGCAGTAAGTTTGAGTTTGAAACTGTCAGATAGGCAGAGAATACTCTTTCCAAGAGAGTACCAGTCAGTTCACCAATACTGACTGGTAAAGTGAAAGTAGGCCTGTACCAACAGCGACGTTTGTGTATTTTATTATTTTAGATAGGAGCGATAGGAAATATATAAACCTTGTTGCAATAATAGTATTCCGTTCAGTCATGTATTTCATGTAAAATAAACCATCTTGTTGGTTTATAATTGACCACATCTCACTGGATTGCTCATCAGTTTGCCTTCTCGGAGATAAGAGAAATGTATGTGGGTCACATGCAAGATCTTAATTCTTAAATTTATGCTCTCTAGTTACCAACTTACTGACCAAGGGAAATAGTTATCCTGTATTTACCTTGCTAAAGTTGCTTATAATTGTTCATATGTCTTTAAGATCTCCTCTTAACCTTATCCGTTCTAGCGAAAAATGCCCCAGTTTATCTGGTCTTTACTCATAACTAAAGCTTCCATCCCCAGTAACATTTTAGTAAATCTCTTCCAACTAGACTCGAGTTACCCGGTTTATCCTTTCTCCTTTTTTGAACAGAGGCATTACATTAGCAATACTTCACTCCTCTGCCACAATTGTCATATCCAAGCATGTTTGAAAGGTTGTGATCATAGCCTCTGCTATTTCCTCTCTAACTTCCCTCAGAATTCTAGGATGCACACTATTATGGTCACTTTTGTGTAGAATTTGGAGTCAGTTCTTGATACACTTGATAAAATAACACTGGTGTTAGCTGAACCCAAGATGTATATTTTATTTTTCACCTGATAAACTGTAGTTATCCCTGAGGATCTGAGAGAATTTATGCAGAAATTTTTCTTAAGAAATTAAATGATATGGAGTAGAGTCTACCGTAAGGATATATTGTACATAGCCTCTGGAATCAGCAGCCTTGGTGGGACAAATAGGGGCAGAATTTTTTGTTAGCACTTGAGTGCAAAGCATCACCTGGGTGGAGTGCAGAGAGATATATCAAGTAGGGAGGATCACACGCCAATAATTGACCCTGCCTGATTTTCCCAAGTTTGCACCTCCTAGGCAATGCTTTAGTTTAACATGCTTAAGAGAGAAGTCTGCCTCACAGTCTTTTCTTGCACTATGTTTATTATTTTTAAATTATGCAATGGGTACGAAGCAAGAAAGCTAAAGTAAAACAAGTTATCCTTTAAGAAAACTCAGGGAACTTATTTTTCGCAAGTACTGAGTCCCTACTGGCAAATTACAGGTGAAAGGGGAAGGTGTCATAGGACACAGCAGTTATAATGCAGAGAATGAATGAGCTCTTTCTATGCCGCAGATTTCTATGATTCTATACCAGGAGATGGCACATGATGCAAACAAGGCTATTAATGTGTGATTCTTAAAGGGGTCATCTCTCTTCCAAATTTTCCTCTTTTGAACAATGAACTAATCAATATCATGTGGAGGATAATTTAATGAGAAAAAATGCATATACGACAGGGACAATTTTCCAACTTTGTGCCGGTGACAAGAACTTCAGCCTCCAGAAGTGCAAGTCGGAAATTTGAGCATGTGCTCTGCACAATTTTCTGACAACTAATTTAAACGGTTTGAAAAGCAACACCCGAATTTTTACAGTGAGGAAGTCTCTCTGGCATAAACACAAAGATGGGAAACTTTTCTATTTTGAAACTTGAAAGATGTACCTTTTACCACTGGAGCTTTTTTTCCCCAAAACATGAATTACACATATAAATTAACTCATAAAATAATATACTAAAATCAATAAATACCTTTTCAGGGTACGTAACAAGAAATAGTTTTTGGTCTTCCAGATTGGTCACACATTTGTGCAGAAATCCACTGCGGGAAAGGAATTCTTTAACTCCCATTTCACTTATTGAGAAAGAATGGTCCGAGATGTACAATGCTGAATTATCCTGAGAATACAAATAAAAAGTGTGAAATCTATAATATATGCTTAGTCACAGAGAGAATCTATTGTAAAATTGCTTAAAGGGGAAGATATGTGCTAGCAGGAGCATTCTCAGGGCAATTAACCATCATTATCCCTTCAACCACAACTCCACGAAGATATTTAAGTTGTCAAAGTAACAAGCTTTAGTTGCTGATGCCCATCAGGAAGAAGGAGCAGGTGCGATGCTAGGAGAAGGACATTTGTAGCAAGATTCGGACTGTCTTGGAATTAGAGTTATGAACAAATTGTACTGTGTTCTATATTTTTAAAATGCATTCTTACTTTAAAATGGAACTACTTGACACCAATTTTGTACACAATGATTCAGTTCAAACTAAATGTTGCTCATAAAATCATAGAATGACACAGCACAGAAGGAGGTTATTCAGCCCATCGAGCCTGTGCTCGATGAAAGAGCTATCGAATTAGTCCCACTCCCAGCTCTAATCCCATTGTCCTACAATTTTTTTTCTTCAAATATTCATCCAGTTCCTTTTTGACAATTACTATTGAATCTGCTTCCATCACCCTTTCAGGCAGTACATTCCAGATCACCAACAACTCGCTGTGTTAAAAATGTTTTCCTAAAGTCGCCTCTGGTTCTTTTGCTAATTACCTTAACTCTGTGTCCTCCAGCTACCGACCCTTCTGCCATTGGAAACAATGGGAGAAAAATTGGATTACTGCTGAAAATGAGCACGTGGATCATGATGAGAGATCAACCTGTGCCCGTTCAAAGTGATGCTGGCAGCACGCCAACTTCATGCTGCTAATTAGAATGATTGTGGCGTACAGTCCAACATTGAACATAAGAATATAAGAAATAGGAGCAGGAGTAGGCCATTTTGTCCCTCGAACCTGCTCCGCCCTTCAATAAAATCATGGCTGGTCTGATCCTGGCCTCAACTCCACTTCCCTGCCCACTCCCCATAACCCTTGACTCGCTTATCATTCAAAAATCTGTATACGAACATATTGAATGCGCTGCTGAGTGGCTGCATGCTCAACATGGGGCCCAAGTTTCTAAAAGGCTAGCATCAATTAAAACTAGTCTGCATTTCTTAAAGGCAACCTGCACCTCTGAAATGGGAGGTGCATTCTGGCTGCTGCAGGTATTTCAACTGGCTGGGGAACAGAATGTGAGCGTTAAGAATTAGTATTGATGGTACAACAGGGGAAAGAGCGTGCTCCAACATTCTTGGATGTAGCACTGGAGGTTTTGGTGCAGGAGGTGGACAGGAGGAGAGAGGTCCTGTATCCACTGGGGGGGGGGGGGCGGTGGGAGGGGGGGCAGTCAGAGGACCGTCCAGACAAAATCGGAACATGCAATGGGAGCAGATAGCGTCATAGTCAATGGCAGCAATAGAAACATAGAAACATAGAAAATAGGTGCAGGAGTAGGCCATTCGGCCCTTCTACTCTGCACCACCATTCAATAAGATCATGGCTGATCATTCACCTCAGTACCCCTTTCCTGCTTTCTCTCCATACCCCTTGATCCCTTGAGCCGTAAGGGCCATATCTAACTCCCTCTTGAATATATCCAATGAACTGGCATCAACAACTCTCTGCATTATGGGAATTCCATAGGTTAACAACTCTCTGAGTGAAGAGGTTTCTCCTCATCTCAGTCCTAAATGACTTACCTTTTATCCTTAGACTATGTCCCCTGGTTCTGGACTTCCCCAACATCGTGAACATTCTTCCTGCATCTAACCTGTCCAGTTCCGTCCAGAATTTTATATGTTTCTATGAGACCCCCTCTCGTCCTTCTAAACCCCAGTGAATACAGGCCCAGTCGATCCAGTCTCTCCTCATGTGTCAGTCCTGCCATACTGAGAATCAGTCTGGTGAACCTTCGCTGCACTCCCTCAATAGCAAGAACGTCCTTCCTCAGATTAGGAGACCAAAACTGAACACAATATTCCAGGTGAGGCCTCACTAAGGCCCTGTACAACTGCAGTAAGACCTCCCTGCTCCTATACTCAAATCCCCGAGTTATGAAGGCCAACATACCATTTGCCTTCTTCACCACCTGCGGTACCTGCATGCCAACTTTCAATGACTGATGTACCATGACACCCAGGTCTCGTTGCACCTCCCCTTTTCCTCATCTGCCGCCATTCACATAATATTCTGCCTTCGTGTTTTTGCCACCAAAGTGGATAACCTCCCATTTATCCACATTATACTGCATCTGCCGCTCATTTGCCCACTCACCTAACCTGTCCAAGTCACCCTGCAGCCTTTTAGCATCCTCCTCAAAGCTCACACTGCCACCCATCTTAGTGTCATCTGCAAACTTGGAGATATTACACTCAATTCATTAATGTATATTGTAAATAGCTGGGGTCCCAGCACCGAGCCCTGCGGCACTCCACTAGTCACTGCCTGCCATTCTGAAAACGAGCCGTTTATCCCGACTCTCTGCTTCCTGTCTGCCAACCAGTTCTCTATCCACGTCAGTACATTACCCCCAATACCATGTGCTTTAATTTTGCACAACAATCTCTTGTGTGGGACCTTGTCAAAAGCCTTTTGAAAGTCCAAATACATCACATCCACCAGTTCTCCCTTGTCCACTCTACTAGTTACATCCTCAAAAAATTCTAGAAGATTTGTCAAGCAGGATTTCCCATTCATAAATCCATGCTGATTTGGACTGATCCCGTCACTGCTTTCCAAATGCGCTGCTATTTCATCTTTAATAATTGATTCCAACATTTTCCCCACTACTGATGTCAGGCTAACCGGTCTATAATTACCCGCCTTCTCTCTCCCTCCCTTCTTAAAAAGTGGTGTTACATTAGCTACCCTCCAGTCCATAGGAACTGATCCAGAGTCAATAGACTGTTGGAAAATGATCACCAATGCATCCACTATTTCTATGGTCACTTCCTTAAGTACTCTGGGATGCAGACTATCAGGCCTCGGGAATTTTTCGGCCTTCAATCCCATCAATTTCCCGAATACAATTTCCTGCCTAATAAGAGTTTCCTTCAGTTCCTCCTTCTCACTAGACCCTCGTTCCCTTAGTATTTCCGGAAGGTTATTTGTGTCTTCCTTTGTGAAGACAGAACCAAAATATTTGTTTAACTGGTCCGCTATTTCTTTGTTCCCCATTATAAATTCACCTAAATCTGACTGCAAGGAACCTACGTTTGTCTTCATTAATCTTTTTCTCCATATATCTATAGAAGCTTTTGCAGTCAGTTTTTATGTTCCCTGCAAGCTTCCTCTCATACTCTATTTTCCCCCTCCTAATTAAATCCTTTATCTTCCTCTGCTGTATTTCAAAATTCTCCCATTCCTCAGGTTTGCTACTTTTTCTGGTCAATTTATATTCCTCTTCCTTGATTTAACACTATCCTTAATTTCCCTTGTTAGCCACGGTTGAGCCACTTTCCCCATTTTATTTTTACTCCAGACAGGGATGTACAATTGTTGAAGTTCATCCACGTGATCTTTAAATGTTTGCCATTGCCTATCCACCGTCAACACTTTAAGTATCACTCGCCAGTGTATTCCAGCCAATTCACATCTCATACCATCAAAGTTACCTTTCCTTAAGTTCAGGACCCTAGTCTCTAGAATTAACTGTGTCTCTCTCCATCTTAATAAAGAATTCTACCATATTATGGTCACACTTCCCCAAAGGGCCTCGCACAACGTGATTGCTAATTAGTCCTTTCTCATTACACATCACCCAGTCTAGAATGGCCAGCCTAGGATGTAGTTAAATAGTTGGGAATCTTTCAGGTTTAGACAGAGAAAAACAAAGTAACTCTCCAGTAGGAGGCAATTAGCAGCTAGTTAAAACCAGTTCTGTAAACGACTGACCAATAGTGAGTCATCTGACCGAGATACAGTTTAAAAAAAGGCAGCTCGTGCAGAACACGGAGTGCAACAGCATAGAGTGGCATTTGTGAGTTTGGTAAGTGGGTGAGTTTGGGCAAGTGGGGGTGGCTGGTGCTGTTTTGTCTTGTTTTTCCTACCAGTGCTGACACTAGAGCAGCTCATAAGGAGTGCGAGAGTAGGAGACGGAGGCCCAGAGACCAGCCCAACCAGTTGCAGACAAAGATAGAGGAGTGCGAAATCGAGAGGTGACATCACAGCCAAGCTGGTAAGTGGTTGGCTGTTCGACTGGTAAGTATAACTCTCTTTTAGACTGACTTTTAGATTGATTTAATTGGCAGCGAACTACTAAGTAGCTGTTTGGTGTTTAAGTAAATTTTAGTAAGTAAATTAATTTAAGGGTTAAGTCATGGCAGGAGAGCTCGGACCCGTGTCATGCTCCTCCTGTGCTATGTGGGAAGTCAGGGACGCTTCCAGTGTCCCTGACTACTATGTGTGCGGGAAGTGTGTCCAGCTGCAGCTCCTGACAGACCGCATGACGGCACTGGAGCTGCGGATGGACTCACTCTGGAGCATGCGCGATGCTGAGAATGTTGTGGATAGCACATTTAGTGAGTTGGTCACACCGCAGGTAAGGGTAGGATAGATAGTGAATGGGTGAACAAGAGGCAAGGCAAAAGCAGGAAGGTAGTGCAGGAGTCCCCTGCGGTCATCTCCCTCCAAAACAGATATACCGTTTTGGATACTGTTGGGGGAGATGACTTACTAGGGGAAGGCACCAGCAGCCAGGTTCATGGCACCGTGGGTGGCTCTGCTGCACAGAAGGGTGGGAAAAAGAGTGGGAGAGCTATAGTGATGGGGGATTCTATTGTAAGGGGAATAGATAGGAGTTTCCTCGGCCGCAACCGAGACCCCAGGATGGTACGTTGCCTCCCTGGTGCAAGGGTCAAGGATGTCTCGGAGCAGCTGCAGAGCATTCTGGGGAGGGAGGGTGAACAGCCAGTTGTCGTGGTTCATGTAGGTACCAACAATATAGGTAAGAAGTGGGAAGAGGTCCTACAAACTGAATTTAGGGAGCTAGGAGTTAAATTAAAAAGTAGGACCTCAAAGATAGTAATCTCTGGATTTCTACCAGTGCCACGTGCTGATCAGAGTAGAGGGAGCAGGATAGTTAGAATAAATACGTGGCTTGAGCAGTGGTGCAAGAGGGAGGGATTCAAATTCCTGGGACATTGGAACCAGTTCTGGGGGAAGTGGGACCTGTACAAAAGGGACGGTCTGCACTTGGGCAGGACTAGAACTGATGTCTTGGGGGTAACATTTGCTAATGCAGTTCGGGAGTGTTTAAACTAATATGGCAGGGGGATGGGAACCTATGCAGCGAGATGGGGCAAAATAATATGGAGTCAGAAACAGATGGTAGAAAGGTAAAAAGCAATAGTGGAAGGCCGAGTAAACAAAGGCAAGAAACAAGAAGGGCCACACTACATCATCATTTTAAAAGGACAAAGGGAGTTAAAAAAACAAGCCTGAAGGCTTTGTGTCTTAATGCAAAGAGTATCCGTAATAAAGTGGATGAATTAACTGTGCAAATAGATGTTAACAGATATGATTTGATTGGAATTACAGAGACATGGCTCCAGGATGATCAGGGCTGGGAACTCAACATCCAGGGGTATTCAACATTCAGGAAGGATAGAATAAAAGGAAAAGGAGGTGGGGTAGCATTGCTGGTTAAAGAGGAGATTAATGCAATAGTTAGGAAGGACATTAGCTTGGATGATGTGAAATCTATATGGGTAGAGCGGCAGAACACCAAAGGGCAAAAAACGTTAGTGGGAGTAGTGTACAGACCTCCCAACAGTAGTAGTGATGATGGAGAGGGCATCAAACAGGAAATTAGGGGTGCATGCAATAAAGGTGCAGAAGTTATCATGGGTGACTTTAATATGCATATAGATTGGGCTAACCAAACTGGAAGCAATACGGTGGAGGAGGATTTCCTGGAGTGCATAAGGGACGGTTTTCTAGACCAATATTTCGAGGAACCAACTAGGGGGGAGGCCATCTTAGACTGGGTGTTGTGTAATGAGAGAGGATTAATTAGCAATCTCGTTGTGCGAGGCCCCTTGGGGAAGAGTGACCATAATATGGTGGAATTCTACATTAGGATGGAGAATGAAACAGTTAATTTAGAGACCATGGTCCAGAACTTAAAGAAGGGTAACTTTGAAGGTATGAGGCGTGAATTGGCTAGGATAGATTGGCGAATGATACTTAAGGGGTTGACTGTGGATGGGCAATGGCAGACATTTAGAGACCGCATGGATGAACTACAACAATTGTACATCCCTGTCTGGTGTAAAAATAAAAAAGGGAAGGTGGCTCAACCGTGGCTATCAAGGGAAATCAGGGATAGTATTAAAGCCAAGGAAGTGGCATACAAATTGGCCAGAAATAGCAGTGAACCTGGGGACTGCGAGAAATTTAGAACTCAGCAGAAGAGGACAAAGGGTTTGATTAGGGCAGGGAAAATAGAGTACGAGAGGAAGCTTGCAGGGAACATTAAGGCGGACTGCAAAAGTTTCTATATATATGTAAAGAGAAAAAGGTGAGTAAAGACAAATGTAGGTCCTCTGCAGTCAGAATCAGGGGAAGTCATAACGGGGAACAAAGAAATGGCAGACCAATTGAACAAGTACTTTGGTTCGGTATTCACTAAGGAGGACACAAACAACCTTCCGGATATAAAAGGGGTCAGACGGTCTAGTAAGAAGGAGGAACTGAGGGAAATCCTTATTAGTCGGGAAATTGTGTTGGGGAAATTGATGGGATTGAAGGCCGATAAATCCCCAGGGCCTGATGGACTGCATCCCAGAGTACTTAAGGAGGTGGCCTTGGAAATAGCCAATGCATTGACAGTCATTTTCCAACATTCCATAGACTCTGGATCAGTTCCTATGGAGTGGAGGGTAGCCAATGTAACCCCACTTTTTAAAAAAGGAGGGAGAAAGAAAACAGGGAATTATAGACCAGTCAGCCTGACATCGGTCGTGGGTAAAATGATGGAATCAATTATTAAGGATGTCATAGCAGCGCATTTGGAAAGAGGTGACATTATAGATCCAAGTCAGCATGGATTTGTGAAAGGGAAATCATGCTTGACAAATCTTCTGGAATTTTTTGAGGATGTTTCCAGTAGAGTGGACAAGGGAGAACCAGTTGATGTGGTGTATTTGAACTTTCAGAAGGCTTTCGACAAGGTCCCACACAAGAGATTAATGTGCAAAGTTAAAGCACATGGGATTGGGGGTAGTGTGCTGACATAGATTGAGAACTGGTTGTCAGACAGGAAGCAAAGAGTAGGAGTAAATGGGGACTTTTCAGAATGGCAGGCAGTGACTAGTGGGGTACTGCAAGGTTCTGTGCTGGTGCCCCAGCTGTTTACATTGTACATTAATGATTTAGACGAGGGGATTAAATGTAGTATCTCCAAATTTGCGGATGACACTAAGTTGGGTGGCAGTGTGAGCTGCGAGGAGGATGCTATGAGGCTGCAGAGTGACTTGGATAGGTTAGGTGAGTGGGCAAATGCATGGCAGATGAAGTATAATGTGGATAAATGTGAGGTTATCCACTTTGGTGGTAAAAACAGAGAGACAGACTATTATCTGAATGGTGACAGATTAGGAAAAGAGGAGGTGCAACGAGACCTGGGTGTCATGGTACATCAGTCATTGAAGGTTGGCATGCAGGTACAGCAGGCGGTTAAGAAAGCAAATGGCATGTTGGCCTTATAGCGAGGGGATTTGAGTACAGGGGCAGGGAGGTGTTGCTACAGTTGTACAGGGCCTTGGTGAGGCCACACCTGGAGTATTGTGTACAGTTTTGGTCTCCTAACTTGAGGAAGGACATTCTTGCTATTGAGGGAGTGCAGCGAAGGTTCACCAGACTGATTCCCGGGATGGTGGGACTGACATATCAAGAAAGACTGGATCAACTGGGCTTGTATTCACTGGAGTTCAGAAGAATGAGGGGATCTCACAGAAACATTTAAAATTCTGACGGGTTTAGACAGGTTAGATGCAGGAAGAATGTTCCCAATGTTGGGGAAGTCCAGAATCAGGGGTCACAGTCTAAGGATAAGGGGTAAGCCATTTAGGACCAAGATGAGGAGAAACGTCTTCACCCAGAGAGTGGTGAACCTGTGGAATTCTCTACCACAGAACGTTGTTGAGGCCAATTCACTAAATATATTCAAAAAGGAGTTAGATGTGGTCCTTACTACTAGGGGGATCAAGGGGTATGGCGAGAAAGCAGGAATGGGGTACTGAAGTTGCATGTTCAGCCATGAACTCATTGAATGGTGGTGCAGGCTCGAAGGGCCGAATGTCCTACACCTGCACCTATTTTCTGTTTCTATGTAGTCCCGAGGATCTGAATGCAATGTTGCAAGGAGTTTAATGACCTTACACGAGTGGTCAAGATCAGTGAATTTATCTTCAAATGCCATATCCTTACAACTAGATCACTAGCCTCACACATTGCTGAATTCAGCACCCCACCCCCCCCCCACACCTCCCCCCCTCCCCCCATTTACTCACCTACCAACAATCTCTATCAATCGCGACTCAATTCTAACATTCATAGCTTCACCTCACCCTCACACAATTAGCACTGTTGCAAGCCTCACATCATTTCTCACAGCTTGCATACACTGGCAACTATTCAACCATGAAAGTCACATCATCCAAACAGATTGTACGACACGAACTTCCATTTCTCTTGCAGGATACGGTGATGCACAATTGGAGGCAGCAGCGGTTACCTGTTGAGGGACAGGCGCACCTGCATATCCTAACCCACATGGTGGAAACGGTCCTGGCCACTCTTGGAAGGGACATTGCTGAGCCCATGGCCTGCGGCACGGCTGAATCAATTGAAGATGACGATATCCTCATACCTAAGCCTCCTTTTCACATCCTACTTCCCCCTCATCCCACAGTTTCTTGGATTTATAAACCGCAGATGGTGTAAGCACGCACCTCTTGCTTTCCACCACTCCATCTCTCCCCTCACCCCGCTTTCTCTCACCACAACCTTACCCTTGTGCCTTTCTCCTTTTAGATGGTCAAGAACTGCAACTTGACCTGCACTGGTGATTGAGCAGAAATACAAGAGGAAGAAAATGATGCAGAAGACACAGCACCACCACCCGATTTCACACTCCAGCCACCAGCTCAGATACTGACACTGCGTGGACCTAACAGGATAGGTTAGACACGAGATCGCCATGTGGTGAGATACCGGGCACAAGTGGCCTACAGCCAGGGCAGGGGGAAAGGGTAGCACAGGTGCCAGCTCCCTGGAGGGCAAGGTTGCAAACGTGTTCTTCTGCACAGGACTCAGATAAGGACTTGGAAGGGGCGGCCTACAGAACAAATCTAATGGTTATGTACAATGAAATTCTTGGTGAATTGGAAGGCCTGCTAGAAAGCCTGAATGCAATGTCAAGGAGCATGGAGGAGTCCAGATCCAACCTTATACAGGGCTTTGGGCAAAGCTTAGAGTCCAACCTTTCCAGCGTGGAAGGAGTGAGACGATCCATTAGCGCACTTGTGGACCCAACCGTCCTGCATTGTCTGATGTTTGATGTCTCAGCTTCCTTTGCAGCACAACTAGAAGCCACCCAACATCTGAGTGCTGCAATGGAAGCTCAGACTGAAGTCATCCAAGCTCAGCTTGCTGCCACGCAAGCACAGACTGCTTCCATCACGGCTGGGTTTACCAGTGTTGAAAAGGGCTTGCAGGGTGTCACAGCAGTCCAGCAGTCTATACTCCAACAAATTACTAGGATTGCTGAGGTGCCGCCCTGGGGGAGTGGCTATGGATTCACGGAGGATGAGCCTGCTGTCCTCTCTCAGGATGACAAAATTCGTCCTCCCACCACTGCCATGTTGCCAGTGCCCTTGCTGCAACCTGTCTGCCAGCCAGCCCAGACTACTGCCACCCATGCTGAGGTGGGGCAGTCCTAAACTGGGCCTTCTCGGCCAAAAGCTGCTCGAGATCATCCAGCAAGGCCATCTGCAATCTCCCCCCCTGAAAGTCAGCAGCCTTCCATCAACCATGCTGCAGCCACTGTGGTAGCACTACATAAGAACACTAGGAAAGGCAAAGGCATGGGAAGACAAACACTAAGGGAATACACAAGGGTGATTAGTTGACTTTTGAATTAAATATTGTAATGATTTGATGCATAAAATTGATTTGGGATATTTGTTTTGTGTTGTATTTTATTGTAGGATTGTGGACAAGAGGACGATGTGATGGGAGGTGAGGTGCAGGACAATTGTTGAATGTAGAATTAGGGCTGCGTTCACTGGTCCTGCAGTCGGATGAGTCGATCACAGATAGCGAGGCAATAATGGGCTGTCTGGGTTACCTCATTCTCCTCTTCTCCGTTTCATCTTCCACAGCTGCTCGTCATATGCCTGGTGGCAAGGGCAGTGCTGGCATGATGGAGAGGTGTGGAACATGCAGCAGACCATGATGAATCTTGAGACAGGCTCTGGTGAGTACTACAGGGCTTCTCCAGAGCGGTCCAGACAGCGGAAGCGTCGTTTAAGGATGCTAATGGTCTGCTCTATCAGGTTCCTTGTGGCAGTATAGCTTTTGTTATGTGCAGCAGAGTCATGAACCAGGTGCTCAGCAGATAGTCCTTGTCGCCTAGTAGCCACCTGCTGGTTTGTCGTGCTGGCTCAAATGCTGATGATACATCGGACTGCCGCATAATAGAGGCATCATGAGGGCTCCCACAATACCAAGCATTGACATGCATGATGCACTGAGTATAGTTGCACACCAGCTGGACGCTGAGGGAGTGGAATCCCTTCCGGTTGTATTATATCTCTGAAATGAGATGCGGCGCCCACAAAGCGCCATTGTGCAGTCAATGGCACCCTGCAGCATGGGGAAGCCTGCTATCCTGGTGAAGCCACGTGCTCGTCCACCTGCTTCCCTCTGACAAGAGTGAATGAAATGCACTCAGATCTCTTTGCACATGACAGCCTCACTCACTTCCCTTATACAGGAGTGGATGGCGAACTGGGAGACATTACAGATGTCGCCTGCTCGAGCCTGGAAGGAGCCTGACGTGAAGAAGGTCAAGACCATGATCACCTTCACAGCCACTGGCAATGCCTTCCTTGCTCTGGGCTAAAGCTGCAGATCTGCCTGCAGCAGGTAGCAGATTTCAGTGAGCACCTCATGAGTAAGATGGAGATGACACATGCACTGTTCCTTGCTGAGGCTGAGGTGGGAGAATTGCTCCCTGAAGACCCTGGGTGGATATGGCTTCCTGCTGAGAGCCGTTCTCCCCGTCCTCTTCCTGCCTCTTCTAGCAGCTTGTTCTGCTCTGTGCCCTGCGACCAAATTGTCGCCCAGTTTCTCATTAGTTACTCTATCAAAACTATTCATGAATTTGAACACCTCTATCGAATCTCCTCTTAATTTTCTCTACTCCCAGGAGAACAACCCCAGCATCTCCAGTCTCTCCACATAACTGAAGTCCCTCAGAAGGTACCATTCCAGTAAGTCGCTTCTGCCTTGACATCCTTCCTAAAGTGTTGTGCCCAGAATTGAAAACAATAATGCAGCTGAGACCTAATCAGTGTTTTATAAAGGTTTCGCATAACTACCTTGCTTTTGTATTCTTTGCCTCTATTATCATCATTATCATAGGTGATCCCTCGTATTAAGAATGACTTGCCTCCACGCCAAAAAGGGATGAGTTCACAGATGTTTCAACGAAGGACCTAATATTTCAGGTCCAGAAGGGTGGAAGATGCCTGTGCATGGATTTTATTAATGTGTGGTGGCCGTTGCACACCAACCATCACACGAGCTTGACAGAGCTAGGTCTTGGTCCAGTGGCAAGGATTAACCACATCTAACTGGAGACCAGCTCTGTTGCACAGACCTAGTGTGCACACATATTGCAGTGTGGGCGGGCCGGGCTGCCTCTGGGCCCTCGCCTCTTCTGGGCCCTGAACTCACACCTCTCCTGCGCCCCGATCACGTCGCTCCACGATCACTCGCCGCTCCTGCTGTACCTGCCCATGCTCCAATCAGCGACCTGGACCTTGGTGACGTCCAATCCAGTTGCCCTCTTCATAGCCATTGCTCTCCAGCTGTACCTTGACGTGGTATGCTCCTTTGAAGGCCCCGACCTGCTGATGGTCCTTGCAGGTCAGGGCCGCCGCGCTGAATCAAACCAAACCGAACAACCAGTCAGAAAGGGGATGTGAGTGGTTTTTCACAGTAGAAACACTGGAACATCATCATATACTGAAACCAATCCGAAAGCTTAGATGCGAGCCTAGTCAGTTACGACTGACAAAAGATACTGTTGAACATTTATTTTCACAATTTATCTTCTATCTTCTGAAGACACGAGTCTTGCTGAGATATGGTTCACAGATGCCAGCATTCTCCAATACTTCCCCCAGACATTCACAGGAGTTGCTGGCCAGCATTCTAGAGTGCGAACCCTGCCCGATTTCGTCCCTAACCCTAATGTGGATCCCACAGGCATGCAGGCGAATTGTAGCCACCAACAACTACCTTGGCCAAAATCAAGTGACATGGCAGCATAGTGGTTAGATTACTGGACCAGTAATAGAGAGGCTCGCATTAATGCTATGGAGACACGAGTTCCTATCCCACCATAACAGGTGCAAAATTTTAATTCAGTTAATTAAATAAATCTGAATAAAAAGCTAGTATCAGTAATGGTGCCTCTATTACTAAAGCCAAGGATCCCATATTCTACTTAACTGCCTTCTCAACTTGTCCTGCCACCTTCAAGGATTTGTGTACATACTTACCCAGGTGTTCCTGCACCCCATTTAAAATTGTACCATTTAGTTCATATTACCTCTCCTAATTCTTCATTCCAAAATGAATCACTTCACACTTCTCTGTGTTAAATTTCATCTGCCCAAGTCTATTGGCCCATAATTTGTGGTCAGCGGTGAAGCAAAGGCGCTCGCCACTGGCCCTGAAGAAAGCTGCCCAAAAAGATCTCGCAATTTCTGTGGCGAGAAGTTTGCCTTTTTCGACTTTCAGTTGAGTTCAGTGTTCTATAATCGGGATTCCAATGCCAATATTGCAGTGGCGTCAACAAGCTGTTTAAGCAGCCAATCACATTGCAGAATTCTCACAGACAAGAAACCAGGAAACGAGAAGCTGCTTTTAACTGGACTTTCTAAAAAATGTTACAGAGAGCGAAATATTGGGCTCAATTTTCCCCAGTGATTTGCGCTGTTCTTTTGGAGCAGGCTGCTCTTTTTGGCCTAAGTTGTTTCCCCGAGAGAGAGAGAGAGAGAGAGAGAGTGAGAGAGAGAAAGACAGACAGACCCCGGACAGGCAAGCTTTTTGGGTGGGGTTGAAGGTAAGTTGCTGCTATGTGTTTTTCAATTCTTTTAATGTGTTGGGCGCTGGCTGTATGCTTCAGCTCGCATTATGTCTCTGGTTACCATGGCAGCCCGATCGTTTTGGCGTAGACCAAGGCTCCATCCCCAAAACTAAAGGTCGGGTTAGGCCACACCAAAATTAAAGTATGCCTGGTGTTGCTCCTGGCATGCTTATCTGCACTCCTCATTGAACCAGGGTTGATCCCCTGGCTTGATGGTAATGGTAGAGTGAGGGATTATGCCGGGCCATGAGGTTACAGATTGTGGTGTACAATTTTGCTGCTGCTGATGCCCCACAATGCCTCATGGATGCCCAGTTTTGAGTTGCTAGATCAGTTCTGAATCTAACCCATTTAGCACAGTGGTAGTGCCACACAACACAATGGAGGTGTCTTCAGTATGAAGAAGGGACTTCATCGCCACAATCACTGTGTGGTGGTCACTGCTGTAAAGGGTTAATATCTTCACAAAACCAATAGTCAAAAAAGCCACCTTTGTTAATGGACTATTTTAATTGTGTTCGATAGTTAATGGCTTCTTTTCTGTAAAACACAGATACCAGTTTTGCTGATGTTGTCATCACAACGCTGCATCACCACGGTTCTCCCCTGCACTTAAAGGGGAAAGCGATGCAAATTTTACAGTTTGGTCCATTGGGCCACCATAGAGGCTTTCGGCCGGGCCCAGGGGCATTATTGTCGGCCTGAAAAAAAAAATGGCGGCAATGGCAATACGTCCTCCCCTTTAATGAGAGATGCACCTCCATTTTACAAGGCCACAGCCTCACTGGACCATGTCAAAAAACAGGTTTTGGCACCACTCGGTGGGAGGAAGATTTTCTTGACGGAATTTCGCCGTTGGGGGCGCGCGGGGGGGGGGGTACATTGGCGGTGCGCAATCTGATGACGCACTTAGGACGGAGTGGTGAGGGGGAGTGGGTCACCGCCGGAGCAAAATTTTGATAATGGTGGCCATTACACGAAAAATCAGCAGCCACCGTACTCCGCAGCATGGCTGATGATTTCCAGAGTTAACAACCTCAACAGGGAAGGGGCAATTTCGGCTCCCTTGTTGTTGTAAATATGCCTGCTGACTAATGCTTTCTGTCTGAGAAATGCATTCACAAAAGACAGAGAAGTTGAGAACAGATCGTGAGATTGGAACACGATAATTCAATCATCAACGGAATGAGGCAAAGCTCAGACAGCCATCAACAAGGAATGTGACGATTGTATACTGAAAAAAATTAACTACCAGACCCCTCGCCACATGGAGGAGACGACTTCAAGGAAAGAAGAGAGGGTGTCCAGCGATACATCCCACGTCAATGTGTGCAGTCATCCTTGGTTGTATGGGAAGTAAAGTCTGTATTTTAACCAAGTCATTCCTGTCCATGTGTGTATAATGCATGTTGTGTGTGTTTAATAAACTGTTCTGGTGTACTAAAGTGAGTAACCTTGTCGTCACCTTTTATGCCAGTCAAATCTATGTAAATAAGGGCATTTAAAATTCCCTACAGATTGGTGACCATCGTCAGGACTGGCGATGACGGCTTTGGATTGCCCGTTGAAGTATTCTGGAATATTGGAAGTGACGAGTTTGGCCAATGTGTGTGTTTTGGGAGGAGAAACCGGTTACAGATGTGCGGAGACTCATGTGAGACCCGCCAGTAATTCAAAAGCGTTAGTGAAATGGGGGGCAAACAAATGGTGTCAGCGTATAAGGAAAAGTTAGAAAAGTTGCCCAGGGGTGGCTTAAAGGAGCTTTTAGTAGAATGTTTAAATAGGGGAGGGCGTATGCCCTTTGAAGAAGTAATAACAGGTACAGGTAGACAAGAAAGAGTTAACAGTTGATAAGGCAAAAAAACTTTTAGCTTATGGAGCGCAATGCTGTGTGTGCAAAGAGACGATGAATTGTTCAAATAGAAAGAAAAAGAGATCAAGAGTCTTAAGCAACAGTTACAGGAGGTTAAGTTGCAGAAAGACCAAGAGATAGATCGACTCAGCTGACAGGTTCGCGCACTAGAGCTGGGGGCTGAACAGTCAGCAGCAGCAAAATCTCTCAAGTTTAAATGCAGGAGCTGTCTTGGCTGAGGCGCATCAGACTCCAGGAGTTGAAAAAGTATAAAAAGGAAAATACACAGATTAAACAAGAATTGGAGGATGTGAGAGAAACGCTGAGAGAGGCGGTCAAACAGCCCCGTAAGGGAACGGACCACTCTGTAAACTCAAAATATTAGAACTTACGGGAAAATTGGGAAAAGCAACAGACTCCCGTATCAGCTGTTACAACCAAGATAGTGACCGGCATAGGCACTGAAGACATTGGAGGTGAGGTAGATTGGGGCTATTTGAAGGAGAAGGCATTTAGATACGGGTACCGAGATGGCTGGCCTGACGGAGTGGATCCCACAGGGTCCGATAAGTCGGGTCCGGCAGTGGCGGTGATTACCACCAGTACGCAATTCGATGCGAATAATCAGCCCACAGGGACAGAGAGGGGCCGAAATTGCCCACTGCTGGAAATGGGGCGCACCTACCCTGTTTCTCGTGTTTTTACCGACGTAGTGGATGTGGTGGCTTCTTGAGTGCAATTCCGCTCTTCGGCCTTTTTGTTCAACGGACCGGAAGTCGGTCATCATGGGGAAGGATACTATCACCCCTCTTAGGTGGCCCGGTGGGTCGAAGTTTTATCATTGCGGAGGCTCTTGTACAAAAGGAACGGCAATAATCATGGGCAATTTTAACCTTCATATTGATTGGACAAAGCAAATTGGCCTGGGTAGCCATGAGGATGAGTTCACAGAGCGTATCCGGAATAGTTTCCTTGAACAGTATGTTGCGGAACCAACCAGAGAGCAGGCTATCTTTGATTTAGTACTGTGCAATGAGGCAGGATTAATAAACGATCTCCTGGTAAAGGATCCCCTTGGAATGAGTGACCATGGATTGTTGCATTTCAAATTCAGTTGGAGGGTGAGAAAGTTGGATCTCAAACCAGTGTTCTAAGCTTAAATAAAGGAGACTACAAAGGTATCAAGTCAGAGTTGGCTAAAGTGGACTGGGAAAATAGTTTGAGGTGTGGGACAGTTGATGAGCAGTGGCAGACATTTAAGGAGATATAGAAACATAGAAACATAGAAACATAGAAAATATTTCATGACTCTCAACAGAAATATATTCCAATGAGAAGGAACAACTGTAAGGGAAGGGATAACCATCTGTGGCTAACTAAGGAAATAAGGGATAGTATCAAATTGAAATCAAGGGCATACAAAGTGGCCATGACTGACGGGAGGCCAGAGGATTGGGAGACTTTTAAAAGCCAGCAAAGAATGACAAAAGTAATAAAGAGAGGGAAGATAGATGATGAAAGTAAAGTAGCACGAAATATAAAAACAGATAGTCAGAGTTTCTACAGGTACATAAAAAGGAAAAGAGTGGCTAAAGTAAATGTTGGTCCCTTAGAGGATGAGACTGGGGAATTAATAATGGGAAACAGGGAAATGGCAGAGACTTTGAAGAAATATTTTGTATCGGTCTTCACAGCAGAAGACACTAAAACCATCCCAATCGTGGATAATCAAGGGGTTAAAGGGAGGGAGGAACTTAACACAATCACTATCACTAAAGAAGTAGTACTCAGTAAAATAATGGGACTAAAGGCGAACAAGTCTCCTGGACCTGATGGCTTGCATCCTAGGGTCCTAAAAAGGAGTGGCTGCAGAGATAGTGGATGCATTGATTGTAATCTACCAAATTTCCCTAGATTCTGGGGCGGTCCCAACGGATTGGAAAACCACAAATGTAACACCAATATTTAAAAAAGGAGGCAGACAGAAAGCAGGAAACGATAGACCAGTTAGCTTAACATCTGTCATTGGGAAAATGCTGGAGTCCATTATTTAGGAAGCAGCAGCAGGACATTTGGAAAAGCATCATTCAATCAAGCAGAGTCAGCATGGTTTTATGAAAGGGAAATCATGTTTGACAAATTTGCTGGAGTTCTTTGAGGATGTAACGAGCAGGGTGGATAAGGGGGAACCAGTGGATGTGGTGTATTTGGATTTCCAGAAGGCATTCGAAAAGGTGCCACATAAAAGGTTACTGCACAAGATAAATGCGCACGAGGTTGGGGGTAATATATTGGGGCAGAAATTCCTCTCGAGGACCTCCAGCGGGCAAAGCACTAAATAATAGACATAAAATGCGCACTTACCTGAAGCTGCTGTGCCCACTCGAAATCCCGATCCGCAGGTCTCCTCTCCCTGCACGTCGCAGCATGTGCTCGTAGGGACGTGTGCAGGAGTCAAGTGTGCCTGGACACCCAATCACAGGTAAGTATTTTCTCATTCATTGTAAAGTCCGGGGAACGAGAGCAGCGGGAGATCGGAGAGGCTAGAGGCCTATAAAGGCCCACACTCGGAGTCCGGGGAGCGAGAGTTCACGGGAGCAGCGGGAGATCGGAGAGGCTAGAGGCCTATAAAGGCCCACACTCGGAGTCCGAGAAGCGAGAGTTCACGGGAGCAGCGGGAGATCGGAGAGGCTTGAGGCCTATAAAGGCCCACACTCGGAGTCCGGGGAGCGAGAGTTCACGGGAGCAGCGGGAGATCGGAGAGGCTAGAGGCCTATAAAGGCCGACACTCGGAGTCCGGAGAGCGAGAGTTCACGGGAGCAGCGGGAGATCGGAGAAGCTAGAGGCCTATAAAGGCCCACACTCGGAGTCCGGGGAGCGAGAGTTCACGGGAGCAGCGGGAGATCGGAGAGGCTAGCTGGTGCAGCTACAGCAGTGAGGTAAAAAAGAAGTAGAAAGAAATCGAAAGGTGACGTCAAAGCCAAGGGGGTAAGTGATTGGCTGGTGATTGGTAAGTAGTTTTTCTTTTTCTTTTCTAGATCAGCAAGTAACCTTTAGCATTGTTGTTGCCAATTTAAGTATATCTAAGGGTTAAGTCATGGCAGGACAGCTCGGACAGGTATTATGCTCCTCCTGTACTATGTGGGAAGTCAGGGCGCTTCTGGTGTCCGTGACGACTAAGTGTGCGGGAAGTGCAGCTGGCTGTAGCTCCTGACGGACCGCTTTACGGCACTAGAGCTGAGGGTGGATTCACTCTGGAGCATCCACGATGCTGAGAATGACGTAAATAGCACATTTAGCGAGTTGATCTTACCGCAGGTAAAGGGTACACAGCTAGATAGGGAATGGATAACCAACAGGAAGAGCAGTGCAAGGAAGGTAGTGCAGGGGTCCCTTGCGGTCATCCCCCTGCAAAACAGATACACCGCTTTGGGTACTATTGAGGGGGATGACTCATCAGGGGAGGGCAGCAGCATCCAAGTTCATGGCATCATGGGTGGCTCTGCTGCACAGGAGGGCAGGAAAAAGAGTGGGAGAGCTATAGTGATAGGGGATTCAATTGTAAGGGGAATAGATAGGCGTTTCTGCGGCTGCAACTGAGACTCCAGGATAGTATGTTGCCTCCCTGGTGCAAGGGTCAAGATGTCTCGGAGCGGATGCAAGACATTCTGAAAAGGGAGGGTGAACAGCCAGTTGTCATGGTGCATATAGGTAGCAACGATATAGGTAAAAAATGGGATGAGGTCCTACGAGACGAATTTAGGGAGCTAGGAGCTAAATTAAAAAATAGGACCTCAAAAGTAATAATCTCAGGATTGCTACCAGTGCCACGTGCTAGTCAGAGTAGGAATTGCAGGATAGCTCAGATGAATACGTGGCTTGAGGAGTGGTGCACAAGGGAGGGATTCAAATTTCTGGGACATTGGAACCGGTTCTGGGGGAGGTGGGACCAGTACAAAGCGGACCGTCTGCACCTGGGCAGGACCAGAACCAATGTCCTAGGGGGAGTGTTTGCTAGTGCTGTTGGGGAGGAGTTAAACTAATATGGCAGGGGGATAGGAACCTGTGCAAGGAGACAGAGGAAAGTAGAATGGGGGCAGAAGCAAAAGATAGAAAGAAGAAAAATAAAAGTGGAGGGCAGAGAAACTTAAAGCAAAAAGCAAAAAGGGCCACATTACACCAAAATTCTAAAGGGGCAAAGTATGTTAGAAAGACAAGCCTGAAGGCTCTGTGCCTCAATGTGAGGAGTATTCGGAATAAGTTGGATGAATTAACTGCGCAGATAGCAGTTAACGAGTATGATGTAGTTGGCATCACGGAGACATGGCTCCAGGGTGACCAAGGCTGGGAACTCAACATCCAGGGGTATTCAACATTTAGGAAGGATAGACAGAAAGGAAAAGGAGGCGGGATGGCGTTGCTGGTTAAAGAGAAAATTAATGCAATAGTAAGAAAGGACATTAGCCTGGATGGTGTGGAATCGGTATGGGTGGAGCTACTGAATACCAAGGGGCAGAAAATGCTTGTGGGAGTTGTGTACAGATCACCAAACAGTAGTAGTAAGGTTGGGGACAGCATCAAACAAAAAATTAGAGATGCATGCAATAAAGGTACAGCAGTTATCATGGGTGACTTTAATCTACATATTGATTGGTCTAACCAAATTGGTAGCAATGCGGTGGAGGAGGATTTCCTGGAGTGTCGTAGGGATGGTTTTCTGGACCAATATGTCGAGAAACCAACTAGGAAGCTGGCCTTCCTAGACTGGGTGATGTGTAATAAGAAAGGACTAATTAGCAATCTTGTTGTGCAAGGCCCCTTGGGGAAGGGTGACCATAACATTGTAGAATTCCTTATTAAGATGGAGAGTATATAGTCCTTACACAATACCACAAGTCCACACGAGGCACATTCTATGGACAAGGTTACTCTATGACCTGAACCTTTATTCACAGGACCAAGAAGTGATGACCCTGCGTGGGACCTCCCTTTTTATATACCTGGATGACCAGGTGAGGAGTATCTTCCACAAGTTCACCCCCTGTGGTCAAGCTGTGCATTTCTCAAGTATATACAGTATTGCAGTGTTGTTGCATGAAGGTTACATACATGACATCACCTCCCCCTCAACATCTTATTGGGATCACAGGTTAAGTCTTTCGGGTGGTCTGCGCTCCCTCGTGGAGCGCCACAGTTGGGGCTTTGGCTGTTGAGCCTTGGCCTGCATGTCTGTCCCCTGTGGTGATTCCAGCCTGTCCGGACTGACTGCAGGGATTGTGCATGCTGCTGAATGTTCTTGTTGCTCATTCACTGGCGGTGGTGTGAATACCATCTCATGATCTTCCTCAGGTTCCTCAGTGTCCATGCTGAAACTTTTTATTACTTGGTCCAGATGCTTGCGGCATATCTGCCCATTGTTAAGTTTGACCACGATGACCCTATTCCCCTCTTTGTCTATTACAGTACATTCAAGCCATTTGGGCCCCAAAGCATGATTGAGAACAAATACGGGGTCACCAATTTCTATAAATCTCCCCCTTGAATTTCGGTCATGGTACTCATTTTGGGACTGGCGCTTGCCCTCAACAATGTCGGACAAGACAGGATGAATGAGGGACAGCCGAGTTTTGAGTGTACGTTTCATAAGGAGCTCCGTGGATGGGACCGCCGTGAGCGAGTGCGGTCGGGACATATAGGCCAGCAGGAGGTGCGATAGGCGGCATTGAAGAGAGGGACCTTTAATCCTGAGCATGCCTTGTTTTATGATTTGGACCGCATGTTCCACCTGGCCACTGGAGGCCGGCTTGAACGGTGCTGTCCTGACATGGTTGATGCCATTACCCGACATGAACTCCCGGAATTCGTAGCTAGTGAACCATGGGCCATTATCGCTAACAAGGATGTCCAGCAAACCTTGGGTTGCAAAGACCGCACGTAGACTCTCCACAGTGGTGGATGTCGTGTATGAATTCAAAATGATGCACTCGATCCATTTCGAGTACGCATCAACCACGATGAGAAACATTTTCCCCATGAACAAACCCACGTAGTCTACGTGAATGCGTGACCATGGCCTGGTGGGCCAGGGTCACGGGCTGAGCAGGGCCTCCCTGGGGGCATTTCCCAGCTGAGCACACGTCGTGTACCTGCGAACAGTGTTCCAGGTCTGAATCAATTCCCAGCCACCAAACGTGTGACCAGGCAATGGCCTTCATCAGCACGATGCCTGGGTGCTCGCTGTGGAGTTCCCTGATGAAAGCTTCCATGCCCCTCTGGGGCATGACTACCCGGCTGCCCCATAGTAGGCAGTCGGCTTGGATGGAGAGCTCATCCAACCGCCTGTGAAACGGTCTGACCTCCTCAGGGCATGCTCTGTGTGCGGGCGCCCAATCCCCAGTCAGGAGACATTTCTTAATCAAAGATAGGAGGGGATCTCTGTTGGTCCAGATTTTGATCTGGCGGGCTGTGATGGGGGAACCTGCGCTGTCAAAGGCATCAACGGCCATGACCATCTCAACGCTTTGCTCCGCTGCCCCCTCAGTGGTGGCCAGTGGAAGCCTGCTGAGCACGTCGGCTCAATTTTCAGAGCCCATCGCTGTATGCGAGCTGACGCATTGGCATTGACAGCCTTGCTGTCTGACAACAGGGATGTTAACGGCTTGTGGTCCATTTCTAATTCAAACCTCCTGACAAAAAGGTACTGGTGCATCTTTTTCACCCCATAGACACATGCGAGTGCTTCCTTCTCAACCATCCCATATCCCCATTCTGCTCGAGAGCACGACCTGGAGGCATAAGCCACAGGTCTGAGTTGCCCCTCAGCATTGCACTGCTGCAACACGCACCCAACCCCATAGGACGATGCATCACATGTCAGAACCAATTTCTTACAGGGGACGTACAGGGTCAACAACTTATTTGAGCAAAGTAGGTTACGCGCCCGATTGAAAGCCCGTTCTTGACAGTCCCCCCAAAACCAATCGCAGCCCTTACGCAGGAGCACGTGCAGCGGCTCCAAAAATGTGCTTAGGTTCGGCAGAAAGTTCCCGAAATGGTTCAAGAGTCCCAGAAATGAACGCAACTCCGATGTGTTGCAGGACCTGAGCGCTTGTCGAATCGCCTGTTTTGGATTTGGTAGGCCGAATCCCATCTGCAGCAACCCTCCTGCCCAGAAGCTCGACTTCGGGAGCCAAAAACACACACTTAGGCTTCTTAAGTCGCAGGCCTACCCGGTCCACTCGGCGTAGCACCTCTTCCAGGTTGTGGAGGTGTTCCTCGGTGTCACGACCCGTGATGAGGATATCGTCCTGAAATACAATCGTTCCAGGAATGGATTTGAACAGGCTTTCCATGTTTCTTTGAAAAATCGCGGCCGCTGATCGAATGCTAAACGGGCACCTGTTGTAAACAAACAGTCCCTTGTGAGTGGGATGGTGGTCAATAGCTTAGATTCGTCGGCCAGTTCTTGGGTCATGTAGGCTGAAGTGAGGTCCCACTTGGTGAACAGCTTGCCGCCTGCCAGCGTGACGAAAAGATCCTCCGCTCTCGGAAGCGGGTATTGGTCTTGTAGGGACACCCGGTTGATAGTGGCCTTGTAGTCGCCACAGATCCTGACCGAGCCTTCCGCTTTTAGGACGGGAAGAATGGGGCTCGCCCAGTCGCTGAATTCAATGGGCGAGATGATGCCCTTTCTCAGCAAACGGTCCAATTCGCTTTCAATTTTCTCCCGCATCACATACGGCACAGCTCTAGCTTTGTGGTGCACTGGTCTGGCGTCCGGGGTGATGCGAATCACTACTTTGGTACCTTTGAACGTCCCGACGCCAGGTGGAATAGCGACTCAAATTGCTGTAGGACCTGTGAGCATGAACTTCGCTCCACAGATGACACTGCGTGCACATCCCCCCATTTCCAGTTCATCTCAGCTAACCAGCTCCTCCCCAACAGTGCGGGACCATTGCCCGGGACAATCCAGAGCGGCAGCCTGTTCACTGATCCATTGTGTGTGACAGCCAACATTGCACTGTCTAGCACTGGAATGATTGATTTGGTGTACGTCCATTATTGAGTCTCAATGCGTTCTAGTTTGGGTCTGCTGGCTTTGAGTGGCCATAGCTTTTTGAATTGTTGAGCGCTCATGAGCAACTGGCTGGCCCCCGTGTCCAGCTCCATGCATACCGGGATGCCATTTAATAGGACCTTCATCATCATAGGTGGCGTTTTGGTATATGAGCTGTGAACGTTCGCCACATGAACTCGCTGAACTTCAGCGTCCATTGATTTGCCCCATGCGTCATCCTGCCTCGCAGACCCCTCTTCTGGTCCCTCCACCTCGTAAATTAGCCTGGTCGCAGGCTTCCTGCACATTCTCGCTCAATGGCCAGTGAGGTTACAATTTCTGCAGGCAAACTGTTGAAACCTGCAAGTCCTAGCAGCATGTTTGCCCCCACACCTCCAGCATGAACTGAGATTCCCATTGGTGTGAACAAAAGAGCTGTTGCAAGGCATTCCTCGCTGATTGTCCCTTTGACTGCTCTTGATCACCCTGTTAGTGGGTGTCAATGGCCCCATCCCAGAACGCATTGTCCACTAGGATGGCGTAAATGTCCGTTCAGCCTGCCATTGTCTGTGTTGAAAGCCTGTTCTGGGGTCTATTGCTGCCTGGGGTGTGTCGAACTGCCTTTGCCTGCCTGCTGGGTTCTGAGTCATGTTTATGATGTTGACCCCCTGATCCATCGCCACGTTGGAGGTAGAGTTGCGTGCACATATTATCTTGGTTTCCTCCTCCCCCGCCATAAAAGTCTGAGCCAGCAACGCCGCCGCTTCCAAGGTCTCTATTAACTTTCTGAAAATCCCGGCATGACCGATGGCCTCAATAAAGAAATCCCTGAGCATCTCCCCCCTGCAGGCATCTGTGAACTTAGAGGCTGGCCAAGTGCCGGAGGTCCGCAACGAATTCCGGTATGCTCAGTCCTTCCCGACATCGGTGGGTACAAAATCTGTGTCGGGCCATGTGTATGCTGCTCGCCGGTTTGAGGTGCCCACCGATTAGTTTGCTGAGCTCTTCAAAGGTTTTGTCCGCCGGCTTCTTGGGTGCTAGCAGGTCTTTCATGAGCGTGTAAGTCTTAGGTCCACAGCTGGTCAGTAGATGAGCCCTTCGCTATTTGGCCTCTGCATCTCCCAGCTAGTCCTTCGTGACAAAGCTCTGCTGAAGCCTCTCAACGAAATCGTCCCAGTCTTCAACACAGTACCGTTCCTCTGTGCTACCGGTGGCCATTCTCGTGGGTCGTTAATTCCCGTTTCTCGTCACCACTGTAAAGTCCTTACACAATACCACAAGTCCACACGAGGCACATTCTATGGACAAGGTCACTCTATGACCTGAACCTTTATTCACAGAACCAAGAAGTGATGACCCTGCGTGGGACCTCCCTTTTTATATACTTGGATGACCAGGTGAGGAGTATCTTCCACAAGTTCACCCCCTGTGGTCAAGGTGTGCATTTCTCAAGTATATACAGTATTGCAGTGTTGTTACATGAAGGTTACATACATGACAGAGAGTAACACAGTTAATTCAGAAACTAGGGTCCTACACTTAAGGAAAGGTAACTTCAATGGTTTGAGGCATGAATTGGCTAGAATAGACTGGCAAATGATACTTAAAGGGTTGACAGTGGATAGGCAATGGCAAACATTTAAACATCCATGGATGAACTTCAGCAATTGTACATCCCTGTCTGGAGCAAAAATAAAACAAGGAAGGTGGCTCAACCATGGCTAACAAGGGAAATTAAGGATAGTGTTAAATCCAAGGAAGAGGCATATAAATTGGCCAGAAAAAGCAGCAAACCTGAGGACTGGGAGAAATTTAGAATTCAGCAAAGGAGGACAAAAGGTTTAATTAAGAGGGGAAAAATAGAGTACGAGAAGAAGCTTGCTGGGAACATAAAAACTGACTGCAAAAGCTTCTATAGATATGTGGAGAGAAAAAGATGAGTGAAGACAAACATAGTCGGATTCAGGTGAATTTATAATGGGGAACAAAGAAATGGCAGACCAATTGAACAAATACTTTGGTTCTGTCTTCACGAAGGAAGACACAAATAAGCTTCCGAAAGTACTCGGGGACCGAGGGTCTAGTGAGAAGGAGGAACTGAAGGATATCCTTATTAGGCGGGAAATTGTGTTGGGGAAATTGATGGGATTGAAGGCCGATAAATCCCCGGGGCCTGATCGCCTGCATCCCAGAGTACTTAAGGAAGTCGCCCTAGAAATAGTGGATGCATTGGTGATCATTTTCCAACACTCTACCGACTCTGGATCAGTTCCTATGGACTGGAGGGTAG
Organism: Pristiophorus japonicus; assembly: GCF_044704955.1. Lineage (NCBI taxonomy): Eukaryota > Metazoa > Chordata > Chondrichthyes > Pristiophoridae > Pristiophorus > Pristiophorus japonicus. Next base: position 214,486 of record NW_027254365.1, read on the forward strand.
CTAATGTAACACCACTTTTTAAAAAGGGAGGGAGAGAGAAAGCGGGTAATTATAGACCGGTCAGCATGACATCAGTAGTGGGTATAATGTTGGAATCAATTATTAAGGATGAAATAGCAGCGCATTTGGAAAGCATTGACAGGATCGGTCCAAGTTAGCATGGATTTATGAAGGGGAAGTCATGCTTGACAAATCTTCTGGAATTTTTTGAGGAAGTAACTAGTAGAGTGGATAAGGAAGAACCAGTGGATGTGGTGTATTTGGACTTTCAAAAGGCTTTTGACAAGGTACCACATAAGATATTGGTGTGCAAAATCAAAGCACATGGTCTTGGAGGTAATATACTGACATGGATAGAGAACTGGTTGGCAAACAGGAAGCAGAGAGTCGGGATAAACGGGTCCTTTTCAGAATGGCAGGCAGTGACTAGTGGAGTGCCGCAGGGCTCAGTACTGGGACCCCAGTTCTTTATAATATACATCAATGATTTGGATGAAGGAATTGAGTGTAATATCTCCAAGTTTGCAGATGACACTAAACTGGATGGCGGTGTGAGCTGTGAGGGGGATGCTAGGAGGCTGCAGGGTGACTTGGACAGGTTACGTGAGTGGGCAAATACATGGCAGATGCAGTATAATGTGGATAAATGTGAGGTTAGCCACTTTGGGAGCAAAAACGCGAAGACAGAATATTATCTGAATGTCGGCAGATTAGGAAAAGGGGATGTGCAACGAGACCTGGGTGTCATGGTTCATCAGTCACTGAAAGTGGGCATGCAGGTACAGCAGGCGGTGAAGAAGGCAAATGGTATGTTGGCCTTCATAGCTAGGGGATTTGAGTATAGGAGCAGGGAGGTCTTACGGCAGTTGTACAGGGCCTTAGTGAGGCCTCACCTGGAATATTTTGTACAGTTTTGGTCTCCTAATCTGAGGAAGGACGTTCTTGCTATTGAGGGAGTGTAGCGAAGGTTCACCAGACTGATTCCAGGGATGGCTGGAATGTCATATGAGGAGAGACTGGATCAACTGGACCTTTATTCACTGGAGTTTAGAAGGATGAGAGGGGATCTCATAGAAACGTATAAGATTCTGACGGGACTGGACAGGTTAGATGCGGGAAGAATGTTCCCAATGTTGGGGAAGTCCAGAACCAGGGGACATAGTCTTAGGATAAGGGGTAGGCCATTTAGGACTAAGATGAGGAGAAACTTCTTCACTCAGAGAGGTGTTAACCTAAGGAATTCCCTGCCGCAGAGAGTTGTTGATGCCAGTTCATAGGATATATTCAAGAGGGAGTTAGTTATGGTCCTTACGGCTAAGGGGATCAAGGGGTATGGAGAGAAAGTAGGAAAGGTGTACTGAGGGAATGATCAGCCATGATCTTATTGAATGGCGGTGTAGGCTCAAAGGGCCGAATGGCCTACTCCTGCACCTATTTTCTTTGTTTCTATGGTATTAACTGGACAGAAGAGGTAGGTAAAGGGGATAAGGGAATGGAGGTCCTACAATATGTACAGGACTCCTTTCTAACCCAATATTTAAAAAGCCCAACAAGGGAGAATTCGCTATTGGATTGAATAATGGGGAATGAGCCAGAGCAGATAAGAGAAGTAAAAGTAGGGGAACATCTAGGCAATAGTGATCATAATATAATGAGCAGGACTAAGGCACAGTTGATATTTGTAGGCTGACAATTCATCCCCATTTTCCGGAGGCAAACAATGTGTCCCCAGGCAAACAATGTCCCCGGAAGGGTCTCTGGTTGAGGAAACTCATCCCCGAATAGAGCTATATTCATTTGTCTGCTGGTTGGCAAGAGTTGTATTTTAGCTTTATTTTTGGATAAACTGGAAAAATTCGATCTTTGTTTTTTTAAACACAAATGTACAGAAACCCCGGAGGAGAGATTCTTGTCCCATGTCTGGCCAGTTTAAGCTCAAGAACAGATTCCAGGAGCCCACTGAATGGAGGAGACGATGACGGCCCCGCCTTTCCACAATGCAACGCGGTTGACAAAAGACCCCATCGATAGCTCGGGCCGCACTACACTCTGGGGAATTGAGTCACCGGAGAAGCTGAGGGCACAGTGAGAGCTGTAAGTGAGTGGATTTACTTTACCTCAGAGATCAACATGGTGCGTGTCTTTTTTAAATAAGGCAAGCTCTACATTCTCCCACCAGGAAGAGGTTTCTGAAACCTTCTGAGACAGAGGGTGTTTCAAACCTTATATGGAAAATTTCAGTTTGTTTGGACAGATTTAAAATTGAGAAATTAAAAGTTAGGATATTCGGGGACGAGTTAGATGGTACAGCACTATTGCCAGAACATACACAAGATTTGATATTCAGTGTATGTAAAGTGAAAATGGTGTTGACAAAAAAGTGTAATTGCTGCTTTAATGACCAGCTTCAAAAGGATTTTGCATATTTACGACCAATTGGAAAAGAAGCAACTGTATTATATTCAATATGCCAGTGATTATGCCAGTCAGTATTTTCCATTTCGAGTGGAGACAGGACATTTATAAAAGTACATAAAGGTACCACTAAACATAAAGCTGCTAGTTCAAGTACTGTTACTGATTTTTTTTGCAAGTTGAGCCAACGCAGAGTGAGCAAGCAGGAATATTTGCATATCACACCATTAGACATAATCACAGTTTCAGGTCAATAGTCTGTACTTCCAATTTAAATAAAAATGTCACCCACCCAAAATTCTTATGAGCGCAGACAACGCTTGAAGCAACAGTTGCAAATGTTTTTTCTCCATGGGCAAATGATGAACTAATTGAAGACCTAAAAGATGTTCAATATTTGTCACTGTCTTTTGATGCATTGAATAATGGATATGTAAAATTGCTTCCTGTCTTGTTTCACTATTTCAAGGCTTGTAAAGGCAGTTCATGTGTGCAAACTAAACTTATGGATGTTGTTGAACTTAACGGAGACGTCAGAACTTTTTGCAACGGAGATAATAAATAAAGTTGTGGCATTGTCAGCAGATAACACAAACAAAAACTTTGGCAGCCTGCACAGACATGGAAGAGAAAATGTGCACAACAAAGTAAAGACAAGCTTAAAAAGGGAAGTGATAGGCCCTGGATGCCTTGCTCACATCATGCATTAATATGCCCAATCTGCAAGGGATGCAATCCCAGTAGATGTTGAGAATATTCTAATTGAAATTTTGGATATTTTCATATGTTCATTAGTTGCATGAATAGATTTTGTGAGTATATGGGACAAGATTATCTGAATATATTAGGATACAGTAATGTCAGGCTGTCAATGTTTCCTGCTTTAGAGAGGATCCTTCAACTTTGAGTCATTGAAGTCAATTTTGTCAGAGGAAAAGTGCTCAGCAGGTCTTCACAAAATGTAACAAAATCTGGCTTGCTTTTATCCATGCAAACATGCAACCTTTTCATGACATAAGCATTTCGCTTAAGGGCGATGATCGCTGTGCAGTCGAATGGATCGACTGGGCCTGTATTCACTGGAGTTTAGAAGGATGAGAGGGGATCTCATAGAAACATATAAAATTCTGACGGGACTGGACAGGTTAGATGCAGGAAGAATGTTCCCGATGTGGGGGAAGTCCAGAACCAGGGGACACAGTCTAAGGATAAAGGGTAAGCCATTTAAGACTGATGAGGAGAAACTTCTTCACTCAGAGAGTTGTTAACCTGTGGAATTCCCTGCCGCAGAGAGTTGTTGATGCCAGTTCATTGGATATATTCAAGAGGGAGTTAGATATGGCCTTTACGGCTAAAGGGATCAAGGGGTATGGAGAGAAAGCAGGAAAGGGGTACTGAAGTGAATGATCAGCCATGATCTTATTGAATGGTGGTGCAGGCTCGAAGGGCCAAATGGCCTACTCCTGCACCTATTTTCTATGTTTCTATGTTTCTTTGAGTCAGACGATATCTTAAACAATATCAAAAAGAAGCTGGTCAAAGTCAAAATTACCTCCAGTCTCCTTCCAACTAATCTATCAAATTGCTTCAGAATTGTAATCACTTCTATCAAATCACCACTTAATCTCTGTTCCAATGAAAATAGCCACAATTTTTCAAGCTTTTCTTCACATTTGTATTTCCTTATAGCAGACTAATCTGCACTATACCCTCTCTATTCCCTCAACATCCTTCCTATCACGTGGAAACCAAAACTGCTCCCAATACTCCAACTAAGAAAGACACATCAACAAATGAGTTTGGTAGGTGAAGGTACAGATTATTTATCCCTAGAAATTTCATAGATTGTTTTGGCTGGATGGAAATGCTGTGTTTTTCCACCCTCTGAATCGTTTAATAGTTGGGGCAGGTTCTCCGCATTTGCAACAATTCAATAGATGCTCCGGCTTCACTGAGGAGGCAAGAATTGAGCAGCACCCAGCCACTCTGCGGACGCACTCAAAGCCCAAATCTGGCCGTAGAAGGCAAGTTAAAACTTTTAGACAACAGCCTCAAGGAGGACCATCTAGAGTTCATGGTGATGGAGGTCAAAAGCCACCTTGAAATTAATGGGCTGAATGGCCGGCTCCCGCTCCTAGTTCTTATGTTGATCTCAAGAGCCTCTCAGTAAGACTCAGCTACCTCTCCTCTTATCATGGACACACCATCGAAAAGATTAATTAGAAGAGAATAACATGCACACACTGATAGAATAGAAAAGCAGCAAGAAAACAACTATTAGGTTCAGGGATATTTATTTGGATTTGGAAGAATAATGAAGAATAATGAATTTAGCACATGGTATTTTGTGTTAGGAACTTTCATCTGGTATAAGTGTTGAACTGGACGGAGGACTGATGTCACTGGGACAGAGGTTCTTTATTCTGGGATTGTAGTTACTATTACAGAAATTTGTGGGTCAAATGGTCAGATGGTGGGAGGAATATGGTGCAGTAACAGACCAAGGTCTGTCAGGAAATATATTCATTAACTAATGTGGATCCAGCTGCTTGCAAGATGGAACCAACTTATCCTTTTCCAGCTCCTCAGGTTCTTCCCCTCTTGAAGAGTCTGGCAGCTGCTCCTCCTGATTCTTGCCTTAATCAACAGCCAAATAGAGCAGCATGCAGTACTCAGTGATGATGCTGGACACTTTGGCCGGTTGATATAGCAGGATACTCTGATTTATCCTGGCACCACAACTGTCTTTTCAGCATGCCTATCATGTGCTCTATGATGGATTTAGTGAAAGCATGGACTTCATTGTACTTTCTCTTGTGCTGCAGTATAAGGAACGGCACAGGGAGGTCATGAGCCAGGGCAACTGTGTGTATGATCAGCCTCCCAGGAACCAGTCTTTCACTCGGTGAGTATCTGCAAACAGCGGGGTTACTGTTAACTACCTGGGAACAAAGGCATAGTTTGTGCTGCCAGGGCATCCTGCAAGGTGTTATGGTAATGGTCACACACAATCTACACATTGAGGGCCCAAGTTTCCACACGATAAAAAACGGGCGCCCCTCCGAGCAGAAAAAAAACGCGCTGTTCTCGAGCGCTTTGCAGCTCCTTGTCTGTTTGGCGTGGCGCCCAGGGGGGCGGAGCCTACACTCACGCCGATTTTGTAAGTGGGAGGGGGCGGGTACTATTTAAATTAGTTTTTTTCCTGCCGGCAACGCTGCGCGTGCGCGTTGGAGCGTTCGCGCATGCTCAGTGTGAAAAAAAACATTGGCACTCGGCCATTTTTGTAGTTCTTTGTAGCTGTTTAATTTTTGAACTTTTTTTAATAAAATCACATTGCCATCAGCACATCAGCACTGAGGCTACCCTTCTCACTGTCTCCTTCCCCTCCCCACCCTCCGCGGCAACAAACGGCTGTCTCCTTGCCCTCCCTCCCCTCCACAACAACAACCCGCTGTCTCCTTCTCCTCCGCGGCAACAAACCGCTGTCTCCTTCCCCTCCCTCCCCTCCACAACAACAACCCGCTTTCTGCTCCCCCCCCCCCCCGCTCAGCGGCACGAACAGCTTTCTCCGCCCCCCCCCCCCCGCTCAGCGGCACGAACAGCTTTCTCCCCCCGCCACCCCCCGCTCAGCGGCACGAACAGCTTTCTCCCCCCCCCCGCTCAGCGGCACGAACAGCTTTCTCCGCCCCCCCCCCAACGGCAGGAACGGCTTTCTCCCCCCCCCCCCCCAGCGACACGAACGGCTTTCTCCGCCCCCCCCCCCACTCCCGCTCAGCGGCACGAACGGCTGCAGAATTCTCCCTGGTTGAAGCACTTTCACACAGGTAGGAAGATGGTTTATTTAATCTTTTCTTTGCTTATAAATGTTTATTCAGGTTGGATTTATTTGTATAATATTTGTAGAAGTATAAATAAGGATTTATTGTAGAATTTAATGAGTTCCCTTCCCCCCCCCCCTCGTTCTGGACGCCTAATTTGTAACCTGCGCCTGATTTTTTAATGTGTAGAACAGGTTTTTTCAGTTCTACAAAAATCTTCACTGGCTCCATTCTACTTTAGTTTGGAGTACGTTTTCACTGTGGAAACTTTCAAATCAGGCGTCAGTGGCCGGACACGCCCCCTTTTGAAGAAAAACTTCTGTTCCAAAGTAGAACTGTTCTACCTGACTCGAACCTGACTCGAACTGCAGAAAAAAAAATGTGGAGAATTGCGATTTCTAAGATAGTCCTAAAAATCAGGCGCAAATCATGTGGAAACTTGGGCCCTGAGAGTGTACAACCCCTTCCTATTCATACAGTTGCCACTCCTCTGAAAAAGAACATAAAAGCCTAGATCCATGTCATTGATCACTCCCTGGAACTTAGGGAACCCAACCAGCCAAATTACTGGTTCTTGGCCTAGGTTTTGGGTTCTGATAAGTGAGAGGGCAGATCAAATGACTCCCTGCAGATCCTGAAAGCCCTGAGAAGGTGCCTCCTGTTCCCAGACCCCAAGTGTCTGAAGGCTGGAATGGAGAGCTCTCTCCAAGCCAGGGCCTCCAGGGTTACTGCCTCCTCCTTGCAAGCTGATGTTGGGGGAGGGGAATGGGGTGGGGGGGGGGTGGTGGAGGATGGTCACATTCTGAAATGAAGCTGCACAATTCTATTGATCTCTTAGAGGAAAAAGTTTCCCAGCGATGCTGCATATGAAGCCAGTGAACGGAATCAAGACCCGTGTCATCTGCCTCACGTTCTGGGGGAGCACCTTTAGTAGCTCCACGTGTTTATCCAATATCCTCCTTTTCATTATAAGACCCATGAGATCAGAGTCCAGTGCCTCCACAGACAAGGGAAGGCAACTCCACAGACTCCACTGTAGCCAAATCCTTACCCTAATCCTCCAGCTGCCTCGTGCTCAAGTTACAAGATCCTCATCCCCACTAGCTAGATGTCCCAGGTGAAAATCTCTGAGCTGGTGATGGGAGAAAGAAGACAGATGACAAAGGTGATGTAATGACTTACCTCATCCAGTACATCATTGATTAGTTTTAATGCCAATGGATCGGTGTCATCAACGCCAGGTGTTTCTAGAAACTCTTTCCCAATCAAAATCTTGCATGGAGCATAAACCTCAACGGTTTTCAATGCTGCTATTTTCATATTCTGCAGAGTTCTCTCTTTATTAGGTGTTTTCTGCATGGTTATGTATTCCTGCAGTTTTTCCTGTATGAGCAATTTCAAATGGGTCATTTTAATAATTGAAATTCAAAAGACATTTCCAACACACAAGTGCCAGGTAATGACCATCTCCAACAAGCGAGAGTCTAACTACCTCCCCTTGACATTCAACTGCATTACCATTGCTGAATCCACCACTATCAACATCCTGAAAGTCACCATTGACCAGAAACTTAACTGGACCAGCCACCTAAATACTGTGGCTACAAGAGCAGATCAGAGGCTGGGATTCACCTCCTGACTCCCCAAAGCCTTTCCACCTTCTACAAGGCACAAGTCAGGAGTGTGATGGAATACTCTCCACTTGCCTGGATGAGTGCAGCTCCAACAACACTCAAGAAGCTCAACACCATCCAGGACAAAGCAACTTGCTTTATTGGCACCCCATCCACCATCTTAAACATTCATTCCCTCCACCATTGGTGCACCGTGGCTACAGTGTGTATCATCTATAAGATGCAATGCAGCAACTCGCCAAGTCTTTTTCGACAGCACCTCCCAAACCCATAACCTCTACCACCTTGAAGGAGATGGGAAGCAGGCGCATGGGAAAACCATCACTTCCAAGTTCCTCCCCAAATCACACACCATCCTGACTTGGAAATATATCGCCGTTCCTTCATTGTCACGGGGTCAAAATCCTGGAACACTCTCCCTAACAGCACTGCCAGAGTACCTTTACCAAACGGACTGCTATGGTGGCTCACCACAACCTCCTCAAGGCCAATTAGGGATGTGAAATAAATGCTGGCCCACATCCCATGAACGGAAAAAAAAATTCGTACAATAGGCATTATGTCCAGACAGATCTGTCTAGTCTTCAGCTCTGACATTTCCCAATTAATTTTGTGTTATCATGGGGGAATTTTTCACGTCTCTGCTCCCAGTATGGAGCCTCACTAGATAAGAGCTTGGACCTACAGAGAATTAGACCTAGTGTTCTAGCCCAGCTCCCACCCTATCACCAGTCTAGTGAGGCTCCACAATGTGAATACTGCTGCGCAAAATTACTCCCCATATGGATTACTAACGTGAACATTTTTCCCCACGTTCCAATAATGGAGAAATCATTTCTACAAGTTCCAGTCAGTAACCTCCAGCAACGTGTTAGCTTCATGCAATTTTTAAAATATTCAACCCAAGGGCCTAATCTTTAACCTTAAGACATCCTGCCCTTTTCTCAAATTCTGTCACAGTATTCCAGTAGAAGAAAAATAAAAATAACATTTGAGCATATTTTATATTGGCATTGGCTAAATGTGACAAACCATACCCTAATAAATATGCGATCCTTCATTACATCTTCTCCATCGCCCATATAACACTCTGAAGTTCCAGCCAAGTCCTTTACACCTTGATGAAGTTGAATGCGCCCTGGATTTTCAATGTTCTGCAATATATTCTTCAAACAACACAAGTTAAATCAGACTTCCAAAATGGCTGAATCTATATTTAAATCAAAAATAACCAAGGTATTTTTAAAACTCGCTACCTGATCAAAAGTGCAATCTGAGAAGTAAGTAGTGAGAAGACAGAATAGCTTCTCTAATGCTTCACGAGAAGTGTTTCTTCGGTCTTCTACCACACCCATGTCATCATTAGTACCTGTCAGTTAAACGAAAAACGTATGATCATTAATGGTCGTGAATAGAGTTACAGACTGGACTATTTACCCAAATAGAGTTCACTTAAATATCCCAGAAATGAAATGCAAGAACATCTGTGTCTGTTGAGTTTCATGTCTGCCAGGCATTTGGGCCAAATGGGACAGACACTAGGGGTAAAAAGTTGTTTCTGCACTTCAGCCCATGTCATAGGGGTTCAAATACATAATTCCCTGAATGTGTGAGTGTAGCTAGATATAGTACAAGTGTAAATGAGTAATAATGAATTAATACAAGATACTGAGTAGGCTAGAGTAGTGTGCAGTTTTGGGCACTCCATTATAGAAAGGACTCGTAGATCCACCAGGATGGGAAACTATAATTACGAGATATTTGGAACTATTTCTCGTGGAGCTAAGAAGCAGAAGAGGAGTTACAATTGAGGTTTTCCAAATTATGAAGGGCTTTAACAAAGTGGATAGGGAAATATTGGGGTGAATATTGTGACACCTTTCTAATTGAAGCCTATGTCGATGGCAAATGGTTAGCCCCATATTCCCGATATAGGACTGTAATAAGTGGACGACGTGCGTGGTGGGGACTGTACATTTAGTTGCTGTTCTCTTCTCCCCAATCTTCCCCTTTGCTTGCTTCAGCCCTAATAATGGCTCGCCTGTATTTTATTTTCCAATCCTATCAAACAGCTTACACCGAAATCATTAACCTGTTCTTTCTCTTTACAGATGTTGAAATACCAGTATTTGCAATTCTTCATTTAATTTGTACTTGAACAACTTCACCTTTAAACCTACACTTCCTACAAGTCACAACTGTTGCAAAGGGAACCCTTCTGAGTTCTACCTATGCTTGCCTACTCATAGAATATATGGAGCATTATAGCTCAAGTCCTGGGCCTAGAAATTCAGCACCCGTCATTTGGGAGCTACGGGTGACGAATTGGGACCAAAATGGCTTCTGGGCAGTGCGCACACATTTCTGGTGCGGGCCATGCAGAACGCTATCTTGCTGAGGATGGTAGGGCAGTCGTTAGGAGCCTGCTCTAGAAGTATTGTAAGTAGGAAGATCGTGGCGTCAATCAGCGTGCAACCTTGATTTGACGGCAGCCCTGCCATTTTTGTCATTATCGCTGGAGTTAATGCCTTGTGTTAACTTCGCACAGCTGAACATGAATTCAGCAGCAGGAAGGAACCCCACGCCCCCAACCGCCCCCCCGCCGCCACCACAGTGCTATTTAAATGGATCATCAACAAATTTCAGGTAACTTGCTTTTTGATTTCTACTGGCACTGTGTAAGTTTATGGAAGTGTTTGGGGCTTCTAGAGTTATTTAAAGTTGGAGAGGTGAGAATGAGTGCTTTTGCAAGTGGAGAAGCCCTTGCTGCTAACTTCAAGGGTTCTTGTCACACCATTTGCTCCCAGTCATGGGTGCTCTAGTTGTTATCACCCTTGGCCTGCAGCATGATAGGGAGATGGAGCAGAGGCAGAAAAGAGGACAAGCTGCTCGCAAAGGGAGGAGAAGGAGGGAGAGAAGGGCTCTCAGAAGGAGACTTTACCAACTAGGGTCTTCCGAGAGCAATTCTCTTACTTCAACCTGAGCGAGTGTATGGGACATCTGCACTTTACGAAGAAGGTGCACACAGAACGCCGCCATTTCTTGCAACCAGACCTGCCGCTCACTCCATGGCAAGACAAGGTCTTCTTAGGCGGTCCCTCGTATCGAGGATGACTTGCTTCCACACCAAAAAGGGATGAGTTCACAGGTGTTTCAATGAAGGGCCTGACATTCCAGGTCCCGAAATACATATTGAAGGGTAGAAGATGCCTGTGCATGGATTTTTTTAATTTGCGATGGCCGTTGCACATCAGGAGAAGGGCGACTGGATTGAATGTCACCAAAATCAAGGTCGCTGAATGGAGCGGGAGCAGGTACAGCAGGAGAGGCGGCAAGGAGCAGAGGAGTGGCGCGGTCGGGGCGAAGGAGCGGCGAGAGATTGTAGAGCGACGTGATCGGGGCCCAGGAGAGGAGAGAGCTCAGGGGCAGCACAGGCCAGCCCACACTGCGATATGTGTGCGCACTGGGTCCGTGCAGGAGAGCTGGTCTCCAGTCGTCTTGGTTAATCGTTGCCACTGGAACAAGACCTAGCTCTGTCAAGCCCATGGTAAAAACACTGCTGCCACTGGCTGTAAAGGTGACCATGGCCTTGAGTTTCTTCACATCAGGATCCTTCCAGGTTAGAGCAGGCAATATCTGCAACATCTCACAGTTTGCCGTCCACTGCTGCACAAGAGAGATGACAGAAGCTCTTTATGCGAGGGGAGGGGACTTAATTAACCAGAAAGAAGCAAGTGGAGCATGCACGTGGCTTTGCCAGGATAGCGGACTACCCCATGGTGCAGGGCATCATCGCTTGAACGCACGTGGCTTTGCGGGCATCACATATAAAGGCTGAGATAGAAACATAGAAAATAGGTGCAGGAGTAGGCCATTCGGCCCTTCGAGCCTGCACCGCCATTCAATATGATCATGGCTGATCATGCAACTTCAGTACCCCTTTCCTGCTTTCTCTCCATACCCCTTGAGCCCTTTAGCTGTAAGGGCCACATCTAACTCCTTTTGAATATATCTAATGAACTGGCCTCAACAACTTTCTGCGGTAGAGAATTCCATAGGTTCACTATTCTCTGAGTGAAGAAGTTTCTCCTCATCTCGGTCCTAAATGGCTTACCCCTTATCCTTAGACTGTGGCCCCTGGTTCTGGATTTCCCCAACATCGGGAACATTTTTCCCAGCATCTAACCTGTCCAATCCCATCAGAATTTTATATGTTTCTATGAGATTCCCTCTCATTCATCTAAATTCCAGTGAATATAAGCCTAGTCGATCCAGTCTTTCTTCATATGTCAGTCCTGCCATCCCGAGAATCAGTCTGGTGAACCTTTGCTGCACTCCCTCAATAGCAAGAATGTCCTTCCTCAGATTAGGATACCAAAACTGTACACAATATTCAAGGTGTGGCCTCACCTCTACAACTGCAGCAAGATCTCCCTGCTCCTATATTCAAATCCTCTCACTATGAAGGCCAACATGCCATTTGCCTTCTTCACCGCCTGCTGTACCTGCATGCCAACTTTCAATGACTGATGTACCATGAAATCCAGGTCCTGTTGCACCTCCCCTTTTACTAATCTGACACCATTCAGATAATATTCTGCATCCCTGTTTTTACCACGAAAGTAGATAACCTCACATTTATCCACATTATACTGCAATTGCCCACTCACATAACCTGTCCAAGTCATCCTGCAGCCTCTTAGCATCCTCCTCACAGCTCACACTGCCACACAGTTTAGTGTCATCTGCAAACGTGGAGATATTACATTCAATTCCTTTGTGCAAATCATTAATGTATATTGTAAATAGAAACATAGAAAATAGGTGCAGGTGTAGGACATTCGGCCATTCGAGCTTGCACCGCCATTCAATGAGTTCATGGCTGAACATGCAACTTCAGTACCCAATTCCTGCTTTCTCGCCATACCCCTTGATCCCCCTAGTAGTAAGGACTACATCTAACTCCTTTTTGAAAATATTTAGTGAATTGGCCTCAACAACTTTCTGTGGTAGAGAATTCCACAGGTTCACCACTCTCTGGGTGAAGAAGTTTCTCCTCATCTCGGTCCTAAATGGCTTACCCCTTATCCTTAGACTGTGACCCCTGGTTCTGGACTTCCCCAACATTGGGAACATTCTTCCTGCATCTAACCTGTCTAAACCCGTCAGAATTTTAAACGTTTCTATGAGATCCCCTCTCATTCTTCTGAACTCCAGTGAATACAAGCCCAGTTGATCCAATCTTTCTTGATATGTCAGTCCCGCCATCCCGGGAATCAGTCTGGTGAACCTTCGCTGCACTCCCTCAATAGCAAGAATGTCCTTCCTCAAGTTAGGAGACCAAAACTGTACACAATACTCCAGGTGTGGCCTCACCAAGGCCCTGTACAACTGTAGCAACACCTCCCTGCCCCTGTACTCAAATCCCCTTGCTATGAAGGCCAACGTGCTATTTGCTTTCTTAACTGCCTGCTGTACATGCATGCCAACCTTCAATGACTGATGTACCATGACACCCAGGTCTCGTTGCACCTCCCCTTTTCCTAATCTGTCACCATTCAGATAATAGCCTGTCTCTCTGTTTTTACCACCAAAGTGGATAACCTCACATTTATCCACATTATACTTCATCTGCCATGCATTTGCCCACTCACCTAACCTATCCAAGTCACTCTGCAGCCTCATAGCATCCTCCTCGCAGCTCACACTGCCACCCAACTTAGTGTCATCCGCAAATTTGGAGATACTACATTTAATCCCCTCGTCTAAATCATTAATGTACAATGTAAACAGCTGGGGCCCCAGCACAGAACCTTGCGGTACCCCACTAGTCACTGCCTGCCATTCTGAAAAGTACCCATTTACTCCTACTCTTTGCTTCCTGTCTGCCAATCAGTTCTCTATCCACATCTATACATTACCCCCAATAGTTTTGCACACTAATCTCTTGTGTGGGACCTTGTCAAAAGCCTTTAGAAAGTCCAAATACACCACATCACTGGTTCTCTCTTGTCCAGTCTACTAGTTACAACCTCAAAAAATTCTAGAAGATTTGTCAAGCGTGATTTTCCTTTCATAAATCCATGCTGACTTGGACCGATCCTGTCACTGCTTTCCAAATGCGCTGCTATTACGTCTTTAATAATTGATTGCAACATTTTCCCCACTACCGATGTCAGGCTAACCAGTCTATAATTCCTTGTTTTCTTTCTCCCTCCTTTTTTAAAAAGTTGGGTTACATTAGCTACCCTACAATCCATAGGAACTGATTCAGAGTCTATAGAATGTTGGAAAATGACCACCAATACATCCACTATTTCTAGTGCCACTTCATTAAATACTCTGGGATGCAGACTATCAGGCCCTGGGGATTTATCAGCCTTCAATCCCATCAATTTCCCTAACACCATTTACTGACTAATAAGGATATCCTTCAGTTCCTCCTTCTCGCGAGACCCTCGGTCCCCAGTATTTCCGGAAGGTTATTTATGTCTTTCTTAGTGAAGACAGAACCAAAGTTTTGTTCAATTGGTCTGCCATTTCTTTGTTCCTCATTATAAATTCACCTGATTCTGATTGCAAGGGACCTACATTTGTCTTCACTAATCTTTTTCTCTTCACATATCTATAGAAGCTTTCGTAGTCAGTTTTTATGTTCCCGGCAAGCTTGCTCTCATTCTCTCTTTTCCCCCTCCTAATTAAACCCTTTGTCCTCCTCTGCTGAAGTCTAAATTTCTCCTAGTCCTCAGGTTTGCTGCTTTTTCTCGACAATTTATATGCCTCTTCCTTGGATTTAACACTATCCCTAATTTCCCTTGCTAGCCACAGTTGAGCCACCTTTCCCGTTTTATTTTTACGCCAGACAGGGATGTACAATTGCTGAAGTTCATCCATGTGATCTTTAAAAGTCTGCCATTGCCTATCCACCGTCAGCCCTTTAAGTATCATTCGCCAGTCTATTCTATCCAATTCACGTCTCATACCATTGAAGTTACCTTTCTTTAAGTTCAGGACCATAGTCTCTGAATTAACTGTGTTACTCTCCATCTTAATGAAGAATTCTATCATCTGATGGTCACTCTTCCCCAAGGGGCCTCGCACAACAAGATTGCTAATTAATCCTCTCTCATTACACATCACTCAGTCTAGGATGGCCTGCTCTCTCGTTTGTTCCTCGACATATTGGTCTAGAAAACACTCCCTTATACACTCCAGGAAATCCTCCTCCACCGTGTTACTACCAGTTTGGTTAGCCCAATCTATATGTAGATTAAAGTCACCCATGATAACTGCTGTACCTTTACTGCATGCATCCCTAATTTCCTGTTTGATGCCACCCCAACCTCACTACCACTGTTTGGTGGTCTGTACACAACTCCCATTAGCGTTTTCTGCCCACTGATGTTCCGCAGCTCTACCCATACAGATTCCACATCATCCAAGCTAATGTCCTTCCTTACTATTGCGTTAATCTCCTCTTTTACCAGCATCACTACCCCACCTCCTTTTCCTTTCTGTCTATCCTTCCTGAATATTGAATAGCCCTGGATGTTGAGTTCCAAGCCTTGGTCACCCTGGAGCCATGTCTCCGTAATCCTAATTACATCATTTCCGTTAACAGCTATCTGCGCAGTTAATTCATCCACCTTATTCCGAATGCTCCGCAGTGTATCGCAACCCCAAAAGTTACAACTCGCTCAATGTGCAGTTGGTGTGCGACCACGCTCAGCACATCATGATGGTGAATGCCCAGCATCCTGGCAGCATTCTTGATGCTTTTATTCTGTGCCAGTCTGCTGTTTCCTCAACCTTTGAGCCACCAAGAAAACACCAAGACAAACCAGAGGTTGGCTACTGGGTGACAAGGGCTACCAGTGCCACGTACTAGTCAGAGTAGGAATCGCAGGATAGCTCAGATGAATACGTGGCTTGAGGAGTGTGCACAAGGGAGGGATTCAAATTCCTGGGACATTGGTACCGGTTCTGGGGGAGGTGGGACCAGTACAAACCGGACAGTTTGCACCTGGGCAGGACCGGAACCAATGTCCTAGGGGGAGTGTTTGCTAGTGCTGTTGCGGAAGGTTTATGCTAATATGGCAGGGGGATGGGAACCTATGCAGGGAGACAGAGGGAAATAGAATGGGACAGAAGCAAAAGATAGAAAGAAGAAAAATAAAAGTGGAAGGCAGAGAAACCCAAGGCAAAAATCAAAAAGGGCCACATTGCAGCAAAATTCTAAAGGGGCAAAGTGTGTTAAAAAAACAAGCCTGAAGGCTCTGTGCTTCAATGCGAGGAGTATTCGTAATAAGGTGGACGAATTAACTGCAATTAATGAATATGATATAATTGGCATCATAGAGACATGGCTCCAGGGTGACCAAGGCTGGGAACTCAACATCCAGAGGTATTCAACATTCAGGAAGGATAGACAGAAAGGAAAAGGAGGTGGGGAAGTGTTGCTGGTTAAAGATGAAATTAAATTAATGCAATAGTAAGGAAGGACAAAAGCTTGGATGATGTGGAATCTGTATGGGTGGAGCTGCGGAATACCAAAGGGCAGAAAACGTATTGGAATAAAAGCCACCCCAAAGCAAACATTCCAATCAAACTATATCCATTTCTCCATCCAATATTACATTAAAAAATCAACCATTCACCCTTGTGCATTCCCTTAGTGCCCATCTTGCACGGAGCTCTGCCTATCCCAGTGCTCCTACATTGTGCTACCCCAGTGGATGCAGCATGGTTGTTGAAAGGCTGCTAATTTTCAGTGGGGGAAATGCAGATGACCTTGCAGGCGACCTCAAGGAGCTTTGGGCCTAGTAGGCCTGGCTTTCTACTGCACCACCTTGGCATGGGCAGCAGCTGTCTGGGCTGACAGGGAACAGCAAGGGCACTGCAGGAGTCGAGTGGTGGGAGGACAAATGCTGTCATCCTGAGAGAGGACAGCAGGATCGGCCTCCACAAATCCATTGCCACTCCCCCGGGGCAGCACCTCAGCAATCCTAGTAACCTGTTGGAGAACAAACTGCTGGACTGCTATGGCACCCTGCATGCTCCTTTCAACACTGGAGGAGAGGTGAAAGAGGAAGAGAGGCTGCAACTGAGACAGCCGCTTTCTGCCCGGGCTCTACGTGAACAAATAAGCCACGAGCGATACCTGTAACTTCAACCACAACTCCCCATTCACCAACAGTCCCACACCCTTTACCTTTCCTGTCACTGTCCGTAACATCCTCCTCTTTCCCACAATGCAAAAATAAAAGCCAACACAAATTACACATTCCAATCCAAATTTATAAATTAAATCTGTTATGTATGTAAACATTATAACTGTATGAGACTTGCCACCAGAGGGCGCACCTGTTGGGCGGCCCAAGGGTCACCTGCATACCTCATGCAAGCGAGTATAAAAGGTTGTCTGCCATGCTGCTTTGGCACTCTGGAGTTTTATTAAAGAGACTAAGGTCACATCAGTTTAAGCTCACAGTACTCAGTCTTGTGGAGTTATTCTAAACATAACAATTGGCGACGAGTAACAGATCGCGAACTTTCACGTGGTTATGGCCGCCGTTGGTATTCTTGAGCGATTTGTAGAGGGTGATGATTGGGAAGCCTTCGTTGAACGTCTCGACGAGTACTTCGTGGCCAACAAGCTGGATGCGGACAATAAAGCGATCAAGCGCAGCGTGATTTTCCTCACCGTTTGTGGGTGTACAACATACGGCCTCATCAAACATCTGCTAGCACCGACAAAACCAACGGAAAAGACTTATGCAGAGTTGTGTACGCTGGTTCAGGAATACCTCAAGCAGAAGGAGAGCATCTTAATGGCCAGGTATCGCTTCTATACGGACCATTGCTCCGAGGGCCAGCACTTGGCGAGTTATGTCGCCGACCTAAGACGCCTTGAGGGACCTTGTGATTTTGCTGGATATTTGGGGGAAATGCTGCAGGATTTTTTCGTGCTTGGAATCGGCCACGAGGTCATTCTTTGCAAGCTGCTATCTGCCGAATCCCCAGACCTGAACAAGGCCATCACAATAGCCCAGGCTTTCATGTTCACGAACGATAATACTAAACTGATATCTTCTCAGCATCGAAGCTCACCGGCAAGTACTGTACATAAAATAACGCCTTTAGCAGGCAGAACTGTACATGGCAGGGCCTACACGTCTGCAGCTGCAAGACCTAGAATGACTCAGAGTCCACAGTGGGGTGTAAATGCGAATCCATTAACACCATGTTGGCGCTGCGGGGGTAATCATCGAGCCCATCAATGTCGATTCAAGCACTGCGTGTGCAAAGGCTGCGAAACAATGGGGCACCTCCAGCGAATGTGCAAACGTGCTGCGACTCACTATGTGGCAGAGTCGGCAGAAGATGGTCGATCCGAAGTGGATCACACAGAATGAGTAAAAGAGGCAACTCAACCAGAGCCCGAGGAAGAAGTGTATGGGGTACACACCTTCAACATCAAGAGTCCTCCTATAATGCTGAAAGTCAAATTAAATGACATTCCAGTTTCCATGGAGTTGAACACAGGGGCGAGTCAGTCAATTATGAGCCAGAAGGCTTTTGAGAAACTGTGGGGCAACAAGGCACAAAGGCCAAACTGAGCCCGATTTATACAAAGCTGTGCACTTACACTAAAGAGCTCATACCAGTCATTGGCAGTGTGGCAGTAAAGGGATTGTACGAAGGAGCTGTGCATGACTTATCACTATGGATTGTACCAGGTGATGGCTCAACGCTGTTCGGCAGAAGCTGGCTAGGAAAGATTCGATGGAACTGGGATGACATCAAAACACTATCTTCGGTGGATGACGCCTCATGCGCTTAAGTGCTGAGCAACTTTCCGTCATTTGACATTAATAAACAGGGCCTCAAAAGTAGTACTCTCCGAATTACTCCTAGTGCCACGTGCTAATGAGTATAAAAATAGGAGGATAAAGCAGATGAACGTGTAGTTGGAGAGATGGGGCAGGAGGGAGGGCTTTAGATTAGCCACAGATTGTAGTACATATCAGTATCAATGATATAGGTAGAAAGAGGGATAAAATCCTGCAGGCAGAATTTAGGGATCTGGGAAAGAGATTAAAAAACAGGACATCAAAGATAGTAATCTCCGGATTATTCCCGGTGCCACGTGCTAGTGAGAAATAGGACGATAGAGCAGATGAATGCGTGGCTGGAGAGCTGGTGCAGGAGGGAGGGCTTCATAATCCTGAGGCATTTGAACCGGTTCTTTGGGAGGTGGGACCTGTACAAGTCGGACCGGATGCACCACAACAGGGCCGGGACCAATAACATTGTGGGGTAATTTTCAAGTGATGTTAGGGAGAGTTTAAACTAGCTTGGCAGGCGGAAGAGAACCGCTGAAAGTGGAAGGCAGAAAATTAGTCAGTGAGTTTGGAAGGCAGAGGAAACAAAGGCTAGAACATAGACAACAAAGGCATTTGGCAGTGCTAAATAGTATATACTTCAATGCAAGGACTATAGTGAATAAGGCAGATGAGCTGAGGGCACAGATAGATATGTAGAAGTATGATACCATGGGCTAAATTTTCGGTTTGGCCGTTTTCGGGGCGGGAAAGTTACCGCCCGGGGAACATCTGTGCTCTGGGGAGAAATTTTTGCCATCTGGGCCCAGCATGAAGGGAGGCATTGTATAATTTTTGCACCGCAAAAATGGTAACCTCGCCAACTAAAGTGCGGGGCCGGAAGCGCTCCAAGAGAGGCTTTGGGGGGGGCGGGGGAAACAAAAAAACATAAAGACATTCCAAAAACATTGCCCACACCACAACACAAATCGCTACAAAAATATAAAAGAATAAACACTCAAACTTACCTTTTCTGCACTTTATCTACCTCACCGCCGCCAACATGGCTGGACCACTGTCTTTTACCTGGCGGTCATCGCGGGGCGCATGGGTTGGATGCGAGTCAAAACTCGCACTAGTGTCGCAACAAGAGACGTTGCACACCCAGCGCGGCTCTTCCCAACAGTGCTTCTAAGCGCCGCCGCAGAACCCGACCCAAAGCTCCCAACAGGATGCAGGAGACCTCGCCACCCCATTTCTCACCGCTCCGGGGCGAGATCCGGAGCACAAAGGACCCGAAAATCCAGCCCCACAGCTATTACTGAAACATGGCTTAAAGTAGGGCAGGAATGTCAGCTCAACATTTCTGGTTACAGGGTTTTCAAACGAGATAAAGAGGGGGATGAAAAAACAGAGAGGGTCGCAATATTGGTTAAATAAACAATTACAGCTGTGAGGAGGGAGGATATGTTAGAAGGATCCTCAAATGAGGTCATATAAGTTGAACTGAAGAACAAAAAAGGGGCAATCACATAGACCCCCAAATAGCCAGAGGGAGAGAGAAGAGCAAATATATAGGCAAATTCTAAGAAAAAAAAATAGGGCATTAATAGTAGGGGATTTTAACTACCCTAATATTAACTGGGATAAAATCACTGTAAAAGGGAAAGAGGTATTCAGGAGAACCTTTTTAGCCAGTACGTAGCAAGCCCAACAAGAGAGGTGGCAGTTCTGGACTGGGTTTTTAGGGAATGAAGCTGGGCAGGTAGAAGGGGTATCAATGGGAGAGCATTTTGGTGGTAGTGACCATAATTCAATTAGATTTAGTATAGTTATGGAAAGGGACAAAGATAGACCAGGAGTTAAAGTTTTCAATTGGGGAAAATCCAATTTTACTAAGCTGAGATGTGATTTAACAAAAGTGGACTGGAAACAACCACATGATGGTAAATCAGTGTTAGAGCAGTGGGAGGCATTCAAGGAGAAGATAGTGAGGGTTAAGGTTTTCTATGTTCCCTTAAAGAAAAAGGATGAGACTGCCAAATCTAGAGTCTCCAGGATGTCAAGGAGCAAGGAGATATGGGAAAAAGAGAAACTTATGTCAGATACCGAGAGCTCAATACCACAGAAAGCCTAGAGGAGTATAGAAAGGAAATTAGGAAAGCAAAGAGAAGGCATGAAAAAATATTGACAAGTAAAATCAAGGAAAACCCAAAAATGTTTGATAAATACATAAGGAGCAAGAGGATAACTAAGGAAAGAATAGGGCTTATTAGAGACCAAAAAGGTAACCTATGTGTGGAGATGGAAGAAGTGAGTATGGTCCTTAATTGATACTTTGCGCTTGTATTCACAAAAG
This sequence comes from Pristiophorus japonicus, assembly GCF_044704955.1. Taxonomy (NCBI): domain Eukaryota; kingdom Metazoa; phylum Chordata; class Chondrichthyes; family Pristiophoridae; genus Pristiophorus; species Pristiophorus japonicus. The sequence continues at coordinate 235,535 of NW_027254365.1, forward strand.
AGTGGGAAAACGCAGACATTGTAGTTAAGGGGGAGAAGTGTGAAATATTAGATGAAATAAACATAGTGAGAGAGGAAATATAATGGGCTAAATTTTCAGCTTTTAGGATTTGGGGGCGTTAATGACGACAGGGCGGTCCTGATACCACCTGGAAAAAGTTTGCGTCTCAGTCAGCAAAATTGGGCAGCGGGGCCCTGAGTGTAAGGCGGAGCGGTAAGGGCGGTGTTGCATATCTCTCTTAGGGCGCTGGGCCGGCTGAGCATGTAAAAATCCCGAGCTAAGCAGGCGGCCTCGGAGGGCTCTAAGAGAGGCCTGGGGAGGAAAAAAAAGCCTGAAAAATATCCACCAAAAACATTCCTAATTCATACTCCATGCCACCACAACACAAATTGCAAAAAAAAGAATCACACTTACCTAAGTTGACATTACTTACCTCACTGCAGCCGCTACAGGTTGAATTGCCCGTTTTCACATGCAGTCCCAGCAGGACGCTCTACGCAGCGCTATGGGTCAGGCTGGACTCAAAAATTGAGCCGGTGCCGCAACCAGGGTCATTGCACACCGACTCACCTCTTCCGGGCGGTAATGCTCCGCGCCCTGCTGAAACCGGCCCCGAAAACCCTGGCGGGGCACTGGAAGTTGGCTGCCTACCCAGAAGAGCTCACCACTGCCAATGCCGCCCTTCCGAGACGAATACAGAGACGGACTGGAGCAGAAAATTCAGCCGTAAGGGGTGTAGCATCTTTGAAAGTAGATAAATCGTCAGGCCTGGATGAAATGTATTTCGGGCTGTGAAGAGAAGCAAGGGAGGAAATAGCGGAGGCTCTCATCATCATTTTCCAACCCTCTCTGGCTACAAGCGTGGTGCCCGAGGACTGGAGGACGTCTAACATTGTGCCTTTGGTTAAAAGAGAAAGGGATAGACCAAGTAAGTATCTGCCAGTTGGCTTACCCTCGGTGGTGGGCAAATTGTTGGAAAAAATTCTGAGGGACAGTATTAATTGTCATTTAGAAAGGCATGGATTAATCAAGGACAGTCAGTATGGATTTGTTAAGGAAGGTCGTGTCTGACTAATTTGATTGAATTTTTTGAAGAGATAACAAAGAGGGTAGTGCGTTTGATGTAGACTATATGGGTTCCCCCCCACTCCAGGGTCGTTGAGGGTAGCATATTTAGTGTAGTCTACATGGATTTTAGCAAGGCTTTTAACAAGGTCCCACATGCAAACTGGGCATAAAAGTAAAAGCCCATGGGATCCAAGGGAAAGTGGCAAGTTGGATCCAAAATTGGCTCAGTGGCAGGAAGCGAAGAGTAATGGCCGACGAGTGTTTTTGTGACCGGAAGGCTGTTTCCAGTGGGGTTCTTCAGGGCCTTGCTTTTTGTGGTAAATATCAATGATTTGGACTGGAATGTAGGGAGCATGATTTAAGAAGTTTGCAGATGATACAAAAATTGGCTGTGTGGAAAGAAGCTCTAGACTGAAGATATCAGTGGACTGGTCAGGTGGGCAAAAAAGTGGCAAATGGAATTCAGTTCTGAGAAATGTGAGGTAATGCATTTGGGGAGGGCTAACAAGGCAAGGGAATACACAATAAATATTTTTTTATTCATTCACGAGATGTAGGCGACGCTAACCACTATTTATTGCCCATCCCTATTTGCCCTTGAGCCACCTTCTTGAACCACTGCAGTCCAGGGTACTTCTTTATACTGGTTAGGTACAACTGCGTGGGCTGCTAGCCATTTCATAGGACAGTTAAGATTCAACCACATTGCTCTGGGTCTGGAATCACATAAGCCAGACCAGAAAGGACATTTGTGAACCAGATAGGTTTTACAACAATGAGTTTCATAGTCAACATTACTGAGACCAGCTTTTTATTCCAGATTTATTTAATTGAATTTAAATTTGCCATGGTGGGATTTGTACAAACATCTCCAGATCATTTGTCCAGTTCCTTGAATTACTAGCCTAGTAGCATAACCAATGTGCTACCGCACCCCGAAATAAATAGTAGAACACTGAGAAGTGTAGTAGAACAGAGGGACCTTGGAGTGCATGTCCATAGATCCCTGAAGGTAGAAGGACAGGTAGACAAGGTGGTTAAGAAGGCATAGGGGATACTTTCCTTTATTAGCCGTGGCATAGACTACAAGGGCAGGGAGGTTATGCTTGAACTGTATAAAACACTAGTTAGGCGACAGCTAGTGCACTGCGTGCAATTTTGTTAACCACATGACAGAAAGATGTGATTGCACAAGAGAGGGTACAGAGGAGATTTGTGAGGATCTTGCCAGGACTGGAGAATTTTAGCTATGAGGCAAAATTGGATAGGCTGGGATTGTTTTCTTTGGAACAGAGGAGGTTGAGGGGAGATTTCATTGAGGTGTATAAAATTATGAGGGAACCTGGATAGATTTCCCTTAGCAGAGAGGTCAATAACCAGGGGTGGGCATAGATTTAAAATAATTGTTAGGAAGATTAGAGGGGAGTTGAGGAGAACTTGTTTCACCCAGAGGGTGGTGGGATTGCGGAACTCACTGTCTGAAAGGGTGGTAGAGGCAGAAACCCTCATCACATTTAAAAAGTACTTGGATATGCACTTGAAGTTCCGTAACCTACAAGGCTACGGACCAGGAGCAGGGAAGCGTGATTAGGCTACACAGCTCTTTTTTGGCTGGCACAGATACGATGGGCTGAATGGCCACCTTCTGTGCCATATACTTCTATGATGTGTATTCAACTTAACTGGAAAACTGAATAGAGTGAGTTTCTATTGGGGATTGTTGGCATCCAATTTCCTGGTTCCTAATGACAGTCAGAATATTCACCTTGATAGACTTTATAAATACCAGCAAAATTGCAGTAGAATAATGCAAATTTCCTAAAGGAATGACAGAGTAAATTGATAGCTAGAGCTTTAGGTGGACTATGTTACACGGGCATTACACTTTGCACACAATATTCTGATATGTACCCCATGCCATGCATGCTCTATGCCAGTTTCACTAAAATGGAAAATTACCCCCAATATCTTCAGATGATTTAGCGCTCACCATGAGACAACAATAATTCATGTTGAATTTGAAGAGTGGAAAAATCAAAAAAAGAGTGGAATTATAATAACTAAATGTGAAAAGTAGAGAGAAGGTAGTCAGAAAAAAATACAAAGAGTAAAAATATACAAAGCATAAATGGAGAGGCACGGAGACAGTAAACACAGAGGTATAAGAGGTATAAGATAGACAGGTAAGACTTAAAGGGAGGATAGACAAAATATATGAAGGTGAGACGCAGAGGTGAAGACAGAAATGACTGTGAGAAATTGATGGGCAGAAATTTGTTAGCATCTAATTTGGGGCGTTAACTTTTAACATTTTGCAAAGTTAGCGTCCGGCGAAATGGCTGCTAAATTGTGGGAAATTAGGCGTTTTCACCCCAGGAGTGAAGGAGGGCAGTAAATGAGGCTAAAATGGCCTCAGTGGGGCACTGCAGAGGCGCTATTGCCAGAGAGTTACCCAATTTCAGCTGACTTGCATTCAGCAATCAGACTTCAATCCTTGACTCAAGTTCATTCCAGCTCTTAAAGGCAAGGTAATTTCCAGCTGCAGCTGCTCATTTTCAGCATTGCTGCACTTGAGTCAGGCCTCTCAGCAACTGAAGCATGTGGGATGGCTGGTGCAAATCCTGCTGCAAGGGAGAAGGCCACGCTCTTCAATAATGTGGCATTGAAGACATTGTTGGCAGCAGTGGAGAGAAGGGAATCGTTGTTCCCTGCATCTAGAAGGAGGCCATCGTCACAGGTATTCAGGGCCATGTGACGAGAAGTGGCCAAGGATGTGTTGGCCAACTCTGTAGACAGAAAGAACCCTGACACAGTGCCGCAAGAAGTTCAACGGCCTCAGTCGAGTGGTCAAGGTGAGTACATGCTTCCACACCTCCTACAGACCAGCATCTGAACCTCTGTCTGTGCACACTGTGCAAACCACCACTTCCCCATCACTCAACCTCCAAACATGTGCAACTACTCAAACTGACATCCTCATCTCGTGCCTTGCCTACATTTATAGCTATTCAACCTCGGCAGGCATATCTTCCATATACATAGCTGGACACTTCTTCACACAAGTTCCTTTCTGTTGCAGGCCAAGATGGCACGTAATAGGAGGGATCAACAGCGCACTGGAGTGTGGGGGAACCTCAACTGTGCGAGTTCACTGACCTTGAGAAGTGAGTGCTGTGGCTCATTGGCCTGCAGGTGGTGGGCGCCGTGGTGGGTGGAGACGTCGACCCCGCTGGGGGCAATACTGGTATCTTTATCCCCTCTCCTTTTCTAAACCCACTTCCCCGTCAACCCAGAAGACTTTATCACTTTCCAGATCTTAATACTGTCTGCCTTCCTTGCTCCATTCCTGCCCCCCTGCCCTTAACACGGGTTTTGTGCCATTTATGCTTTCAGAAAACCAACCAGCAAATGTGCATCTCTCACCCGCAGGCACCAGCTCAGAGACTGGCACTGCGCATTCATTAGAGGTTAGCTTGGCAGAGGGGTCTGCACTGGATGAATGCACCGGGGCCTAGCGGGATGCAACAAGGTCAAGGGGAAAGGGAACCTCGGGAGCCATCTCTCCGGAGGGCAAGTTCGCACTTGAGTGCTGCTGCAGAGGACCTCGATGGGCAAGCATTCACAAGAAGAGTGATGGCCATGTACTCTGACATGATAGGTGCAACGGCATAGGTACCAGAGAGCCTCTTGGCAGTGGTAAGGAGCGTGGAGGAGGCCACCGCCAACACTGCACATAGCTTTGCGCACACCATACAGCCCACCATTGCCAATCTGCAGACGATGGTGGACTCCCAGAGAGGCCGTGCGGATCCAGCCCTCATGACGCGTGTCATGGGCGATGTGGCAGCTTCCATTGCACCACAGGCAGAAGCAACGCAACATCTTAGAGCTGTGATGCAGTCAGTGACTGCTGGCATTGAGTCTCAGACTGTTCTCATGCCGTCTCAGCTGGATGCCACGCGAGCTCTGACTGCTGCCAGTGCCGCTGGGTCCACCACAGCTCACCGGGGATCTCATGGGGTCACAGCATCCTACCAATCTGTGCTGCAGCAGATTGCTGGGGATGCTGAGGTGCTGCCCTGGGTGAGTGTCACTGGGTCAGTGGAGCAGGAACCTGCTGTCCTCTCTCACGATGACAGCATTCCTGGGCCCACAACTGCCATTCCGCCATTGCACTTGTCGCTGCCCGTCAGCCAGCCAGCCAGACTGCCGACGCTCAGCCTGAGGTGGTGCAGCCTACTGCCGGCTCTTCCAGGCCCAGAGCTGGTCGAGGCCGTCCTGCAAGGCCATCTGTAGTCTCTGGCCCTGACACACAGCAGCCTTCCACAAGCCATGCTGCAGCCACAGGGGACACACTGAGGACGAGCACTGGAAATAGTTAAAGCAAAGAGGGGATATAATGAAATGCAGACGGGTGATTCTGAAATACATTGATACAGGTAATTGTTATTACATAAATTTTTATTGGAATGTTTCATCTTTTCTGTTGTTTCTCATTTCAGTTTTGTGGCTTTGGTATGGAAGGATAAATTGATGTGGTGATGGGGAAATCCAGAGGAACCGGGAAGCGGATGGAATTCACTGGAACTGAACTCTGATGAGACGGGTCGCGGACCGCCCTTGCAGAATCGCGATTGAATGGCTGCCTCCTCCGTCGCTGGTGTTGCTGCTCCTGCTCCTCCTCATTCTCTCCTCCTTGTCCTCCTCCTCCTCCTCCCCCTCCCCCTCCTCCTACCCCTCTTGAGGTGGTGCAGCTATCCCTGGTGGCAATGGCTGTGCCCTCATGATGGCCAGGTTGTGCAACATCCAGCAGACAACTTCGAATAGGGATATCCGCTCAGGCGAGTTCTGGAGAGCTCCTCCTGAGTGGTCAAGGCAGCGGAACCAATTCATCAGCGGATGAATGCTCGTGGCAGCTGCCAGGATAGTGGGCATTGGCAGTGAGGATTCGGCGTGTGTGGTCGCACACCAACTGCACATTCAGTGAGTGGTAGCCTTTGCGGTAACGGAATGCCTCAAGATTGTTATGCGGTGCCTGCAAAGCGATGTGGGTGCAGTCAATGGCGCCCTGCACCATGGGAAAACCCGCTATCCTGACGAAACCACATGCACGCTCATGCTGCTTCTCTCTGGTCATGGGGAAGGAAATGTAGTCCCTTCTCCTTCTGTACAGAGCATCTGTGACCTTGCAGTTGGAGCAATGCACGGTAAACTGGGAGATGTTGGAGATGTCTCCTGTTGCACCCTGAAAGGATCCATTGGCATAGAAATTGAGCGCAATGGTGACCTTGACTGCCCCTGAGAGAGCCATCCTCGAGGCTCAAGGTCTGGTTGCAGCAGAAGGCAGAGCTCTGTGACCACGCCCTTGCTCAAACGCAGCCTTTGAACACACTGTTCCTCAGTGAAATTGATGTAGGAAAACTACTGCTGGAACACCCTGAGAGGGTAAGGTCTCCTATTGCCAGCCCTGTTGGACCTTCAGCCTTTGGCCACAATTTGCTGTCTTTCTCCCTGTCTTTGTCTCCAACTAAGTAGCCTCCAACTGTGAGGTCGAAGCAGGAACTCGAGTGCTAACACAGCCCCCATAAAGTGATATAAATCTTGTCATTTCAAATCTGCCCTCAATGAAACAAAGGAATGGTTAAGAGGCAGAACAGTCTTTGAATTGAAAATCACTCAAATCTGTCTAACAGCCACTCTGCCTATGTGTCAGCAAGCTGCAAGGAGTAATGGCCAACAAAAATTGTTTCTAAAGATGATGTCTTTAAATAGCCCTCCTTCAGCCAACTCCCAACTGCAACTCGACAGCTGAAGCTATTGTTGTCAGTGCCAGGCGGTAAGTGAGGGGGCGCGGCCGAATTCCTCTTCCAGGGTGGTAACGGTGTGCTGCACACGACAATTACGGCTTCATTGCCGGGTGCAGCCAAGCAGGGCACTAACGGCAGGAGTGTGGCGCTACCTGTTAGCGCCTCCGCAAAATCCCCATCCAATTTTGCGGGTGGGGGGCACGCTTTACTCGCCACGCCCAGGCGAAAACCCATTTGCGCCATGTTTGCGCCTCTCAAAGACGCTAACAGCAGGCGCACAGGAGCCCAACTTCGCCCCTAAATGTTTAGACAGTAGATAAAGTGTGAAAGGGTGTGTAATATAAGAGAAAAGGGGAAAAAAAGTCGAGAAATACGAAGCAGAGAAAAGGATTTATCATAAAAAAAGAAGAGCATGCTGGAGAGAAAATACAGAGGAAGAAAAGGTATCAAGAAAGGAATATAGGAAGAAAATAGGTTGAAAAGAAACAGAGTAGAGATAAAGAAAGAAAAAGAAAGAACATGGTTTTATATTGGCCCTGAAATTCCGTTTTGTCCTTTCCGCGGGCATTTTAGAGAAAAAATACGCACCTACCTTAAGCTGCTGCCCACGTTCGACTTTCCGATGCTGAGGGCTCTCCTGACTGCGATTCGCAGTGCGTGCAGAGCGGGACGTGCACAGGCTTGGAGCTGGAGTCACATAGCTCTGGCAGCCAATCAGGTAAAGTATCATAGTAATAGGAGTTCCGTAAGGTCCTAAACTCCTATTACAGTGATTGAGAAACAGCCCCATACACCCAAAACACAGCCGCAAATACCCAAAAATGCTAATAAAAAAATAGAAAATATACACTACATTCATTTAAATTAAAGTTATTAATGTCTTTAAAAAAATATATATTTTCCCGATTTTTTAAAAAGTTTTTTAAAATAAACTTACCGTTGTGGGGAGGGTTTTTAATTATAAAATATGTTTTCATAACTTTATTTTTATATATTTTTTAAAACAATTGCCTTGTAAAAGTAGGCTATGCGCCTGCTTTTTCAGGCGCATGATTTTTGAGGACAATTGTGTGCGTAAATATCGGAAATTTGCACTTACAAGTGTCCTCGCTCCCGATCTGCGGATGATCTGTCAAGCTAGAAACCTGACAGATCAGAAAAGCTGGTTTTCAGCGCATGCGCATTGCGCGCCGAAAGCCGGCTTTTCCGATGCCTTCCCGGGTCCGTACAAGCTTAGTACAGGCCCGGGAACATCGGAATTTCAGGGCCATTGTGTCGATTTGAGCTGTTTAATATCGCATCCAAAACACTGTGCCTCCGACAGTGCAATATGCCTTCAGTACCGAAGTGTCAACCTAAATTATGTGCTCAAGTCTCTGGATTGGGGCTTGAACCCATAACCTTCTGATTTAAGAGGCAAATGCTATCACTGAGGCAAGGTTGACACATATCAGAGATAGTGAAGAGGGGTACAGATATGATAGAAAGGGTAGACAGGGAAGTAGAGAGAATACAAAACAGATAGATGAGAGGATAATGAGGAAGGGGTTGAGGAGAAAATATGGGCCGAAATTTGCGGTCAGAGGCTTCCCACGGTTGAATGCCTCCAAACCACAATAAAACTACGAACCTACCTGACAGTCCTGGATCCACGGAGATTTGCACTCCTGTGCCTCTACGCGATTGCATGCGTAAAGGCCCATGTATCCCGGGGGCGCATGCAGTTCGCAAGCACCCCTGGGATCAAGTGGGCCGACCCAACCAATCAGAAAGCGGATTCCCATCATGCTTACGGCGATTCCATTTATGTACCGAGTCCCCGTAAGCTTAATAGGATCACTCAAAAAACACACTTGCACAACACTGAAATAAAAAGAATCATTACATATTTTAAAATTAATTAAAATACAATTTAACATTTAAATCAAAAAATTAATGTATTCAAAAATAAATGTAAACATTTTCCAAGGGGCCAAAAATAGCCTAAACTTACTTTACAGGTTTTTGAATGTTAAAATGATATTTTTAAATTTAATTTTAATATTTATTTAAACCCTTTAGGCTGGTAAAAGAATTTGCAAGGCACTTACAGCAGTGTACGCATGGAAAATCTGGGCCAACGTTAGCAAGAGAATGGATGAGTGTGAAAGACCAAGGTGCATACAGAAAATACGACAGTTTGAGAGAAAAGTTCAAAATCAGAGAAGAGGAAAGAGAAAAAAAAAACAGATGTTTCAACAAATGTATTGATTAGAAATACATTTATCTACATTTCTAAAGATAAAGGAATATTTTAACTGATTTTAAATATGAAATCATACCAAAGATCACCTCAAGTGATTTAAAAAGCTTGTCAGCAGTTTATGTATGCAGATGTGTCACAATGAGCCATGAATAATAAAATGGATACCTTCTTTTATCATGGTCACCAGCTCATAAAGAATTGATTGAAGGTCCTCAGTGCTGAAATATTTTATTTTCATCTGATAAACTGGACCATATTTCAAATAAGTGTTGCACTTTGTGGTTGTTGAGTTAGAATTTAAAATGTTCTTCCTGGAAAATATTTGTCATCAGAAAATCATAAACTGGCGAAGTTTAATGCAAAACATGTCAAATTTAACTTTACCATAAGCACATTAATTAAAAGTACAGTATGTTAAGTTACTAATTATTCATAAATCAAGTTTAATCAACATTTTAGTGCAATTAAATCTGTTAAGGAATGAACAATATTTGCTCTGGGAAATGAGTAAAATGATTGGTTTGGGCAGAGTGAGTGCGCGGGAAGAGGGCCCAGATGCTATGGTGGCTTTCCAACTCCAAATATAGCCTGTGCAAGACCCATTCCAACTAATGATGTACCACAGATGCTTATATGGGGGGGGGGGGTGGCACGGATGGGGAGGGAGGGTAGGGTAATGTGCTATGTCACAGTTGGCGTATACATTATCTTGCTGCTGCAGAAGATCCTTGCCCACCAGAAGGCCAATCATGCATCAACACAGTAATGAGGCTGGTCATGAATCTGTGGCTTCCAATTGGCTATGAAATTTGTCAACTAGCTGCTACCATATTGAGCGACTTACCCAACTCTATCGTGGTCTTTTGATTGCAGGCTTTGAATGCTCCTACAACCAGCATCTCTGAGATGTCGCAGTTGTGCCAAAGTGGGACAAGGGCTCAAGTCCTGTGACATATCTTCAGTGACAGGTAGGCCTCTCTCTCTCTCCCTCTCTCTCTATCTCTCTCCTGTCAGCATTAGCAATACAATTGAATATATTTAGCCACCAATTAGTCTAGTTCTTAGTCTGGTGTGTAGGAGAGGGTGTACAAGGAGCTTAATGAAGGAACAACTGTTTCCAAACTTAGTCAAACATTTTGAGAGCAGCTCATATTCTAGACAACTGATGCTGAGAACTGAGCTGTATAGTAATAATGGATGAGGTTCGGGAGGTATTCCTTGCTTTCCTGCTTGGGTAATTGGAGCTGTCTGAGATGTATACAATGGGCCAGAGATTTGCCCCGCAAGTTCCAATTTTTCGCCTGCACTGTGCATGGGCGACAATCTGGAATTTGCGGCCTTGACAGATCATCCAAATTGACTAAGAAATCATTTTCGCTGGCGCAGAGCCCGGCTATTTGTCCAATTATTACCCAGCAATTGCCCACAAAACTCTTATGGCTGGTAAGAAGGCCTGCTTTCATCAGCGTAAGGGTTATTATAAATCTTAAATGAAACATTTAAAAATAAAAAATCATGCACACACACTTAAAATTAGTTCATGCAAATATTGGCCCAGATTAAAATGTTTAAAATTATTTTTCAAAAACTTTAATTTTTATTGTCTTTGGTGTAATGAAGGAACTTTTAATTATATTTGAAAATCTAAGCATTTATATTTATTAGAGTTGTTTAAATTGTTTAGTTATTTGGGGATTCCATTGCATATCATTAGGAGATTCCATTTGGAAATGACTGCGATGAAATCCTCCTTTCTCATTGGAGGACCAGGCCCATGTCTGCCTATTGCAAAGTGCTGCAGTACAGAGAGACCTGGAGGTCGTTGTGCATGAAACACAAAAAGTTAGTATATGCAGGTACAGCAAGTAATCAGGAAGGCAAATGGAATGTTGGCCTTTATTGCAAGGAGGATGGAGTATAAAAGGAGAGAAGTCCTGCTACAACTGTACAGGGTATTGGTGAGGCCACACCTGGAGTACTGCAGACAGTTTTGGTTTCCGTATTTAAGGAAGGATATACTTGCATTGGAGGCTGTTCAGAGAAGGTTCACTAGGTTGATTCCAGAAATGAGGGGGTTGACATATGAAGATGGGTTGAGTAGGTTGGGCCTATACACATTGGAGTTCAGAAGAATGAGAGGTGATCTTATTGAAACTTATAAGATAATGAGGGGGCTCGACAAGGTGGATGCAGAGAGGATATTTCGACTCATAGGGGAAACTAAAACTAGGGGACATAGTCTTAGAATAAGGGGCCGCCCATTAAAAGTGAGATGAGGAGAAATTTCTTCTCTCAGAGGGTTGTAAATCTATGGAATTCTCTGCCCCAGAGAGCTGTGAATGTTGGGTTATTGAATATATTTAAGGTGGAGATAGACAGATTTTTGAATGATAAGGGAGTAAAGGGTTATGGGGAGTGGGCAGGGAAGTGGAGTTGAGTCCCTGATCAGATCAGCCATGATCTTAATGTAGGTTCGAGGGGCCAAATGGCCTACTCCTGCTCCTATTTCTTATGTGATCCCAGGGACGCTCCCGAACCGCTTACTTTCCTGGAATCAGTGGGCCTTTACACAGGCTTATGCCTGCAGATCTAGGACCCAAACTCTCTGGAGCTTTAGAGCCAGGAGGTAAGTTCGTAGAGCTTTCGCAGATCAGAGGCGTACTCCGGAGGTACGCCTCCGACTGCAAATTCAGGGCCAATGTGTCCTCTCTGCTTGGCTTTGCAGAAAAGATATGCTTGAGCATGGATGGGCATCTTCTAGAAAAGGTAAAGACTGCAGCATGTCCTTATCACCATCCTTCCCAACACTCCATCCAAATCCAACAGCCCAAGTCCAAACAAGAAAGAGGAAGTTGTCAATTTTATATCACTTTTCCATTCACTCTTCATTCAATACCCAAAGCCCCCCCATTCATCCCAATAAATAGCATGCTCCAACACAACCTACAACTCAGCTTCAAATTAACTTCCAAAAATCAACATCATTCTAATTTTTGTGTAGTGCCACCAAACTGTGGACTCTCACCTTAAATGAGGGTTATGGATATCTTCACATTTTTTTCAAGCAATTCTGGAGGGTTGGCCTTTTTTCAAATTTTGGGCTTTGGACGTGGGAGACACTAGCAAGGCCGTATCACCCACATCTACTACCCAACCCTAATTGTCGCAAGAAGGAGGTGGTGGGCCTTTTCTTTGAACATATGTTGTATTCCCTGGAATTTAGCCGGTTATGGGGTGATTTTATCGCAGTTTTCAAGATATTAAGAGGAACTCATGGGGTAAATAGAGAGAAAGTATTTCCACTTGTTGGGGAGTCTAGGATTGAAGGACCAAAAGGTAGAGCCAGGCCTTTCAGGACTGAAGTTCTGAAACACTGCTACTCGCAAAGGGTGGTAGAAGTTTGGAACTCTCTTTCGCAAACAGCAGTTTTGTTAATTATAAATCTGAGGTCGATAGTGATACGTCCTTACTATACAGTATAAATGCACACGAGGCCCATGCTTGAGAGAAGGTCAGTCTGTGACCTGTCCTTTATTCCTCAGCACTCAAGTGATGAAGGTGGGTGGAGCTTCCCCTTTTATACCTGAAGGTCCAGATTAGGAGTGTCTCCCACCTAGTGGTCATTGTTCTCACGGCGTACAACTTAGGTCAGTTTATACATGGGTTACAATGCTGGTTGAATACATGACATCACCTCCCCCCCCAAAGTCTTATTGGGATCACAGGTTGAGTCTCTCTGGTGGTTTACGCTCCCTTGTAGAGCGCCTGAGTTGGGGCTCCGGTTTTTGGGCGCTGGCCTGAGTGTCTGCTGTTTGCGGAGTGACTGGGCTCTCCTCCCTTTGGTTCCGGTGTTCGGTCACCTGTGGTGGAGTGAACTCTATATCGTGTTCTTCCTCTGCTTCTTCTATGGGGTTGCTGAACCTCCTTTTTGTTTGACCCACATGTTTGTGGCAGATTTGTCCATTGGTAAGTTTAACTACAAGAATCCTATTTCCCTCTTTGGCAACCACAGTGCCTACGAGCCATTTGGGCCCTGCAGCGTAGTTGAGGACAAAAACAGGATCATTTACATCAACACATCGCGCCCTCGCATTCCTGTCATGGTAGTGATATTGTGACTGGCGCCTGCTCTCGACAATTTCTTTCATGGTGGGGTGTATAAGGGATAACCGGGTTTTGAGCGTCCTTTTCATTAGTAGCTCTGCAGGTGGAACCCCTGTGAGCGAGTGTGGTCGGGATCTATAGGCCAACAGGAGGCGTGATAAGCGGGTTTGTAGGGAACTCCCTTGGATTCTGAGCATCCCCTGTTTGATTATCTGCACTGCTCGTTCTGCCTGGCCATTTGAGGCTGGCTTGAACGGTGCCGTTCTAACATGGTTAATTCCATTGCCTGCCATGAAGTCCTGGAATTCAGTGTTTGTGAAGCACGGGCCATTGTCGCTGACCAAGATGTCCGGTAGACCGTGGGCGGCGAACATTGCCCGTAGACTTTCTACCGTGGCAGAGGATGTGCTTGAATTTAAAATGTCACACTCAATCCATTTGGAGTAGGCGTCTACTACAACCAAAAACATTTTCCCCATGAAAGGACCTGCGTAGTCCACATGGATGCGTGACCAAGGCTTGGCGGGCCATGGCCAGGTGCTAAGGGGGGCTTCCCTGGGCGCATTGCCCAGCTGGGCACACATGTTGCACATGCAAACACAAAGTTCCAGATCTGCGTCTATCCCTGGCCACCAAACGTGTGACCTGGCAATTGCCTTCATCGTGACAATGCCCGGGTGCCCATTGTGGAGTTCTCTGATGAACACCTCTCTGCCCATCTGGGGCATGACTACACGGTTTCCCCACAGTAGGCAATCTGCCTGAATCCTTGCGCCTGTGAAATGGTTTAAATTTCTCAGGGCATGCCCTGTACGAGGCTGCCCAGTCCTCATTCAGGACACATTTCTTGACTAGAGACAATAGCGGGTCTCTATTTGTCCAGACTTTAATCTGACGGGCTGTCACGGGTGAGCCTTCGCTTCCGAAAGCTTCAACAGCCATGACCATCTCAGCAGCATGCTCGGTAGCCCCCTCAGTGGTGGCTAGTGGGAGCCTGCTGAGTGCATCGGCGCAGTTTTCGGTGCCCGGTCTGTGCCGAATTGTGTAGTCATAGGCAGCTAATGTGAGTGCCCAGCTCTGTATGCGGGCCGATGTGTTTGCATTTATGGCCTTGTTGTCGGCCAAAAGGGACGTTAGGGGTTTGTGATCTGTCTCCAGGTCAAATTTCCTGCCAAACAGGTACTGGTGCATTTTCTTTACCGCATATACACATGCGAGCGCCTCCTTTTCTACCATCCCGTAGCCTCTTTCTGCCTGGGACAGATTCCTGGAGGCATAAGCTACCGGCTGTAACTGACCCTTGGCATTGACATGCTGCAACACACACCCAACACCACAGGACGACGCATCGCACGTTAATACAAGTTTCTTACATGGGTCATATAGCGTTAACAAATTGTTGGAACATAACAAATTGTGTGCTCTATTAAAAGCCCTTTCCTGGCTGTCCCCCCAGACCCATTCGCGACCTTTTCATAGGAGCACGTGTAGCGGCTCTAGCAGCGTGCTCAATTTGGGAAGAAAGTTACCAGCATATTTCAGGAGCCCCAGGAACGAACGCAGCTCCGTCGTGTTACGGGGTTTGGGTGCTCTCTGAATCGCTTCCGTCTTGGACGCAGTAGGGCTGATCCCGTCTGCTGCTACCCTCATCCCCAGGAATTCTACTTCTGGAGCTAGGAAGACGCACTTCGCCTTTTTCAGTCGCAGACCTACCCGGTCCAGTCTGCGTAGCACCTCCTCCAGGTTGTGGAGGTGTTCTTCAGTATCGTAACCCGTAATGAGGATGTCGTCCTGAAAAACCACCGTCCCTGGAATCGACTTGAGGAGGCTTTCCATATTTCGTTGGAAGATCGCGGCGGCCGAGCGAATCCCGAACGGACATCTGTTGTACTCAAACAACCCCTTGTGTGTCGTGATGGTGGTCAGCTTCTTCGACTCACTCGCCAGCTCCTGGGTCATGTAAGCTGAGGTCAGGTCCAATTTTGAAAAAAGTTTGCCACCGGATAGCGTCGCAAAGAGGTCCTCCGCTCTCGGTAGCGGGTACTGGTCTTGGAGTGACACCTGATTGATGGTGGCCTTGTAATCGCCACATATCCTGACCGACCTATCCGCCTTGAGCACCGGCACAATCGGGCTCGCCCAGTCACTGAATTCGACTGGCGAGATGATGCCTTCCCTCAACAGGCGGTCCAATTCGCCTTCTATCTTTTCCCGCATCACGTACGGCACCGCTCTGGCCTTGTGGTGTACTGGCCTGGCGTCCGGGTTTATGTGAATCACTACCTTGGCCCCCATGAAAGTGCCAATGCCGTGTTGAAATAATGAGTCAAATTTGTCCAGGACCTGTGAGCATGATACTCGCTCCACAGAGGAAATTGCATTGACATCGCCCCATTTCCAATTCATGACAGCAAGCCAACTCCTCCCCAGTAGTGCGGGACCGTCCCCTGGGACAATCCAGAGTGGCAACCTGTTCTCCGAATCTTTGTGGGTCACGACTACCGTGGCGCTGCCTAGCATCGGAATGATCTGCTTTGTGTAAGTCCATAGCTGTGCGTCAATCGGCGATAATTTTGGCCTCCTGGCCTTGGATGCCACAACTTTTCGAACTGTTTGATACCCATCAGGGACTGGCTGGCACCCGTGTCTAACTCCATTGATACTGGGATGCCATTGAGGAGCACTTTCATCATTATCGGTGGCGTCCTGGTGTATGAACTGTATACGTGCTCCACATGAACTCGCTGAACTTCAGCTTCCAGCGATTTCCCCCAGTGTCCATTTCTGCAATTTCTGCAGGTATTTTGCTCATCTCTGCAAACTCCGGCTGAGTGTATGCCTCCATGCCTCCAGCATGAGTTGCGGTTTGAAACAAAAGGTCCCTTGCCAGTCGATCGTCCCTGACTGCCCCTGTTATTGTCCTTGAGTGCATCATTAACAGGTGTTGATGGCCCCATTACTGGCCGCATTATCCCTTGCAATGGCGTGAATCACTGTTCAGCTTGCCATTGTCTCTGTCGAACTCCCCCTCTGGGTTCGACTACATGTTGGGGCATGCCCGACTGCCCTTGTCTGCCTGGAGAACTGTGTGCTGCTTTAACAATGTTGAATCTCTGTCCCAACCATCCCTTAACACAGTACCTCTCGTCTGTTCTGCTAGTGGCCATGCTCGCGTGGTTTAAATCCCAGTTTCTTGTCACCATTGATACGTCCTTACTATACAGTATAAATGCACACGAGGCCCATGCTTGAGAGAAGGTCAGTCTGTGACCTGTCCTTTATTCCTTAGCACTCAAAGTGATGAAGGTGGGTGGAGCTTCCCCTTTTAAACTTAAAGTCCAGGTTAGGAGTGTCTCCCACCGAGTGGTCATTGTTCTCACGGTGTACAACTTAGGTCAGTTTATACATGGGTTACAATGCTGGTTGAATACATGACAGATAGATTCTTGTTAACCAAGGATATTAAAGGACGGGGGCAAAGGTGGACATATGGAGTTCGGTCACAAATCAGCAGTGATCTTATTGAATGGCAGAACATGCTCGAGGAGCTAAATGGCCTATCCCTTTCCTATGTTCCAAACCATCGCAATTCTTGTGATGATGGTGCTCCTGCAATAGTTTAGGTAGGGAATTCCAGAATATTAACCCAGCAACAATGAAAGAAAGAACAGTGATATATGTCAAAGTCAGGCTCGTGTGTGAATTAAAGGGGAACTTGGAGGTCATGGTGTTCCCACTACTTTGCTGCTCTTGGTGGTAGAGGTTGCAGGGATGCTATTGAAATAACCTTGGTGAGTTACTGCAGGACATCTGTAGCCAGTGTGCTGGACAGGGTGGATATTGAATCGAGTGCAGGAGCAAGAATCAAATTAACTGAAACCTCTTGAGTGTTGTTGGAGCTGCACCTATCCAGGCAGAGGTAAGTATTCCATCAAATTCCTAACTTGAGCCTTGTAGATGATGGAGAGACTGAGGGGGGTCAGGAGATAAGCTACTCATAACAGTGTAAAGAAGAAAGAAAGTTTGATTTATTTCATGATCGAAGGATGTTAACAAATATGATGTGATTGGGATTACGGAGATGTGGCTCCAGGATGATCAGGGCTGGAAACTCAACATCCAGGGGTATTCAACATTCAGGAAGGATAGAATAAAATGAAAAGGAGGTGGGGTAGCATTGCTGGTTAAGGAGGAGATTAAGGCAATAGTTAGGAAGGACATTAACTTGGATGATGTGGAATCTATATGGGTAGAGCTGCAGAACACCAAAGGGCAAAAAACGTTAGTGGGAGTTGTGTACAGACCTCCAAACAGTAGTAGTGATGTTGGGGAGGGCATCAAACATGAAATTAGGGGTGCGTGCAATAAAGGTGCAGCAGTTATAATGGGTGACTTTAATATGCACATAGATTGGGCCAACCAAACTGGAAGCAATACGGTGGAGGAGGATTTCCTGGAGTGCATAAGGGATGGTTTTTTAGACCAATATGTCGAGGAACCAACTAGGGGGGAGGCCATCTTAGACTGGGTGTTATGTAATGAGAGAGGATTAATTAGTAATCTCGTTGTGCGAGGCCCCTTGGGGAAGAGTGACCATAATATGGTGGAATTCTGCATTGGGATGGAGAATGAAACAGTTAATTCAGAGACCATGGTCCAGAACTTAAAGAAGGGTAACTTTGAAGGTATGAGGCGTGAATTGGCTGGGATGGATTGGCGAATGATACTTAAGGGGTTGACTGTGGATGGGCAATGTCAGACATTTAGAGACCGCATCGATGAACTACAACAATTGTACATTCCTGTCTGGCATAAAAATAAAAAAGGGAAGGTGGCTCAACCGTGGCTATCAAGGGAAATCAGAGATAGTATTAAAGCCAAGGAAGTGGCATACAAATTGGCCAGAAATAGCAGCGAACCTGGGGACTGGGAGAAATTTAGAACTCAGCAGAGGAGGACAAAGGGTTTGATTAGGGCAGGGAAAATGGAGTATGAGAAGAAGCTTGCAGGGAACATTAAGACGGATTGCAAAAGTTTCTATAGATATGTAAAGAGAAAAAGGTTAGTAAAGACAAACGTAGGTCCCCTGCAGTCAGAATCAGGGGAAGTCATAACGGGGAACAAAGAAATGGCGGACCAATTGAACAAGTACTTTGGTTCGGTATTCACGAAGGAGGACACGAACAACCTTCCGGTTATAAAAGGGGTCGGGGGGTCTAGTAAGGAGGAGGAACTGAGGGAAATCCTTATTAGCCGGGAAATTGTGTTGGGGAAATTGATGGGATTGAAGGCCGATAAATCCCCAGGGCCTGATGGACTGCATCCCAGAGTACTTAAGGAGGTGGCCTTGGAAATAGTGGATGCGTTGACAGTCATTTTCCAACATTCCATTGACTCTGGATCAGTTCCTATGGAGTGGAGGGTAGCCAATGTAACCCCACTTTTTTAAAAATGAGGGAGAGAGAAAACAGGGAATTATAGACCGGTCAGCCTGACATCGGTAGTGGGTAAAATGATGGAATCAATTATTAAGGATGTCATAGCAGTGCATTTGGAAAGAGGTGACATGATAGGTCCAAGTCAGCATGGATTTGTGAAAGGGAAATCATGCTTGACAAATCTTCTGGAATTTTTTGAGGATGTTTCCAGTAGAGTGGATAAGGGAGAACCAGTTGATGTGGTATATTTGGACTTTCAGAAGGCGTTCGACAAGGTCCCACACAAGAGATTGATGTGCAAAGTTAGAGCACATGGGATTGGGGGTAGTGTACTGACATGGATTGAGAACTGGTTGTCAGACAGGAAGCAAAGAGTAGGAGTAAATGGGTACTTTTCAGAATGGCAGGCAGTGACTAGTGGGGTACCGCAAGGTTCTGTGCTGGGGCCCCAGCTGTTTACACTGTACATTAATGATTTAGATGAGGGGATTAAATGTAGTATCTTCAAATTTGCAGATGACACTAAGTTGGGTGGCAGTGTGAGCTGCGAGGAGGATGCTGTGATGCTGCAGAGCGACTTGGATAGGTTAGGTGAGTGGGCAAATGCATGGCAGATGAAGTATAATGTGGATAAATGTGAGGTTATCCACTTTGGTGGTAAAAACAGAGAGACAGACTATTATCTGAATGGTGACAGATTAGGAAAAGGGGAGGTGCAAAGAGACCTGGGTGTCATGGTACATCAGTCATTGAAGGTTGGCATGCAGGTGCAGCAGGCGGTTAAGAAAGCAAATGTCATGTTGGCCTTCATAGCAAGGGGATTTGAGTACAGGGGCAGGGAGGTGTTGCTACAGTTGTACAGGGCATTGGTGAGGCCACACCTGGAGTATTGTGTACAGTTTTGGTCTCCTAACCTGAGGAAGGACATTCTTGCTATTGAGGGAGTGCAGCGAAGGTTTACCAGACTGATTCCCGGGATGGCGGTACTGACCTATCAAGAAAGACTGGATCAACTGGGCTTGTATTCACTGGAGTTCAGAAGAATGAGAGGGGACCTCATAGAAACATTTAAAATTCTGACGGGGTTAGACATGTTAGATGCAGGAAGAATGTTCCCAATGTTGGGGAAGTCCAGAACCAGAGGTCACAGTCTAAGGATAAGGGGTAAGCCATTTAGGACCGAGATGCGGAGGAACTTCTTCACCCAGAGAGTGGTGAACCTGTGGAATTCTCTACCACAGAAAGTTGTTGAGGCCAATTCACTAAATATATTCAAAAAGGAGTTAGATGAGGTCCTTACTACTAGGGGGATCAAGGGGTATGGCGAGAAAGCAGGAATGGGGTACTGAAGTTGAATGTTCAGCCATGAACTCATTGAATGGCGGTGCAGGCTGGAAGGGCCGAATGGCCTACTCCTGCACCTATTTTCTATGATTCTATGTTCCAATGGCTTCACAGTCAATAAAGTATTTTTTGAAGTGCAGTCACTGTTGTGATGTAGGGAAATTCAGCAGACAATTTGCACACAGCAAGGTCCCACAGACAGCAATGAGATTGATGACAAGATAACCTGTTTTAATGATCTTGGTGTTGGGACAAATTTTGGCCAGGACACCGGGAGAACTCCCCTATTTCTCTTCAAACCTTTTACATCCATCTCTAACAGTGCACCTTACTACCGAAATATCAGCCTAGATTATGTGTTTAAGTTGCTGGAGTGAGGCTGAACCCAAAACCTCCTGATTCAGATGTGAAAGTGCTAGCACTGATCCAAGGCTGACATTACCCAGTATCTGCCCTGCTCTTGTAACCGTGGCATTGATATAGCTGGTGCAGACCAACTTTGAGTCATTTGTGACCCTCAGGATGTTGATGGCGGATGCTCTACAGAAATTTAAAAGCCCATGGGAACCAAGGGAAAGTGGCAAGTTGGATCCAAAATTGGCTCAGTGGCAGACAGGTGTTATTGTGACTGGAAGGCTGTTTCCAGTGGGGATCCGCAGGGCTCAATTCTAGGGCCCTTGCTTTTTGTGGTATATATCAATGATTTAGACTTCAATGTTGGGGGTATGATTATAAAGTTTGTCGATGATACAAAAATTGGCTGCATGGTTGATAGTGAGGAAGAAAGTTGTAGACTGCAGGAAGATATCAACGGACTGGTCAGGTGGGCAGACCGGTGGCAAATGGAATTCAATTCGAAGAAGTATGAGATAATGCATTTGGGGAGGGCTAACAAGGCATGCAAATTCACAATAAATGGTAGGACACTGAGAAGTGTAGAGGAACAGAGGGACCTTGGAGTGCATGTCCACAGAGCCCTGAAGGTAGCAAGACAGGTAGATAAGGTGGTTAAGAAGGTACATGGGATACATTCCTTTATGAGCGGAGGCATAGAATATAAGAGCAGAGAGGTTATGCTAGAACTGTATGAAACACTAGTTAGGCCACAGCTAGAGTACTGCGTGCAGTACTAGTCACCACATTACAGGGAAGATGTGACTGCATTAGAGAAAGTACAGAGGAGAGTTATAAGGATGTTGCTAGAACTGGAGAATTTTAGCTATGTGGAAAGATTGGATAGGCTGGGGTTATCTTTGGAACAGAGGAGGTTGAGGGGAGACTTGATTGAGGTGTATAAAATTAGATAGAGTGGATAAAGATAGAAAGACTTGCATTTATATAGCACCTTTCACGACTACCGGACATCTCAAAGCGCTTTAAAGCCAATGAAGTACTTTTGGAATGTGGGAAGCGCGGCAGTCAACTCGCACACAGCAAACTCTCACAAACAGCAATGTGATAATGACCAGATGATCTGTTTTTGTTATGGTGATTGAGAGATAAATATTGGCCAGGACACCGGGGATAACTCCCCTGCTCTTTTTTGAAATAGTGCCATGGGATCTTTTACATCCACCTGAGAGAGCAGACGGGGCCTCGGTTTAACGTCTCATCCAAAAGACGGTACCTCCAACAATGCAGCAATCCCTCGTCAGCCTAGATTTATGTGCTCAAGTCCCTGGTGTGGGATTTGAACCCACAACCTTCTGACTCAGAGGCGAGTGTGATACCCACTTTTTTTAAATTAATATTTATTGAACATTAAGAACATTTACATCATGATCATTTCATTCATCATACAAATCCATTCCCCCGCTCTGCACAGCCATTTCTCCAACACATATTAACATTAAAACCTGAAGTTTAATTTGTCTCCTGTAACATACATTAGTTTATTGTACTTTACAAATTGATCATAAAATACTATCTTTAAATTCTTTTCTGAATAAAACATTCACAGAGCCTTATAATGATCTTTAACTTATATTTAAAATACTCTTTTAGGTGTATTCTCCTCCACTTAGAAAAAAGAGCATTCCTTCTTTGCACAATCACAAATCTAGCCAAACTGAACATTAAATTAATTGCTGCTCTGTTAGACTCGACAGACTCTCCTACAATCCCCATCTCAAAATTGAGTGCCACGGGATTCCCATTCTTGCTCTTCAGTCCTCACCCAGCAAGAAAACCTCACACAACTGTCGAACATAGCACTTAAAACCCTTAACTGCGGACATAACACCAGTAAATGGGACAGAGTCTCATCCTACATCCCACACACTGGGCAAGTTGCCACCTCTACTCGTCCAATATTACATGACTATCGTGATAAAGATCTGGTTATGAGCCAAATTGAATTCCAGTTCAATCATTCTGTACATTTAAAACTCGCCCACACTCCCTTCCAAATCCTGTTGAAGTCCAGTTGTGGGTTTATACTCTTCCAAAACTCCTGACCAGCAGGTGTCTTGAATCTCCAGTCTCTAAATACCCCTAGAAATCTCGAGTATTACAGTTGTCAAATTGGACCAACTCCTCTCCTTTCTCCAGCAGAAAGCTTGGAAAAGCGGGACACATTATACCTCCTTTGGAGATTTGCGTACTTATTTCTTCCATCCAATCCTGTGGCATTACCCTCACAATCTTCTCATACATGATCAGAATTGCTTTTTCCTCTACCTCCTGATCCTCCTCCCAAACCATATCCCTCACTACCGCTTCCGGGCATAAACTGCACACTTTTAAAAAATTGGGCCAGTCTCTACAACCTCCTGAAAAACCGAGGGAGAGATTTAATCAATTTCAAAAACATATTGTTGTATTCCAAAGAAAATATTCCCTGTCCTCCCATCCCACTTAATTTAAAAAAATGCTGGAAACAACTCTTCCAAAAACTTGTATTTGAGTTCTGAAGAAATCTCGTCGCCCATTTAATTCTAAAGACTTTTTTCTTCAAATCAATATCTGGGAAATTGAGTCCTCCCTGATTTTTCTGTCCAATGATGGTATTGTAAGCAACCAAGACTGGTTTCCCTTCCCATGAAAACCTCACACAAACCTCTCGGATGGAATTTCTGCCCACTCAGGAATATCCTCCACCATCAATAAGTACCATAGGTTAGATAGCAGGATAGTTGAAATCACTGTCGCTCTTCCTTGCACTTTCAACCACCTTCTTTCCCATCTTCCCAAAATCTTTTTAATTTTCATAATCTTTGGTTCCCAATTTAATCGATCCACTTCATCCCTAGACTTCTTGCACCTCATATGCACCCCCAGAACTTGCAAAACCTCCACCATCTTAAAAGGGCTTTCCTCCACTCCGCCCTACTCCTTCCCACAACCAGGCATTGGGACTTACTATTATTGGCCCCAAGTTTCGCCATGATTTGCTCCTGATTTTTAGGAGCAACTGGTGTAGAACGGAGTATCTTAGAAATCGGAATTCTCGTCATTTAGTTTGCTCCAGTTCTAGTCAGTTAGAACAGTTTCACTTTGGAACAGAATTTTTTTTTCAAAAGGGGGCGTGTCCGGCCACTTACGCCTGTTTTCAAAGTTTCGTCAGTGAAAACGTACTCCATACTAACTTAGAATGGAGTAAGTGAAGATTTTTGTACGCTCGAAAAAACCTTATCTACACTTTAGAAAATCAGGCGTAGGTTACAAATCAGGCGTAGGGAATGGTGGGGTGGGGGGGGGGGGTGTTTAAAGGGAAGTTTACAAACATTAAACACTTCAGTTTTACAAATAAAGAGCCATCATCAATAATAAATGATAAATACATCAATAAATCAACCAATAAATCAATCAAAAAAAATTAATAAGAAATATATATTTTTTTTAAATCAATAAATAAAACATTTTCTACTTACCGACTGCAGCACCGGGAGCCCTCCAACAGCGTGCTGGGATGCCCCCCTCAGTGTGTCTCTGTCAGTGCCTCTATCTCTCTGTCTGTCTGTGTGTGTCTCTCATTCTCTGTCTGTCAGTGTCTGTGTTTCTGACAGCGAGGGGAGGGGGAGGAGGGGGGTAGAGGGAGAGAGGGGGGGAGCAGAGGGAGGGATGGGGGAGAAGGGGGAGGGGGGAGAAGGGGGAGGAGAAGGGGGAGGGGGGGAGTTGGGGATAAAGGGATGAAGGGGGAGAAAGGAGAAGGGGGCGGGGAAGGACATGGGGGGGGAAGGAGATGGGGGGGAAGGAGATGGGGGGGAAAGGAGATGGGGGGGAAAGGAGATGGGGGGGAAAGGAGATGGGGGGGAAAGGAGATGGGGGGGAAAGGAGATGGGGGGGGGAAAGGAGATGGAGGGGGGGAAGGAGATGGAGGGGGGGAAGGAGAAGGGGGGGAAAGGAGATGGAGGGGGGAAAGGAGATGGAGGGGGGAAAGGAGATGGAGGGGGGGAAAGGAGATGGAGGGGGGAGGAGGAGATGGGGGGCGGGGGAAGGAGAATGGGGAGGGAGGCTGAACGGGCCGGGCCCGAGACTTCGGGCAGGGCCCGTCCCCAGCACCAGATTTACAGGTAGGTGGCGTTGGGTCGGGTCGGGGGGGTGGTGGGAGGGAGGTCGGTTCGGTTTGGGTCGGGTGGAGGGAGGGAGTAGGAGGTCAGGTCGGGGGGAGGAGGTCAGGTCAAATCCAGTCCGGGGGAGCGGGAGTCGGATCGAGTCCGGTCCGGGGGCGGCGGGGAGGAAGCGGGAGTCGGGTCGGGGAGAAGCGGGAGTCGGGTCGTGTCCGGAGGCAGGGGGAGGGGAAGCGGGAGTCGGGTCGGGTCCGGAGGCGGACGGGGCAGGGGGGGCGGAGTCGGGTCAGTGTCGGGTCCGGTCTGGAGGCGGGAGTCGAGTTGAGTCGGGTCGGGAAGCAGGAGCTGGCCGTGGGAGGAGCCTTATGCACGCAGCCCCAGTGAGGCCATTCGGCCAGGGCTAGGGGCTGCGTGCTTCGGGCCCCACTGTAGCGCGTATGTGCAGAGGTCCCGGCACTGTTTTCAGCGCAGGGACCTGGCTCCGCCCCATACAGCTCCTGCTGCGCTGCGCCGAGGGCCAGAAGACCTGCAGGGAGGTGGAGAATCTGGAGGGTTTTTTTAGGTGCACTTTGTGGTGCGAAAAACGGGTGTCCAGGTCGGGACTGCGCCGTTCTAGGCACGGCTCGAAACTTGGGCCCATTCACACTGGCACCTGAAGCTCTACAATACTCCTCCACTACTCCCATAGCTTTCCTCACTGACTCCCCATCTCTCAACATAATGGGTGTGTCATCTACATATTGGTGTATCAACGACACCTGCCCAGAACTGGGAACGGCAATCCTGACTACACCTTGTTCCTTTCGTATCATGTAACCTAAAGGTTCTGCTATCAATGTGTACAACAATGGAGACAGGGGACAACCCTGTCTCACTGATCTCTGTTTGGAAAATATTTGGATTTTAAAAAATTAAATTTAATACAGCTAAATATGTTTGAATAAAAAATCCTTATCCACTCAATAAAATTTTTCCCGAAACCAAATGCTTCCAAAACCATCAATAAAAACTTAAGAGAGACTGTATCAAAGGCTTTTTCTGGATCTATCTTTAGCACATAAGCTTCCCTCCCACTTTCTCAGATTGAGACCACAGAGTCTGTTATGTCCCGGCCTACGACTCCATAGGACTGAAAGGGCAAAACTATCTGCGGCATCACCTCCTTCATACGATTTGCCATAACCCTTGTGAAGATCTTATAATCCACATTTAATAGTGTGATGGGCTCCAATTCTTCAGATCCCTTCTATCCCCTTGATTTTTATAAGCTAAGCTTATGATACCTCTACACATAGATGGGACCAGACTTCCCTCAGTTTTAATCTCCTTAAAAATCTCTAAGACCAATGGATTTAAAAGCTCTAAAAATTCTTCATAGATGTTGCATATTGTCCATTGGACCCTGGGCTTCCGCCCACCCCCCCCCTCCCCCCTCCCCGCCCCCCACCCTTCATTCCACTTATTGGTACTTTGTCACACATGCTTCCCATTGTCCTTTAAACCCTCTTCAATGATAGCACTTACTTTCTCCATTGCAAATTTAGAAATGTCTTCTTCTGTATACAACTCTTGATAAAAGCTACCAGCCGTCTCCATGATCTGCCCACTTTCATTAATGATCTTTTCCCCAACCTTCAAATCTCCAATTAATGATAAACATTGTCGCAACTTCTTTTGCTCCAGAAAATATCTAATGATCTTTCTCCCTCCCTTTAGCCTTTGCACGGAGAATAGCCCCCTTTCATTTTTCAGCTTGTAATAATTCCCACTCTTCCTTTAAAACCACCCAATTATTCTCTGCTCCCTTATCCCCTCCATCAAGTGCTTTACAGAGATCTGTAAAGCTTCTGTTTATATTCTCTTCTCGACGCCAGTTAGCAGTTGCCCTTTCTTTCCCATAATGTACAGAAAAAACTTTTACCTCATATTTGAAATTGTCCCACCAAACTCTTTTTTCTTTCAAGAATAAAGGTTCCTTCTGAGTATTCTTTATTATATTTAAAATCCTTTCTTTATAAACAATTTCTTTCAGGTACTGATTGTTTAAAATCCACACCCCTGGCCCGATCTTAACTCTGCTGTTCTTAATTATAAGAAGCAAAGCCAAGTGACATTTTTATAATAAATCTCCATCACCTCAGAACTGAACCCTTCCCGCATTAACACAAAATCTATTCGGCTCTGTTTTAAAACATCACTCACCCGACCTCTTCTGGAGAATTCCCTTTTTATGGGGTTCCGATCCCTCCATAAGTCTCTCAAATTTAAATTTGCCATCATTTTTATAATCATCCCTCTAGAGTTATCATCCTTAAGGTCATTTGGGCTGAAATGTCCATCCGAGATAAAAAATACATTAAAATCCCCCATTATACAAGGATTTTCCGCCTCTGCCTCTTCTGCGAATAACCACTGAAAAAACTCACGCCACTTGCAATGATCATTAGATATTAAAGAGATCACAATTCAATTCCTCCATTTTTACCTTCAGCTGTAAAAATCTCCCCTCAGTGTCCTTGTCCACCAAGGCAACATTCTCTTTTATGGTTTATGAACGAACTCACTAATGCAGCCATCCCTCTACAGTTATTGTTTGCACAACTTGCAAACCCGGTTCTGGGGGAGGTGGGACCAGTACAAACCGGACGGTCTACACCTGGGCAGGACCGGGACCAATGTCCTAGGGGGAGTGTTTGCAGTGCTGTTGGGGAGGAGTTAAACTAATATGGCAGGGGGATGGGATCCTATGCAGGGAGGCAGAGGGAAATAAAAGGGAGGCAGAGGCAAAAAATAGAAAGGGGGGAGAATAGTAAAAGTGGAGGGCAGAGAATACCAAGGCAAAAAACAAAAAGGGCCACATTACAGCAAAATTCTAAAGAGGCAAGGTGTGTTAAAAATACAAGCCTGAAGGCTCTATGTCTTAAGGCAAGGAGTATCCATAATAAGGTGGATCAATTAACTGTGCAAATAGATATTAACAGATATGATGTGATTGGGATTACAGAGACGTGGCTCCAGGATGATCAGGGCTGGGAACTCAACATCCAAGGGTATTCAACATTCAGGAAGGATAGAATAAAAGGAAAAGGAGGTGGGGTAGCATTGCTGGTTAAAGAGGAGATTAATTCAATAGTTAGGAAGGACATTAGCTTGGATGATGTGGAATCTATATGGGTAGAGCTGCAGAACACTAAAGGGCAAAAAACGTTAGTGGGAGTTGTGTACAGACCTCCAAACAGTAGTAGTGATGTTGGGGAGGGCATCAAACAGGAAATTAGGGGTGCATGCAATAAAGGTGCAGCAGTTATCATGGGTGACTTTAATATGCATATAGATTGGGCTAACCAAACTGGAAGCAATATGGTGGAGGAGGATTTCCTGGAGTGCATAAGGGATGGTTTTCTAAACCAATATGTTGAGGAACCAACTCGGGGGGAGGCCATCTTAGACTGGGTGTTGTGTAATGAGAGAGGATTAATTAGCAATCTCGTTGTGCGAGGTCCCTTGGGGAAGAGTGACCATAATATGGTGGAATTCTACATTAGGATGGAGAATGAAACAGTTAATTCAGAGACCATGGTCCAGAACTTAAAGGAGGGTAACTTTGAAGGTATGAGGCGTGAATTGGCTCGGATAGATTGGTGAATGATACTTAAGGGGTTGACAGTGGATGGGCAATTGCAGACATTTAGAGACCGCATGGATGAACTACAACAATTGTACATCCCTGTCTGGCGTAAAAATAAACAAGGGAAGGTGGCTCAATCGTGGCTTTCAAGGGAAATCAGGGATAGTATTAAAGCCAAAGAAGTGGCATACAAATTGGCCAGAAATAGCAACGAACCCAGGGACTGGGAGAAATTTAGAACTCAGCAAAGGAGGACAAAGGGTTTGATTAGTGCAGGGAAAATAGAGTACAAGAGGAAGCTTGCAGGGAACATTAAAACGGATTGCAAAAGCTTATTTGGTTATGTAAAGAGAAAAAGGTTAGTAAAGAAAACATAGGTCCCCTGCAGTCAGAATCAGGGGAAGTCATAACGGGGAACAAAGAAATGGCAGACCAATTGAACAAGTACTTTGGTTCGGTATTCACTAAGGAGGACACAAACAACCTTCCGGATATAAAAGGGGTCAGAGGGTCTAGTAAGAAGGAGGAACTGAGGGAAATCCTTATTAGTCGGGAAATTGTGTTGGGGAAATTGATGGGATTGAAGGCCGATAAATCCCCAGGGCCTGATGGACTGCATCCCAGAGTACTTAAGGAGGTGGCCTTGGAAATAGCGGATGCATTGACAGTCATTTTCCAACATTCCATAGACTCTGGATCAGTTCCTATGGAGTGGAGGGTAGCCAATGTAACCCCACTTTTTTAAAAAGGAGGGAGAGAGAAAACAGGGAATTATAGACTGGTCAGCTTGACATCGGTAGTGGGTAAAATGATGGAATCAATTATTAAGGATGTCATAGCAGCGCATTTGGAAAGAGGTGACATGATAGGTCCAAGTCAGTATGGATTTGTGAAAGGGAAATCATGCTTGACAAATCTTCTGGAATTTTTTGAGGATGCTTCCAGTAGAGGGGACAAGGGAGAACCAGTTGATGTGGTGTATTTGGACTTTCAGAAGGCTTTCGACAAGGTCCCACACAAGAGATTAATGTGCAAAGTTAAAGCACTTGGGATTGGGGGTAGTGTGCTGACGTGGATTGAGAACTGGTTGGTAGATAGGAAGCAAAGAGTAGGAGTAAATGGATACTTTTCAGAATGGCAGGCAGTGACTAGTGGGGTACCGCAAGGTTCTGTGCTGGGGCCCCAGCTGTTTACATTGTACATTAATGATTTAGACGAGGGGATTAAATGTAGTATCTCCAAATTTGCGGATGACACTAAGTTGGGCGGCAGCGTGAGCTGCGAGGAGGATGCTATGAGGCTGCAGAGTGACTTGGACAGGTTAGGTGAGTGGGCAAATGCATGGCAGATGAAGTATAATGTGGATAAATGTGAGGTTATCCACTTTGGTGGTAAAAACAGAGAGACAGACTATTATCTGAATGGTGACAGATTAGGAAAAGGGGAGGTGCAACGAGTCATGGTACATCAGCATCAGTCATTGAAGGTTGGCATGCAGGTACAGCAGGCGGTTAAAAAAGCAAATGGCATGTTGGCCTTATAGCGAGGGGATTTGAGTTCCGGGGCAGGGAGGTGTTATTACAGTTGTGCAGTGCCTTGGTGAGGCCACACCTGGAGTATTGTGTACAGTTTTGGTCTCCTAACTTGAGGAAGGACATTCTTGCTATTGAGGGAGTGCAGTGAAGCTTCACCAGACTGATTCCCGGGATGGCGGGACTGACATATCAAGAAAGACTGAATCAACTGGGCTTGTATTCACTGGAGTTCAGAAGAATGAGAGGGGATCTCATAGAAACATTTAAAATTCTGACGGGTTTAGACAGGTTAGATGCAGGAAGAATGTTCCCAATGTTGGGGAAGTCCAGAACCAGGGGTCACAGTCTAAGGATAAGGGGTAAGCCATTTAGGACCGAGATGAGGAGAAACTTCTTCACCCAGAGAGTGGTGAACCTGTGGAATTCTCTACCATAGAACGTTGTTGAGGCCAATTCACTAAATGTATTCAAAAAGGAGTTAGATGTAGTCCTTACTACTAGGGGGACCAAGGGGTATGGTGAGAAAGCAGGAATGGGGTACTGAAGTTGCATGTTCAACCATGAACTCATTCAATGGCAATGCAGGCTCGAAGGGATGAATGGCATACTCCTGCACCTATTTTCTATGTTTCTATGTTTCTCCTTACCAAACTCTTTCTAGGATATCTTCATCCTAAAGATTTCTTGCAGACACAACATGCCTTTAAAACACTGCAATATCTGCTGCAATTTCTTCTCCCCCTCAATCTATTCATATTGATCAAGACCAATGTAATCATTGCTCTTAATAAAAGAAGTATGCCTGATAATCTATCCATCATTTAATCTCTGGCCCTTCCCTCCTCTCATGCTGCTTCCAAACTTTTTGGGCAGCTGTTGCTTTCTCCTGCAGCCTCCGGCTCTTTTTCACCTCCTGTTTGAACTTCCACTGCAGTTTCAGTCTCTTCCTTACATCAAATTTAGGCCGCGGAGCTGCTCCTTCTCCGTCCTGCTGTCCCCCACTAATCTTTCCCTTTCCACATGATGCCACCCCACCCCCAATTCCATGTCTCCATCCTCCTCTGACTCCTCACTCTCAAGCTCTTCTGTAATCTCCTGTCCCTGTTTCCCATCAGATACATAATCTCACTTTTTGCTAACATGGTTTTTCCAACAGTGCCACTCTCTTCGGCCTTACCTCCATCGCTGACCCTTGCTCCCCATTTCTTCTCCCTCTGTGACAATGGCGCGTCTCCACCCACCTTGCTCTCTTTTGGCGTCTTTGTCTCCGCGCTCCCATCCTGCTGCCCCTTTAAGACTCCTGCCTCTTGCATCCTCTCCTTGTCCTGCCCCCTCCTGCTCCCAGAGATGTACGACTCCCCATCTTTCTTTGGAGTACTTCCACTTACCCCGCACCCTGCTCGTGCCTCCGTTCCCCCCATGGACACCTGATTCTTTAGGGAGAGACGAGCCATATTATGGCTCGACTCTGTCTTTGACCCATGATGTCCTCCACTGAATTTGACTTTATCCACCATACTTGGTGTGTTTTCCACCATGTTTTCTGCTCCGCAATTTTCTGCCTCTTCTTGCGCTCTTTCCTCATTCCCTTCGGCGGCTGTGTCCTCCACCACTCCACTCACACCTCCTGCTTCCTCTCCCATCTCCCCATCACTCAAGTGGCTTCCATCTGCCTCACACTCACAGCGGGTGGGGCCTTTGTGACAAACCGCACAATTCTCTGCCTTGCAGTTCTGAGCATCGTGTCCAGATTCGCCACAGTTATAACAGTACAGGTCGGGACAGCTTCTTACTAGATGGTCGTGTCCAAGACAGTAATCGCAAAGCTATACTGGGCCCACAACTGGTCAGCAGTATAGTCTTGCGTTTCTCCACCAATGTGTCCATCTCCCCTGCCAGGTCATTTACCACAAAATATTGCTCGAGCCTTTCTGTGAAAGCATCCCAATCATCACCCTCTGCAAAGTCTTTTAGTGTGCTAAAGATAGCTATAATCACGTGAAAGTCTGTATTCTCGTCACCAGTTGTTAAGTCTGTAATGTACTTATGAATGACCCCACGAGGCAATGTGTTGTACTCAAACTGTAGTGACCTTGTTCCTTTATTCGTAACTCCAGAGCGAGGCACAAGCATGGTTGGCAGCCTTTTATACTGGGCCTATGCAGATAACCCTCAGGTCTCCCACCGCAATGCCCTCTGGTGGACAGCCTCTGCCACAGAGGCAGGAAACCCCAGTCTCCACCAGTTGCAGCCTCTAGTGGTGCCAGCATAGTGCATACATCGTGTAAACCTTATTGATAGTACATCAGGTAACAAGTCTCCATCTTATGCAACTATACAGTGACAACAGAGAGTATATCTATAGTCTGCATATATAACATTTGCGATGGTGGTGCAATTATCTCAAGCAGAGGTGGCTGGGATTTCTTGCGTTTAAGATGGTCATTGCCTGGCACTCATATGGCATGAATGTTACTTGTCACTTGTCAGCCCAAGTCTGGATATTATACAGGTCCTGTTCTAGGTTGCTTCATTATTTGAGGAGTTGTCAATGGAGCTGAATCCTGTGGAATCATCAGTGATCAGACCCAGTCCTGGCTTTATAATAAATCAAAGGTCATTGCTGAAGCAGCTGAAGATGGTTGGGCCAAGGATGCTTCCCTGAGGAAGTCCTGCAGTGATGTCCTAGGATCATGATGACTGTCCTCCAACAACTACAACTATCTTCCTTCGTGTCAGATGCGATTCTGCCTATTGGAGGGTTTTTCTTTTGACCCTACTCCACAAATGATGAGTTTTGTTATGGCTCCTGGGCAATATTTGGTTCAATGCTGCCTGGATGTCGAGAGCAGCTACTGTCGCCTCTCCTCTGGCATTCAGCTCTTCTATTCATGTCTGGATTAATGCTGTGATGTCATCTGGAGCCAAGTGATTAGGCAGAACCCTATACTTGTACATGGGTCATCTTATACATAAGAATAAACAATAGTTTTATTCCTGTAATACCAGCATTCACTTAGAATCACAGTTTATGAGTTGAAAACAAACAACTGACCACAGCAGGGGTCTTGGTCGTGTCAGCAGTCTAACAGTATTATTATATCAGAGGTGCTGTTCTGAAACTGGTACCTGTTTGGAGTAATGCAAGGCGAACAGATACAAACGAGACTACTTTCTGCATATTGCGCTCCGGCCAGGAAGAACACCCTGCTTACTGGTATCCAAATGCAAATTAAATTTTAACCACTGGTTTTCACTTAATGAAACATCTTGATATGGATATATTTACATCTTACTGTACGCCCTGAGCCAGCAGCGAGGCTACCATTTGAATAATTTTATTAAGCGTCTATCTGAACATTGCAATATATACAAGTATCAGGAGCAATTTTCTGACTTTTCACTGATGACGGGGAGCCTCGTCCACCAAAATCAGTGATCAGAAATTCACTCGCATGTTGTGCACAAGTTTCTAACCATCATCTTAACTGAGTTGAAAAATCAGCTCCATTGTACAATTCGAATTTCCGATACGCAGTACTGAGAGCAAAGTTCATTTGCAGCAGTGCAAAGTCAATAAAGTATCGCATAATATTAAAAAAACAAACAGCGTTAGGTTCAAGTAAGTGAATTGAAGCAGTCTTAACCCTCATAGTTCATAATGAGTAGCTGTACTTACACTGGAAGCAAATAAGGTTGTAGACTAGTAATACGTTTTCCATCAGAATAATCGCGGAGTGAATCAAATGATTTTTTCTCATTCTCCACGGCCTCCTCCATCTTAAAAGATATAAACAACATTATATTTTTCATACAGTTGACATTATTCAAATGTTAGAAAACTCATCTTAGTACCAAATACACGCAAACCCAATTGAAAAACAAGTCAAATTTTTCACAAAATCACTTGTAACTGAGATTATTGGATTTTCTATAGATTATAATCAGTGCTCAATGATGTTATGAAAGTCTACTGTAAAAGAGAGAAATAGTGTAAGATAATAAATCAAAGCAAATCTCACAGTAGACATGAACATGCTCTGTGACTGCTGGTACATGTCCAGCTATGCTGCAGTGGATAAAAGTGTTCTGTTTGACTGTCTGTCTTACTCCCAATTTCCTGCTTATTAAACTCCGTCCCCTAGTAAACAAGTTGCCTGGATCAATTTTGTCAATTCCCTTCATATCTTGAAACATGCTTGTTTCAAAAACAACTCTTTCCCTCATAACTTCAATTCCTGATATTGAGAATTATCTTTGTTGCTTGACTCTAATCTCTCAAGCCAATAATATTCTTGTCATGATTTAGTGCCCAGAACTATGTAGGGCACCCCGATGTATGACCAACGACTTATACAGTAATAATATAACTGTACGATTTTGACACCATCCTGCTATTATTTCAACCCAATACATTACCTCATTTTCACAGCAGCCAAGCAGATTTCAGAGATTGATTCACATTAACCCTAACATCTCTTTCTTGATCAATACACAGTGTGACTGTATTGAATACATAAGCCTAGAAAGTACATGTGACAATATTAGAAGAAAAACAGCACAATCATATGAAATGCCTTTATCACAATTTTAAGCATTCACCCATTTAAATTAAACAGCAACAGTAATTTCTAAGTGATACTTTCTCAATTGATTATTGTTTACAAACACATTATATCTATCTACATCCTTCTGACTCTGAGGCGGGGGTGCTGCCCACTGAGTCACAGCTGACACAAGGCAGGTTTCTGATACCTTCTGGCATCCGTGGAGATTTTAGCGACGCCTTTCACACTCTACTCCCTACTGACTGATTTTATATCCCAAATCTTATATTTGTCAATAATTGTGTTTACCTTGTCGCAGGTCGGGACCGCCATGCTGCCTATAGCCGCCGCTCACCGCTCCTTTTGTGGCCCATTAGCGGCAGGTTGGGGCCATAGGGTGAGTGGCGAGCGGCGGCCATGAGCAGCGTGGCGGCATACCACTGCAAGATACAGCGCGAGTTGGTGCAGGAGGGCAATGGCGCGAAGAGGGATGTCATCAAGGTCCAGGTCGCTGATTGCAGCGTGGGCAGATACAGCAGAAGCGGCGAGAGGCTGTAGAGGGATGTGATCGGGGCCTAAAGAGGCGTAGTCCCAGGGGCAGCACGGGCCAGCCCACACTGCGATATGTGTGCACACTAGATCCGTGCAGCAGAGCAGCTCTCCAGTCGTCTTGGATAACCCTTGCCACTGTACCAAGACCTAGCTCTGTCAAACCCGTGTGGTGGCTGGTGTGCAACGGCCACCCCACGTTAAAAAAATCCACTCACAGGCATCTTCCACCCTACAGGATGTAGTTCAGGACCTGGAATATTAGGTCCTTCATTGGAACACCTGTGAACTCATCCTTTTTTAGCGTGGAAGCAAGTCATCCTCGTTACGAGGGACTGCCTATGATGATGATGATCTACATCAAAGTACATCTGCCACAAAATTCCCAATTTCATAAACAATTCAAATGTTTGTGAATCTGATTGCTTGGTTTTTCATTATTTGCACTATTTTTGATATATGCAGATTGAAGATATTGTTTATGTTACCCTAGTACTAATCAAAAATCTATAGAATTAATCGGCCGAAAATTGCAGCCTCGCTGGGTCGGTACGAAGTGCGCATGCACCCGACGAGGCCTCGCAAAAGCCCGATTCTCGGTGCGCCTAGAACCGGCTTTACCGATCTGTCAAAATTTCTTTAGAGAGATTCTACGCATCCCTGGGAGAAGGACATCCACGCGGGAGAGATTTGAGCTATTTTTTACGCCTGGTAAAAGCAGGTGTATAGCTTACTTATACCAGCATAACACTTTTAAAGCATAGAAAATTTCAATTTAATCACTCATTTTTTTATTAAAAATCCTGTCCATTAAGGTAAGTTTATTTTTAACCCTATTAAAACACATTTTAAAAAATTTCCAAAAAATATTTTTTTTTCTAAAACATTTAATTACATTTAATTTCAATTAATTTTAAATATGTGAGGTGTTTTTTTTTTTATTTATTGTGATGTGTTTCGGTGTTTTATGGGTTTATTCTAATTGATAATAATGAGAGCCCGTACAAACAGAGCTCCCATTTTTATCAATGAGAATACTAGATAGTGATTGGTGGTCCAGGCCCATGTGATTCCAACAGTTGCGTTCGTACGTGGAAAACATCTTTCAGTGCGCTGTGCAGCGAATGAAGGCCTCAGACCGGAATCCTACGTTCCTCCGGGAAACACAGGTAGTTCGTAGATTTTTTTCGGGTCAGAGGCATTTGTACGAAGGAAACCTCCAACCGCAATTTTCAGCCCAAAATGTTTTTGTTTCTATAGGATCATGTCTGATATTTCTGCTTGGTTTAGTGTTTCTACTGTTGATTGTTGCCAAAATAAGCTTTAAGAATCAATGATTAATCAGATACTACAGTTAGAATGTTCCCTCCTATTTCATCTGCCATTACTATTTCATGGGCCACAACCTCAACCACTATCTGCTGCTAGCCTCTCCCTCACTTCCAGACCTACCACGGTTTGATATAACTCAGCCTCATTCTCACTGATCACTCCTTTAGCTCCAAATCTACATAGGATATACGCCACAGAAACAGGCCATTCAACCCAACTAGTCCACACCAGTGTTTATGCTCCATTCGAGCCTCCTCTTGTCTTTCCTCATCTAAATCTATCAGCATAACCCTCTATTCCATTCTCCCTCATATGCTTGTCTAGCCTCCCCTTAAATGCATCGATACTATTCGCTTCGACCACTTCCTGTGGTAGCAAGTTCCACAGTTTCACCACTCTATGGGTAAAGAACTTTCGTCTGAATTCCCTATTGGATTTCTTGATGACTATTTTATATTGATGGTCTCTAGTTATTCTCTTCCCTACAAGTGGAAACATTCTCTCTGTATCCACTCTATCAAAATCTTTCATAATTTTAAAGACCTCTAATAGGTCACCTCTCAGCCTTCTTTTTTCAAGAGAAAAGAGACCCAGCCTGTTCATCCTTTCCTGATACGTATACACTTGCATTTCTGGTATCATCCTTGTAAATCTTCTCTGCACCCTCTCCAGTGCCTCTATATCATTTTTATAACATGATGACCAGAACTGTACACAGTACTCTAAATGTGGTCGAACCAAGGTTCAATACAGGTTCCCCTAGCATAACTTCCCTACTTTTCAATTCTATCCCCCTATAAATGTGCTTGGTTTGCATTTTTATGGCCTTGCTAACCTGTGTCGCAACTTTTAGTGATTTGTGTATTTCCACTGAGATCCCTTTGTTCCTCTACCCCACCTTGACTCGCACCCACCAAGTAATAAACAATATTCTTACTACCAAAATGTACTACCTCACATTTATCTGTGTTCAACTTAATTTTACAATTATATGCCCATTCTGCAAGTTTATTAATGTCCTCTTGTAATTGGATGCAGTTCTCCTCAGTATTGACTAGTCCCTCCAATTTGGTTTCTCTGCAAATTTAGAAATTGTGTTTTTGATTTCAAAGTCTAAATCGTTAATGTAAAGTGTGAACAACAGTGGTCCCAGCACTGATCCTTGTGGAACACCACGACCCCCCTTCTGCCACTGTGAATAGCTACGTTTTTCCCCTTCTCTCTGCTTTCTGTCTTGAAGCCAGCGAGCTATCCACTCTGCTACTTGTCTCCTGATTCCGCATTCTCTGACTTTGTTCATCAGTCTATTATGAGGTACCTTATCGAAGGCCTTTTGAAAAACTAGATAAATTACATCTACTGCATTACCATCATGTACTCTCCCTGTTACCTCTTCAAAAAATTCAATGAGGTTGGTCAAACAAGACTTTCCCTTTTGAAATCCATGCTGACTATTCATTATTATATTTTTGGTATCTAGCTGTTCTTCTATTTTCTCCTTTAGCAGTATTCCATTTTTTTTCCTACCACCGATGTTAAGCTCACTGGTCTATAATTCCCTGGACATAGTCTATTCCCCTTCTTGAATATAGGTACAGGTAGAGCGTCTGAAATCCAGAAACCTCTGGACCGAGGCCGTTCCGGATTTCGGAACGTTTTCCGACGTCCCGAATCCAGAACCGCCCAGGAAAAACCTGTGTTGCTGCCATTGGGACAGCAGGATAGGTATGAAGCCCTGCAAAGAAGGTAAGTTAAAGTTTTCATTTTTTAATTATTTTGCAGCAATTCGCTAGAAATGGGTCTTCTAAATGTTTTTTTATTTTTTTAATTTTTTGGCATTTTTTGGGGGTGTTTTCCCCCCTCCCTAGGCCCACCTCACAGCAGTAATCGACCTCGGACTAAAGTTGGCAAGGACCGCGGCTTCCGCTCATTTTTACTGCTGGGCATCTAAATAGTAGCATAGTGATTTGTGGTATTTTTGGAGAAAAAGTACCGCTATCGCCGTTTTTAAAAATGTCCGATTTCGGAACATTTTCCAGATTTCGGACGATCCCGCCACAGATCAGCGTGACGTCCGGATTTCGGAACATTCCGAATTTCGGAACTTCGGATTTCAGATGCTCTACCTGTATTACCGAGCTATCTGCCAGACATCTGGCTCTACACCTGTTTCTAATGAATTATTAAATATGTGTATTAATGCTTCTGCTATCTCAATCCTAGATTCTTTTAAAATGTGTGACTGCAATCCATCCAGACCAGGGGTTTTATCCCCTTTGAGTTTGATTAGTTTATTTAATATATCCACTCTTTTTATTTTAAATGCAATTATCTCATTACTAATCTCATCATCCAATGTAATGTCTACCTGTTCTATTTCCTTGGTAAATACTGAAGCAAAATAATTATTCAATATTTCTGCCATCTCTCTCTTATTGTCTGTGGTATTATCCTGTCTGTTCCATAATGTCCCTATTCCTATCCCACCCTTCCTTTTGTCTTGATGTGCCTGTAAAATATTTTACTATTTTGTTTTAGGTTCCTTCATAATGTAATGTCATAGTTCCACTTTGATTCCTAATTGTTTTTTTGACTTCTCTCCTAATCTCTTCGTATTCTCTCATCATGCACTCCCCTGCTGACTATGTACTTAATATATGCCTCTTTCCTTACCCTCAGTTGTTCCCTTATGGAGTCTCATTTGTGATTAGTTTGTTTTTTCCGTTGAGTGGGATATATTGTTCCTGCACTCTGTTGAACAGTTTTAAATATTTCCCATTTTATTTTCCCAAGTTCTAAACTCAGCCCCTCAAAATCAACAATCTATTAATCTTATACATTTCAAATAAGATAACCTCTCATTCTTCTAAACTTCAATGAGTATAGGCCCAATCTGCTCAACCTTTCTTCATAAAAGGGGCCCGAGAGTCGGAGGAGCCACAGGAGCAGGAGGGGGAGGATCGTGAGGCCCATAAAAGGGGCCCGAGAGTTGGAGGAGCCACAGGAGCAGGAGTGGCAGGGTCGAGAGGCACATAAAAGGGAACCCTAGAGTCGGAGGAGTCAGCTGGTGCAGGGACAAAAGATTTTTTTTTAATTCAAAATCGAACTGTGACGTCACAGCCAAGCGGGTAAATGATTGGCTGGTGGTTTGGTGAGAATTTTATCTTTTCCTTTTTCTTTTTCTTTTCTTATCAGTAGGAAACCTTTGGCATTGTTGCCAAATTAAGTTAATTTAAGGGTTAAGTCATGGTAGGAGAGCCCAGACCCATGTCATGCTCCTCCTGTGCTATGTGGGAAATCAGGGACGCTTCCAGTGTCTCTGATGACTATGTGTGCAGGAAGTGTATCCAGCTGCAGCTCCTGACAGACCACATTGCGGCACTGGAGTTGCGCATGGATTCAGTCTGGAACATCTGCGATGCTGAGGATGTCGTGAATAGCATGTTTAGTGAGTTGGTCACACCACAGGTAAAGGTTACAAAGGCAGATAGGGAATGGGTGGCCATCCGGCAGAGCAGTGGGAGGAAGGTAGTGCAGGGGTCCCCTGCGGTCATCTCCCTCCAAAACAGATATACTACTTTGGATGCTGTTGGGGGAGATGGCTCATCAGGGGAGGGCAGCAGCAGCCAAGTTCATGGCACCATGGCTGGCTCTGCTGCATAGCAGGGCAGGAAGATGAGTGGGAGAGCTATAGTGATAGGGGATTCTATTGTAAGGGGAATAGATAGGCGTTTCTGCGGCCGCAATCGAGACTCCAGGACGGTATGTTGCCTTCCTGGTGCAAGGGTCAAGGATGTCTCGGAGCGACTGCAGGGCATTCTGGAGGGGGAGGGTGAACAGCCAGTTGTTGTGGTGCATATAGGTACCAACGATATAGGTAAAAAACGGGATGAGGTCCTACAAGCTGAATTTAGGGAGCTAGGAGTTAATTTAAAAAGTAGGACCTCAAAGATCGTAATCTCAGGGGTGCTACCAGTGCCACGTGCTAGTCAGAGTAGGAATAGCAGGATACGTGGCTTGAGGAATAGTGCAAGAGGGAGGGATTCAAATTCCTGGGACATTGGAACCGGTTCTGGGGGAGGTGGGACAGTACAAATTGGACGGTCTGCACCTGGACAGGACCGGAACTGATGTCCTAGAGGGAGTGTTTGCTCATGCTGTTGGGGAGGATTTAAACGAATATGGCAGGGGGATGGGAATCTATGCGGGGAGACAGAGCAAAGTTAAATGGGGACAGATGCAAAAGGTAGAAAGGAGATAAGGAAAAGTGGAGGGCAGAGAAATCAAGGGCAAAAATCAAAAAGGGCCACATCACATTATAATTCTAAAAGGACAAAGAGTGTTAAAAAAACAAGCCTGATGGCTCTGTGTCTCAATGCGAGGAGCATTCGTAACAAGGTGGATGAATTAACTGCGCAGATAGCTGTTAACGGATATGATGTAATTGGGATTACGGAGACATGGCTCCAGGGTGACCAAAGCTGGGAACTCAACATCCAGGGGTATTCAATATTCAGGAAGGATAGGCAGAAAGGAAAAGGAGGTGAGATAGCGTTACTGGTTAAAATGGAGATTAACGCAATAGTAAGGAAAGACATTAGCTTGAATGATGTGGAATCTGTATGGGTAGAGCTGCGGAACACCAAAGGGCAGGAAAAGCTCATGAGAGCTGTGTACAGACTACCAAACAGTAGTAGTGAAGTTGGGGATGGCATCAAACAGGAAATTAGGGATGCGTGCAATAAAGGTACAGCAGTTATCATGGGTGACTTTAATCTACATATAGATTGGGCTAACCAAACTGGTAGCAATACGGTAGAGGAGGATTTCCTGGAGTGTATAAGGGATGGTTTTCCAGGCCAATATGTCGAGGAACCAACTAGAGAGCTGGCCATCCTAGACTGGGTGTTGTGTAATGAGATAGAATTAATTAGCAATCTTGTTGTGCGAGGCCCCTTGGGGAAGAGTGACCATAAGATGGTAGAATTCTTCATTAAGGTGGAGAGTGATACAGTTAATTCAGAGACTAGGGTACTGAACTTAAAGAAAGGTAACTTCGATGGTATGAGACGTGAATTGGCTAGGATAGACTGGCGAATGATACTTAAAGGGTTGGCGGTGGATAGGCAATGGCAGACATTTTAAGATCACATGGATGAACTTCAACAATTATACATCCCTGACTGGTGTAAAAATAAAACAGGGAAGATGGCTCAACCGTGGCTAACAAGGGAAATTAGGGATAGTGTTAAATCCAAGGAAGAGGCATATGAATTAGAAAAAGCAGCAAACCCGAGGACTGGGAGAAATTTAGAATTCAGCAGAGGAGGACAAAAGGTTTAATTAGGAGGGGGAAAATAGAGTATGAGAGTAAGCTTGCAGGAAACATAAAAACTGACTGCAAAAGCTTCAATAGATATAAGAGAAAAAGATTAGTGAAGACAAATGTAGGTTCCTTGCAGTCAGAATCAGGTAAATTTATAATGGGGAACAAAGAAATGGCAGACCAATTGAACAAATACTTTGGTTCTGTCTTCACTAAGGAAGACACAAATAACCTTCCGGAAATACTAGGGGACCGAGGGTCTAGCGAGAAGGAGGAACTGAAGGAAATCCTTATTAGTCAGGAAATTGTGTTAGGAAAATTGATGTGATTGAAGGCCAATAAATCCCCAGGGTCTGATAGTCTGCATCCCAGAGTACTTAAGGAAGTGGCCCTAGATATAGTGAATGCATTGGTGGTCATTTTCCAACATTCTATAGACTCTAGATCAATTCCTATGGATTGGAGGGTAGCTAATGTAACCCCACTTTTTAAAAAAGGAGATAGAAAACGGGGAATTATAGACAAGTTAGCTTGACATTGGGAGTGGGGAAAATGTTGGAATCAATTATTAACGATGCAATAGCAGCGGATTTGGAAAGCAGTGACCGGATCAGTCCAAGTCAGCATGGATTTATGAAAGGGAAATCATGCTTGACAAATCTTCTAGAATTTTTTGAGGATGTAACTAGTAGAGTGGACAAGGGAGAACCAATGGATGTGGTCATTTTCCAACATTCTATAGACTCTGGATCAGTTCAAAGGGCTTTTGACAAGGTCCCACACAAGAGATTAGTTGCAAAATTAAAGCACATGATACTGGGGGTAATGTACTGACGTGGATCGAGAACTGGTTGGCAGACAGGAAGCAAAGAGTAGGAATAAATGGGTCCTTTTCAAAATTGCAGGCAGTGATTAGTGGGCTAATGCAAGGTTCAGTGCTAGGACCCCAGCTATTTACAATATACATTAATGATTTAGATGAAGGAATTGAATGTAATATCTCCAAGTTTGCAGATTGACACGAAGCTGGGTGGCAGTGTGAGCTACGAGGAGGATGCTAAGAGCCTGCAGGGTGACTTGGACAGGTTAGATGAGTGGGCAAATGCATGGCAGGTGTAGTATAATGTAGATAAATGTGAGGTTATCCACTTTGGTGGCAAAAACAGGAAGGCAGAGTAGTATCTGAATGGTGACAGATTAGGAAAAGGGGAGGTGCAACGAGACCTGGGTGTCATGGTACATCAGTCTTTGAAAGTTGGGATGCAGGTACAGCAGGCGGTGAAGAAGGCAAATGGCATTTGGTCTTCATAGCGAGAGGATTTGAGTATAGGAGCAGGGAGGTCTTACTAGAGTTGTACAGGACCTTGGTGAGGCCACACCTTGAATATTGTGTGCCGTTTTGGTTTCTTAATTCTGAGGAAGGACAGTCTTGCAATTGAGGGAGTGCAGCGAAGGTTCACCAGACTGATTCCCGGGATGGCAAGACTGCCATATGAAGAAAGACTGGATCGACTAGGCTTATATTCACTTGAATTTAGAAGAGTGAGAGGGGATCTCATAGAAACATATCAAATTCTGACAGGATTGGACAGATTAGATTCAGGAAGAATGTTCCCGATTTGGAGAAGTCCAGGACCAGGGGTCACAGTCTAAGGATAAGGGGTAAGCCATTTAGGACCAAGATGAGGAGAAACTTCTTCACTCAGAGAATTGTGAACCTGTGGAATTCTCTACCACAGAAAGTTTGTTGGATATATTCAAGAGGGAGTTGGATGTGCCCCTTAAGGCTAAAGGGATCAAGGGGTATGGAGAGAAAGCAGGAATGCGGTACTTAAGTTGCATGATCAGCCATGATCATATTGAATGGTGGTGCAGGCTCGAAGGGCTGAATGGCCTACTCCTGCACCTATTTTCTATGTTTCTATGTTTCATAAGATAACCCCCTCATCTCAGCGATCAACCTCATGAACATTCTATGAACTGCCTCCAATGCAAGTATATCCCTCCTTAAATAAGGAGACCAAAACTTACGCAGTACTCCAGGTGTGGTCTCACTAACGCTCTGTAGCAGGACTTCCCTACTTTTACACTCCATTCCAATTGCAACAAAGGCCAACATTCCATTTCCCTTCCTAATTACTTGCTGTACCTGCATGCTAACTTTTTGTGTTTCATGCACAAGAACTCGCTGATCCCTCTGTACCACAGCATTTTGTAATCTCTCCCCATTTAAATAATAATTTGCTTTTTTTCCTACAGACGTGGATAACCTCACATTTTCCCACATTATAATCCATCTGCCAAATTTTTGCCCACTCACTTAGCCTATCTATATCCCTTTGCAAATTCTTAGCGTCCTCCTCACAACTTGCCTTCCCACCTATCTTTGTATCATCAGCAAAGTTGGCTACATTACACTCGATCCCTTCATCCAAATCATTAATATAGATTGTAAATAGTTGAGGCCCCAGCACAGATCCTGTGGCACCCCACTAGTTACTGTTTGTCAACCTGAAAATGACCCATTTATCCTGACTCTCTGTTTTCTGTTACTTAGCCAATCCTCTATCCATGCTAATATATTACTCCCAACCCTGTTGTAAGAATAAAAGTGTTTAGGCAAAGCAGGAACCACCCTCCGCAGCAGAAGCAAGGACAAATGCTTGTGTTTTGCCAGAGCGAAGTGAAATATAACTTTTTATACTTTTTTATAAATCATTATTGTAACATCATTGTATCTGGTGTAACTAAGTAGATCTGTAGGATAGCTGAGGACTGCTGTTTCTCTGCTAGATGTGCATGTGTGTGTGTGTGTGTGTTTAATAAACTATTCCAAATTGTTTTAAAAGAATCAGTCTTGCTGTCAATTTAATGCCAGAGATTTAGAGATCTTACAGATTGGAGGCTCATCCAGGAGCTGGCGAGACAGCTTTTGATCATTCTTTTGAACAATTGAAAATCTCTGTAGTTGCGATTCTAACCTGTGTTGCGAAGATTAAACTGTAAACTTTTAAAGGGATCGGGAGAAGTTAAGTCTTAAAGAGCAGTCCTTTCGATAGTTGGAACTGTTTAAGTGGGGAACCATCAGTAGTTAAATTCAAAAGGCACAGGATGAAGGGATCGGGTCATGTACAGAAAGCCAGCAAAAGATGTAGAGGGAGTCTATCAGGAGAAAGTATCCAAAAAGTTGACCATAAAGGATATACAAGAGTTACAGGCATAGGCACAGGGACTGTACTTCCATAAGGGCCAACATGCATTCTTTGGGGAGCTTGTGGCATTTATCCAGGAGAAAGTAAATCAAGGAGAGCTAAGGCCAAAATGGGCAAACGGTCTCTTGGCATACAGTGCACATTACTGCGCTCAGAGAGATGAGGAATTAATGAGGCAGGATGCAAGAGAGATTCAG
The DNA here is from genome assembly GCF_044704955.1 of Pristiophorus japonicus. Taxonomy (NCBI): domain Eukaryota; kingdom Metazoa; phylum Chordata; class Chondrichthyes; family Pristiophoridae; genus Pristiophorus; species Pristiophorus japonicus. The sequence continues at coordinate 280,378 of NW_027254365.1, forward strand.
AATTTAAGGGAAGTGATACAAGATTTAAATGAACAAAGGGCAAAAGAAATACAAGACTTAAAAGAATCGCAAGTAAGAGAGTTAAAGAAAAAGAGATTCAAAGTATAAAAGAACATATTGGATAAATGGTTCATTCTCTGGTTGGCAACCAGTAACTAGTGGGGTGCCGCAGGGATCAGTACTGGGACCCCAACTATTTACAATCTATATTAACGACTTGGAAGAAGGGACTGAGTGTAACGTAGCCAAGTTTGCTGATGATACAAAGATGGGAGGGAAAGCAATGTGTGAGGATACAAAAAATCTGCAAAAGGACATAGACAGGCTAAGTGAGTGGGCAAAGATTTGGCAGGTGGAGTATAATGTTGGAAAGTGTGAGGTCATGCACTTTGGCGGAAAAAAAATCTAAAAGCAAGTTATTATTTAAATGGAGAAAGATTGCAATGTGCTGCAGTACAGCGGGACCTGGGGGTACTTATGCATGAAACACAAAAGGATTGTATGCAGATACAGCAAGTGATCAGGAAGGCCAATGGTATCTTGGCCTCTATTGCAAAGGGGATGGAGTATAAAAGCAGGGAAGTCTTGCTACAGCTACATAAGCTATTGATGAGGCCATACCTGTAATACTGCGTGCCGTTTTGGTTTCCATACTTACGAAAGGATATACCTGCTTTGGAGGCAGTTCAGAAAAGGTTCACTCGGTTGATTCCGGGAATGAGGGGGTTGACTTATGAGGAAAAGTTGAGTAGATTGGGCCTCTACTCATTGGAATTCAGAAGAATGAGAGGTGATCTTATCAAAACGTATAAGATTATGAGGGGGCTTGACAAGGTGGATGCAGAGAGGATGTTTCCACTGATGGGGGAGACTAGAACTAGAGGGCATGATCTTAAAATAAGGGGCCACCCATTTAAAACAGAGATGAGGAAAAATTTCTTCTCTCAGAGGGTTGTAAATCTGTGGAATTCGCTGCCTGAGAGAGCTATGGAAGCTGGGACATTGAATAAATTTAAGACAGAGATAGACAGGTTCGTAAACGATAAGGGGATAAGGGGTTATGGGGAGCAGGCTCGAGGGGCTGTATGGCCTACTCCTGCTCCTATTTCTTCTGTTCTTCTGTTCTTATGTAAAAGGAAGAAGGCCTCCAACCTACTTGGCAATTAAGAGAGGGAGAAATATAGCATTTCAGACAAGAAATTGATCGATTAAACCACAGTATTGGGCAATTAGAAAGAGGGGCCGAACAGGCAGCTTCATTGCTACAGCAACAAAGCCTCTCAAATTTAAATGCCACAGCAGCCGTCGTTGAAGCAAATGAAAACAGATTAGAGTTAAAAATATATAAATTGGAAAACTTGGGGCTCTGGCAAGTGGTAGAAGATGCTAGGGGGGCATTAACGGAAGTAATTAAGAAGCCACAAAGGGAGGCAGACCACTCCCGGTGCCAACTAGAAATAGCGAGGCTAAAAAGTAAGTTAGGGGAGCAGCAGGCCCTGGTATCTGCAATAACACGGGCAGCCATAATAGAGACAGCAGAATGGGACAAGAGGGAGACAGATTGGGAAGAGGAAGGCAATCAGTATAATCCCCAGGAGGGTGGTGAAGGATGGAATACTTTGGAGACAGGAGGTAGCAGTAGAAACCACTTCTTTACGGCGTAATACGCATGGTCACATCAACAGTAACCATACCGACTCACGGCCCATATCTGGTGCTGATGCCATGGTGGGTAGCCATGAGTTGGGGCCATTAATGATGGGGACAACCCATTGGGAGTTAAAAGAGGTGAGCAAATTTCAGGAGAAGTCACCCTGAGTTAGAACAGAGAGACTTAACACGAGTACTTCTCTTGGCCTGTTCCACTTCCCGAAAAGATAATCTGCCGGACGCAGTCCTCCAGCATGGCACAGTGACCGATGCAGTCATGACCGAGATCCTAAACCATTTAGGAATCCAAAACTTAAACTTAGTGGCTCTGCTTAATCAGACCAAGCAGCGCCCAGAAGAGCCCCCAGAGCCTTCAGTAATTGCTGTACGATATCTATGAACGTACCCAGAACCAGGCACCCGCAAATGCTGCAGTAGGAAAGAATCAGGAACAATTTAAATCAATGTTCGTGATCCAACTCCATCCTTTAGTTAAAACCACCCTGGGAATATCCATGAGGCCCACCAATCAGTGGACAGATATAGAGAGCAATGCTCAAATAACCTGGAAGGTGGTAAAAGACCAGTTAAAGGTGAAGTCACCATCCACCGCAAATAAACCAGTGTCAATGGTGGAGGGATCTAGGTGTTACCCCTTTAAGGGACAGTGTTTTAATTGTAAGAAGGTAGGCCACCTAGCAAAAGACTGCAACAGACCCAGACAGGCACCATGCCACAGTGCAACGCATAGATAGCTCCCGAGGGACGAATCTCCAAGCCCTCTGGGACGAATGAATGACTGGACCAGTTGATAACCCTCATACAAACTCAAATTGCCACGGGGGTGATGCAAAATCATTTACCAGAGCCTACAATCGCCGATGCACACTCATTATAGAGATCCCTTCAAGGTTCCACTCGATGACAGGGTCCGGCCGCCAAAGATTGGTCGGAAGTGGGGTTCCGACGTGATGATAGCGGGAGACCAGTAGTCCTTGTTGTCTTCATCATCATAGGCAGTCCCTCGAAACGAGGATAACTTGCTTCCACGTCAAATAGGGATGAGTTCACAGGTGTTTCAATGAAGGACCTAATATTCCAGATTCCGAACTACATCTTGAAGGGTGGAAGACGCCTGTGAGAGGATTTAAGATGTTTTCTTAAAAGGGGGCTGGCAGCAGACTATGCTTATTGATACCGGCTCAGCTATTACCATCATCCCCACCCCATATCCTGAACGCCATGCAGCGGCGGGCAAGGGTTGTATGACCCTTAAAGGGTTTAATGGTGATTCACCCACATGGCCAGTTGAAAAGCCTGATAGCAGCTGGCGACTGACTATTGATTCTATAAGAAAGTTAAATTCTATAACACCAGCCTGCTCACCGGTAGTAAGAGAAACCCCCACCATATTATCACAAATTTCTGCTCTTTCTAAGTACTTCGCAACCCTCGACATCGCCAATAGATTCTGGAGTATCCCTGTTAAAAGGGAACATCAGTACAAATTCGCGTTCACATTTGAGGACCAGAGCTACACCTGGACATGCCTTCCTCAGGGGTTCCACAATGCGATCTTCCACAAAAGAATGGCTGCAACTTTAAAAGACTTTTCCCGCCCTACCTGCTTGCTGCAGTACGTAGACGACCTACTGCTGGCACCCGACAGCATGGAGGAGCACATGTCCCTTTTGCACAAACCTTTGACATCGTTGGCTCAGGCAGGACTAAAGGTGAATCCCCGTAAGGTTCAATTAGTAAAAGAACGGGTCACCTTTCGAGGAGTGTCCATTTCTCCAGACTTCCAAAACAGCCCTACGATCATTCTTGGGTTTAGTGGGGTACAAAAGTGGGTTTCCTTGCAGCGCCTCAGCAAATGGACATTGGAATTTATGAAAAGAGACATTGATAACATTTCCAAACCCACCATATTGCTGCCACAATTTCTGATCTATGAGGGGGACCCGCATGATTAACTTTGAGACCCATCCTGTGCAGAAAGAGCCCATACAGGCTGCCCCAGATGTCTACATCGATGGATCAACATATCACATTGAGGGATCCCCCCACACCGGGTATGCTGTGGTATTGCCAGAAAGAACCATCCAGCGAAGATGCAACAGACAGTCTTCACAACATGCAGAAATCGCCGCACTTCTAACCGCTGTGAAGGAAACCTCAGATAGATCCATGAATATTTGGTCAGATAGTGCCTATGCTCTAAACACCATGCTCTCCTTGCCCCTATACCACAAAAATGACTATCGTATGACAGACGGTAAGGCCCTGGTCCATGGGCCCTGGTTACGCCTGCTTTGGTCATACCTTAAATAGCGATTCCAGCCCTGCTTCATTAAATAAATTTAAGACAGAAATAGACAGTTTCTTAAACAATATGGGGATAAGGGGTTATGGGGAGCGGGCAGGGAAGTAGAGCTGAGTCCATGATCAGGTCAGCCATGATCTTACAAAATGGCGGAGCAGGCTCGAGGGGCCATATGGCCTACTCCTGCTCCTATTTCTTATGTTCTTATGTTCTTATGAAATGTAGCAGCCCATAGAAAAGGGGGTCCACACTGTGAGGGAAATTCCAGAACAGACAGAGCAGCCAAGAACGCTGCGATTGATGGGGAGATAGAGGATATAGTTGTTGAGCCCTGCAATGCTGTTAGCAAGGGCTCCTCAAAGATCAGCTAGGTTTAAAGTCCCTGCTGCAATAATACTGGTCATATGCTGTTGTAAGCACCTGGCACGAGGAAGGCAGACCCCTTCTTCAACCAACAGCCTGGGCTCCCAATACCATACGAGCCACTGTCCCTGACTCTGCTGATGTTCAAAAGAAAGCCAAACGCCTGCCCGGTGGTGTGTATTCCACCAGAGGTGGGTCAGGAACTGCTCTCCCTCCTTCACTCCCACCCCACAGCAGGGCACTATTTGGTCCTGATAACCTTCTATAAGGTAGCATCCGCAGCTTGGTGGCCTTCCATGAGGGAAACAATCGACCAATATGTGGCACCATGCCTATCGTGCCTGCAGTACAATCCTCCCGCATGCACTAACTGAACTTTGCTTCAAAGCGCACCCCCACCTCAAGGGCCATGGACGCACCTCCAGATAGACTTCTTTGGGCCGCTTCCACAGGCGCAAGGCAATTTTCAGCCTGCCCTAGTGGTGGTGGATCAATTCACTAAATGGATTGAAGCATGCCCCTGCCGCTCCAACACCGCAATCACAGCAGCAAAATACTATTAAATCAAGTGTTTTATAGATGGGGAGGAATAAGCTCATAATAAAGGATAAAACTAAGTACTGTGTGCAATGAGCAAGTATGACCTTAGCTCCTTTAATGAGACTCCAGAGTGCAGGTACCTCCTGGGTGGCCTGCTTATATACTGTGCTCCCAAGGGATGCTGGGATCCCTTGGGACTCCAACAGGTAGGCCCTCTGCTGGTAGTATAATACAGGTTGCAAGAGGTTAAATACATAACATCACTCCCCCGTGAAGTCAATAGTACACTTATTTACATGGTGAGACGATCTGGGGCTTTTCGCTCCCTTGTCGATCGTCTCGGTACAAATGCAGGTGTGGGTGAATTGGTCAGTTCTTCACTGGGCTGCTGGGCAGCCGGCCTTGCTGGGCTACTGGGGATGGTGAGTTCGGCTTCGTGGTCAACCATGATGTCAGTTGCCACTTGTGTGTGTGTTGGAGGGTCAAAGTGGGTGGTGTCTTCTTCGGTTTGTTTGTAGTCGTTGGTGAACCGCAATTTGATTTGGTCCAAATCTGTTTAAAAAAGGGGGCAGACAAAAGGCAGGTAACTATAGGCCAGTTAGTTTAACATCTGTAGTGGGGAAAATGCTTGAAACTATCATTAAGGAAGAATAGCGGGACATCTGGATAGGAATAGTGCAATCAAGCAGATGCAGCATGGATTCATGAAGGGGAAATCATGTTTAACTAATTTATTGGAATTCTTTGAGGATATAACGAGCATGGTGGATAGAGGTGTACCAATGGATGTGGTGTATTTAGATTTCCAAAAGGCATTCGATAAGGTGCCACACAAAAGGTTACTGCAGAAGATAAAGGTACGCGGAGTCAGAGGAAATGTATTAGCATGGATAGAGAATTGGCTGGCTAACAGAAAGCAGAGAGTCGGGATAAGTGGGTCCTTTTCGGGTTGGAAATCGGTGGTTAGTGGTGTGCCACAGGGATCGGTGCTGGGACCACAACTGTTTACAATATACATAGATGACCTGGAAGAGGGGACAGAGTGTAGTGTAACAAAATTTGCAGATGACACAAAGATTAGTGGGAAAGCGGGTTGTGTAGAGGACACAGAAAGGCTGCAAAGAGATTTAGATAGGTTAAGTGAATGGGCTAAGGTTTGGCAGATGGAATACAATGTCGGAAAGTGTGAGGTCATCCACCTTTGGAAAAAAAAAGTAAAAGGGAATATTATTTGAATGGGGAGAAATTACAACATGCTGCGGTACAGAGGGACCTGGGGGTCCTTGTGCATGAATCCCAAAAAGTTTGTTTGCAGGTGCAGCAGGTAATCAGGAAGGCGAATGGAATGTTGGCCTTCATTGCGAGAGGGATGGAGTACAAAAGCAGGGAGGTCCTTCTGCAACTGTATAGGGTATTGATGAGGCCGCACCTGGAGTACTGCGTGCAGTTTTGGTCATCTTACTTAAGGAAGGATATACTAGCTTTGGAGTGGGTACAGAGATGATTCACTTGGCTGATTCCGGAGATGAGGGGGTTACCTTATGATGATAGATTGAGTAGACTGGGTCTTTACTCATTGGAGTTCAGAAGGATGTGGGGTGATATTATAGAAACATTTAAAATAATGAAAGGGATAGACAAGATAGAGACAGAGAGGTTGGGGAGACTAGAACTAGGGGGCACAGCCTCAAAATATGGGGGAGCCAATTTAAAACCGAGTTGAGAAGGAATTTCTTCTCCCAGAGGGTTGTGAATCTGTGGAATTCTCTGCCCAAGGAAGCAGTTGAGACTAGCTCATTAAATGTATTCAAGTCACAGATAGATAGATTTTTAACCAATAAGGGAATTAAGGGTTACGGGGAGCAGGCGGGTAAGTGGAGCGAAGTCCACGGCCAGATCAGCCATGATCTTGTTGAGTGGCGGAGCAGGCTCGAGGGGCTAGATGGCCTACTCCTGTTCCTAATTCTTATGTTCTTATGTTCTTTTGTAAATGTTTTCTGTACGTTCGTCCATTGGCAAATTTGACCTGAAACACCCTATTCCCCTCTTTGGCTGTGACCATGCCAGCGAGCCATTTGGGACCATGTCCATAATTGAGTACAAACACAGGATCGTTGACCTCAATATCGCGTGACAAATTTGCGCGGTCATGGTACACACTTTGTTGATGGTGCCTGCCCTCCACGTGATCATGGAGATCAGGGTGGAGAAGAGAGAGCCTTGTTTTGAGCGCCCTTTTCATGAGCAGCTTGGCTGGGGGAACTCCGGTGAGTGAGTGGGATCTGGTGCGGTAGCTGAGCAGCACTCGGGACAGCCGGATCTGCAGAGAGCCTTCCGAAACACGTTTCAAGCTTTGCTTGATGGTCTGAACTGCCCGTTCTGCCTGGCCATTGGATGCGGGCTTGAACGGGGCAGATGTGACGTGCTTGATCCCACTGCGGATCATGAATTCCTTGAATTCAGCACTGGTGAAACATGGCCCATTGTCACTGACCAGGACATCAGGCAGGCCGTGCGAGGCAAACATGTCTTGTAGGCTTTCAATAGTGGCTGTGGACGTGCTTACAGACATTATCGCACATTCAATCCATTTTGAGTAAGCCTCCTTGACAACCAAAAACATTTTGCCTAGAAATGGGCCCGTATAGTCCACATGGATCCTCGACCACGGTTTGGGGGGCCACGACCACAAACTTAATGGTGCCTCTCTGGGTGCATTGCTCAGCTGAGAGCAAGTTTTGCACTGGCGCACGCATGATGCTAAATCTGAGTCGATGCCAGGCCACCACATATGGGATCTGGCTATGGCTTTCATCATTACAATGATGTGCAGTTCACAAATGAATGTATCTCTGCATTTTTTGGGCAAGACCACGCGATTGCCCCACAACAAACAGTCCGCCTGCAGGGACATTTCGTCTTTGCGCCTGTGGAACAGCTAAATCACTTTCTGCATCTCCACTGGGACACTGAACCAGCTCCCATGGAGGACAGTCTTTTACCAAGGACAATAAAGGATCCTGACAAGTCCAGGTCCTGATCTGGCGAGCCATGACAGGGGACCTTTCGTTCTCGAATGCATTCATTACCATGAGCAAGTCCGCTGGCTGTGCCATTTCCACCCCGGTGGTGGGCAGTGGTAGCCGACTAAGAGCATCTGCGCAGTTCTGTGCCCGGTCTGTGGCGGATTCCATAGTTGTATGCCAACAGCGTGAGTGCCCATCTTTGGATGCGGGCAGAGGCATTGGTATTAATCCCTTTGCTCTCAGAGAACAGCGATATGAGCGGCTTGTGGTCAGTTTCAAGCTCAAACTTGAGGCCAAATAAGTACTGGTGCATTTTTTTTTACCCCGTAAACGCACGCCAGAGCCTCTTTTTCAATCATGCTGTAGGCACTTTCAGCCTTAAACAAACTCCTGGACGCATAATGCAAAATCCCCGATTCGTTAGCCTGTTGTAACACACACCTGATCCCGTATGACGACGCATCACAAGCCAGCACTAATCTTTTACAAGGGTTATACAGGATAAGCAGTTTGTTTGAACACAACAGAGTTCTGGCTTTCTTAAAGGCAGCCTCTTGTGAAATCCCCCATACCCAGTCATCTCCCTTGCGCAGTAGCGCATGTAGGGGTTCTAGCAGGGTGCTTAACCCAGGTAGGAAATGACCGAAATAGTTAAGGAGTCCCAGGAATGATCGCAGCCCCGTCACGTTCTGTGGTCTCGGCGTGTTCTTGATGGCCTCTGTCTTGGCGTCGGTGGGTCTAATGCTGTCTGCTGCGATTCTTTTTCCCAAGCACTCGACCTCCTGCGCCAGGAAACACACTTCGAGCGTTTCAACCTGAGCCCCACGCGATCCAACCGACTAAGAATCTCTTCCAGGTTCTGCAAGTGTTCGATGGTGTCCCGACCTGTAACCAGTATGTCATCCTGGAAAGCCATGGTGCGAGGAACCGACTTTAGCAGGCTCTCCATGTTCCGTTGGAAGATTGCCGCGGCCGACCGAATCCCGAACAGGCATCTGATATAGATGAACAGACCTTTGTGCGTGTTGATGCAGGTAAGGCCTTTCGAAGACTCCTCCAGCTCCTGTGTCATGTAGGCCGAGGTCAGGTCCAGCTTGGTGAACGTCTTCCCTCCAGCCAGGGTTGCAAATAGGTTGTCTGCCTTGGGTAGCGGGTACTGGTCCTGTAGCGAAAAACGGTTGATCGTTACTTTATAGTCCCCACAAATTCTAACCGTGTCGTCCTCTTTAAGTACCGGGATAATCGGACTAGCCCATTCGTTGAATTCCATCGGCGCACTGATGCCTTCTCGCTGCAGCCTGTCCAGCTCAATTTCCACTTTCTCACGCATCATATACAGTACCGTCCATGCCTTGTGGTGGATAGGTCGCGTACCAGGAACAAAATGGATCTGCACTTTCGCCCCTGAGAAGCTTCCAATGCCTGGCTCGAACAACGATGGAAACTTGCTCAGAACTTGGGCACATGAGGCGTCGTCGACGGACGAGAGCACTTGGATGTCATCCCAGTTCCAGCGGATTTTTCCCAGCCAGCTTCTGCCTAACAGTGTAGGGCCATTCTCAGGCACAATCCACAGCGGGAGTTCGTGTACTGCTCCATCATAGGAGATATTGCATTCTGCACTGCCAATTACAGGGATTAGTTCCTTGGTGTAAGTCCTTAGTTTGGTGTGAATGGGGCTGAGCTTGGACCTGTGTGCCTTGTTGCACCACAGCCTGTCGAAGGCCTTTTTACTCATTATGGACTGACTCACACCCGTGTCCAGTTCCATTGATACTGGAATTACGTTCAGTTCAACTTTCAACATTATTGGTGGACATTTCGTGGTGAATTTGAGTACCCCTGCACTTCTGCCTCCTCGGTTCAAGTCTCCGATTCAGTGGATCGATCTTCCTCTGCAATGTGGTGGTTTGCAGGGTTTGCAGGGTTTGCAGCTCGCCTGCACATTCGCTCGAGGTGTCCCATTGTTCTGCAACTGTTGCACGCATAGTGTTTGAAGCGGCATTGATGGGGCCGATGATCACCTCTGCAGCGCCAACAAGGTATTAATTGCTTAGCATTAACGATTGATGGTGGACTCTGGGTCATCTGAGGTTGGGCAGCAGCAGTCGGCGTGTACGTTCTGCCATGTATATTCCTGCTCGAAAACTACGTTATTTTGTAAACTGTACTGGCCGAAACTTCTTTACTCTGTGAAATCTGTTTGGTGTTGTCGCTGGTGGACATAAATGCCTGGGCTATCGTTATGGCTTTACTTAGATTCGGAGTTTCAATGTTTAACAGTTTGCGAAGGATTGTCTCATGGCCAATGCCCAGTACAAAAAAGTCTCTAAGCATTTGTTCGAGGAATCCCTCAAATTCACAATGTCCTGCAAGGTGCCTTGGTTCGGTGACATAGCTCGCCACTTCCTGGCCCTCCGACCGTTGACACGTGTAGAACCGATATATCGCCATCAAAACGCTTTCCTTAGGATTTAGGTGCTCCCAGACCAGCGTACACAATTCTTCACAGGATTTAGCTGTTGGTTTTGCCGGAGCTCGGAGATTCTTCATGAGGCCATAGGTTGTTGCCCCACAGACAGTTAGGAGGATCGCCCTTCGTTTGGTAGCGTTCTTGTCCCCTTCCAGCTCGTTGGCCACAAAGTATTGGTCGAGTCTCTCCACGAAGGCCTCCCAATCGTCCCCTTCTGAGAACTTCTCCAGGATACCGACTGTTCTTTGCATTTGCGCGCGGTTATTCGTTACCTCGTCGCCAATTGATAAGCTCATAATAAAGGATGAAACTGAGTACTGTGTACAATGAGAAAGTGTGATCTTAGCTCCTTTAATGAGACTCCAGAATGCAGGTACCTCGTGGGTGGCCTGCTTATATACCATGCTCCCAAGGGATGCTGGGATCCCTTGGGACTCCAACAGGTAGGCCCTCTGGTGGTTGTGTAATACAGGTTGCAAGGGGTTAAATACATAACAGAGAGTACCAGTACAAGTGGACAGTGAACAAGGTTCACACTTTATTGGTAAAATTTTTACCCACCTGCAGGAAATGTGGGGGATAAAACACAAATTACATATTGCTCACCACCCCCAGTCATCCGGAGGGATCGAAAGGGGGAACAGGACCCTCAAGTTAATGTTAAAAAAATTGCGCGCAGACCACCCACTCAATGGGCTAACATGCTGCCAATGTGCTTAATGGCAATGAGGTCCACACGTCACAAAACAACAGGGGTCTCCCCATATCAGGCCATGACAGGGAGGCTCATGAGAACTAACACCAACAGGGATGAGTCTCCTGACAATGAAACCATGTAGTTCCAAGTGACCGGAACAAGAGGTAGATCACACCGATCAGATGAATCGATTTGTGGCCACCAAATTGGGGAAGTCAAAAAGACAAATTAAAAGGTACTTTGACAAGAAAATACGTCCCTTTGAATATCAGGTGGGAGACTCAGTAATGATTTCAATTTATGGGAAAAAGCTGCCTTTGAGCCCAGGTGGTGGGGACCGCATACGATTATAGACCGACTGAACCCCGCGGTTTATTTGATTCAGTTACCGGGGAAAAGGGGCGTTAAGCACAAGAAATGGTTTCACATTAATCAGTTAAAAACTGCCAAAGAGTAAGTACTACACTGATCTTGTTTCCTACAGACAACGATACGGAACCTTATGATTGTTGGGACGATACTGGCCACGACCGAAGTCGAGAGAAGATGGAGGAATAGGAGCTGCAGCATGACTTACGAACATCATCAATGTGCTTTGAGAAGCGATGGTGCACTGAAGATACGGGAAGGGGAGGCTCTCCGCTGGAGATATTATTGCACTATAGTAAATCCCCTACGTGTGGCATACACCTTACGAGGTGGGGACCGAATCAGGCTGTCCACTTTTCTCTCTCTCTCTCTGTCTCTCTCTCCAAGTTTAAAACCCATTGTACAACGGTCATCCACTTCACAGAAACATAAACAGCAGAGCTATCAGAACCCTCTAAATGTTTATGATATGCGAGCCCTGAACAGATAAACCATATGAGGAGTCAATAAGGATATTTCCCCCTCAAGGTGGGGGGTCTGTAAGAATAAAAGGGGCCGAAATTCATCATCTCACCTTGCACTGTCGCCGATTGCCGCCGACATTGCTCTTCTTGATCCGCCCAGTGCCACTTTCGAGGTGGCCTGGAGCGTGCGGGAGGGGAGAGCCGCCGCGAAATGCCTGCTGATGTCAGCAGATGACCAAGTGCTCCCAGATTCCTGCGGGCGGGATTCAGTGGCAGAATGAGGGTACAGGCTGGTCTGTCCCCATGGTGAGTATGAAGAACCTGAATTTTTTTAAAATTTCCACAGCAACTTACCTGCATGGGGTCCCCTAGAGATCTTCCAATAGTTTTTTTATTATTTACTGCTGCATTTTTTTTTCAGATCTTTGACCCTCCGTGGGCCTGACTCCATCCTCGGCGGCACTTGGGCGGCAAGCGCCTCTGCCGCCGAGAATGAGACTTCCCGCCCGATGACCTTCGAGGGACCTCGGCGATGAATATCCCGCCGAAAGTACCATCCGGTATCTCGCCGGCCAGCAGCAGCACTTTGGGCGGGCGGAGACCTTAATGAAAATCGGCCCCAAAGTGTGTATTGATGATAACATTGATTCTGTATATATAAATGTTAAAAGTGTAGATTATACGGAAAGGCTGCAGTTTTGAAAGAGACAAAATGGATACCTTCCCCAAGCCCATGTGTTCTCTGGCTGGGCAGAACCCAAGGAATAAAGGAAGCATGGCTTTGAAACTCACCAGACAAGAAAAGATCTTAATTGGAAAGCCATTAATCTGATCAAGGAATGGCACTGGTCCTCCAGACAGACACATGTATGAGGAGAAGCCAATCAGGAACGGCCCTGGAAACCAGACCCAATCCTGAGGCTTTCTGAGAAACAATGGACTTAAGGGACATAAAAACTCAAGCAAAAAGATTGCTCGCTCTCTTTTCCTTAGGACATGGCAAAGCAGGAATCTCTTTCCACAGCAGAAGCAAAGACAAACGTCAAGTGCTTGTGCTTTGCCAGAGGGAAGAGAAGTATACTTTTTTATAAATCATAATTGTAACATCATTGTATTTGTTGTAACTAAGTACATCCATAGGATAGTTCACGACTGCTGTTTCTCTGATAGATGTGCATATGTGTGTGTGTAATAAACTATTCCAAATTGTTTTAACAGAATCGGTCTTGCTGTCAATTTAATGCCAGAGATGTAGAAATCTTACACCAGGAGCTCTTATCTTGTGCAGTAACGTTTTAGGTGGCACCTTATCGAATGTCTTCTGGAAATCAAAATATAAGTTCCCCTTTATCCACCCTGCTTGTTACATCCTCAAAGAACTTCAGCAAATTTGTCAAACATGATTTCCCTTTCATAAAACCATGCTGACTCTGCTTGACTGCATTATGATTTTCTAAATGTCCTGCTACTACTTCTTTAATAATGGACTCCAGCATTTTCCCAATGACAGATGTCAAGCTAACTGGTCTACAGTTTCCTGCATTCTGTCTGACTCCTTTCTTAAATAGGGGCTTTTTCCAATCCGCTGGGACCTCACCATAATCCAGGGAATTTTGGTAGATTACAACCAATGCATCCACTATCTCTGCAGCCACTTAATTTAAGACCCTAGGATGCAGGCCATCAGGTCCAGGGGACTTGTCCACCTTTAGTCCCATTAGTTTGCCTAATACTTTTTCTCTAGTGATACAGTTTCTCCCTCCCAATAGCCCCTTGATTATCAATTATTGGGATGCTTTTCATGTCTTCTACTGTGAAGACCGATACAAAATATTTGTTCAAAGTCTCTGTCATTTCTCTGTTTCCCATTATTAATTCCCAAGTCTCATCCTCTAAGGGATCAACATTTACTTTAGCTACTCGCTTCCTTTTTATATACCTGTAGAAGCTCTTACTGTCTCTTTTTTTATTTCTTGCTAGTTAATATCATAATCTATCTTCTCCCTCTTTCTTATTTTTTTAGTTGTCCTTTGCTGGTTTCTAAAAACTTCTTCCTTCCACTAATCTTCGCAACATTGTATGTCTTTGTTTTCAATTTGATACCATCCCTTACTTCTTTAGTTCGACAAGGATGGTTCATCCTTCTCTTAGTCTTTCTTTTTCACTGGAATATATCTTTGCTGAGAGTTATAAAATATCTCCTTAAATGTCTGCTACTGCTCATCTACCGTCGTACCCTTTAAACTATTTTCCCAGTCCACTTTAACCAACTCTGCCTTCATACCTTTGTAATTACCTTTATTTAAGTTCAGGGCACTAGTTTGAGACCTAACTTTCTCACCCTCAAACTGAATTTGAAACTCTACCATGGTATGATCACTCTTCCCAAGAGGATCCTTTACTATGAGATCATTAATAAGTCCTGTCTCATTACACAGTACCAGATCCAAGCTAACCTTCTCCCTGGTTGGTTCCGCAATGTACTGTTCAAGGAGACCATCACGGATACTCTATAAACTCTTCCTTAAGGCTACTTTGGCCAATTTGATTTGTCCAATCAATATGAAGATTAAAATCGCCTATAATTATTGCCGTACATTTCTTACAAACCTCGATTATTTCTTGATTTATACTCTGTCCTACAGTGTGGCTACTGTTAGGGGACCTATAGACTACTCCCACCAGTGACTTTTTCTCCTTATTATTTCTTATCTCCACCCAAACTGATTCTACATCTTGATCATCTGAGTCAATATCATTTCTCACTACTGCACTGATCTCATCCTTTCTTAACAGAGCTACCCCACCTCCTTTTCCTTTCTGTCTATCGTTTCTGAAATGTCAAATACACCAAAATATTCAGTTCCCAGCTTTGGCCCCCTTGCAACCAAGTCTCTGTAATATTTCCATTTGTGCCATCAACTCATCTATCTTGTTACGAATGCTGCGTGCATTCAGATATAGAGCTTTTAATTTTGTCTTTTTACTATTTTTCCCTACTCTGACCCCACTTTCTGATGCACTCTTATGTTTACACAATCTGTCCCTTCCGTCCCGTGTTCCCTCCACCGCCCCCCCCCCACCCCATTATATATCTTAAAGTACTATCTACAGCCCTAGTTAATCAATTCACCAGGACACTGGACCTAATTTTTTTGTAACCATGTCTCAGTAATTCCTACTATGCCTGGTTCCTCACAACGCATGATTGCCTCCAGCTCCCCTGTTTTATTACGTACACTGCGTGCATTGTGGTACAGACAGTTTAACTCATTTTTTATAGGTTTTCGTCTCACTTTATGCTTAACAATCTTTTTAGACTCCTGGGGCTAGATTTTTGGCATTTTGGATTTCAGAACGTTAATCGCAGTGGTGCATCTGAAAGTAGTTTGCACCTTTGGACTGGAGGTTTCGGCAAAGAAGTCATCTGGAGAAGCATTGGCGTTAAGGCAGGCATTGCACGACTGACAATTTGCCGAAACGTTCGGTGTTAAAGGAGGCAGCCATTTTGCACATGCGCAGTGATAGTTTCTCTATTCTGGTTGTAAACGCTAATGCAGGGCGCAGCAGCTTCCTGCGCACATGCGCATATAAACCGCCCACTTCAGCCACTTCTGCTAAGATGGAGAAGTAAGAGGGAAGGCAGCATGCCAGGTGCTTCAGTCATGAGGCGAGTGAGGCCTGAGTCCTCACTCAGTCTTGCTGGGGGAGCCAGACCTCTCCCCACTGTGTTTAAGCGAATATGGAAGATAGCGCAGGAAGTGTCTGCTGCAGACACTGTGCCAGGACTGGCACACAGCATCGAACAAAGTTCAACGGCCCATACGAGAAAACATCAGAGTGAGTGCAATTTGCGTGGATGTATGCCTCTATGACTTTTAACATTAATCTCACACACTATGTGAAGGTCCCTCTCAACACTCTAGGGTGGCTTTCACAACGCATAATAAAGATGAAGGTTTACTTCGGCACCCATTGGCTTTTAATGATCCACACACATTAACTCTATCATTCACATCATCCCTCGCAATACACTCCAACTGTTGCGATGCCTTTCTGAAAGATCACTTACAGCCCCCATGTTAGATGCCTCCAACATACGAACAGATACTGATGAAGCATACAACATCCAAACAGATTGAATGGAAGCAACAATAACATTCACACAGTATCACCTATTATACTCTCATAGGCATATGTGCCACAACAGCAGAGAAACCCTGTCTGAACCCTTCCTATTTTTCTCTTTGCAGTCCAAACACTCCCATAATAGAAGGGAGCAGCTGCGGACAGGCGGGTGTCCTCCTCAACCAATCCCCTTGACGGATGTCGAGGAAGGGGTCTCGGCCCTCATCGGAGTCCCAGCTTGGACAGTTGTCAGGGGCGATGCCGAGACCCCTTCGGGTAGTGAGTGTATGTAAATGGATCGCGCGACTCAATATACTGCATTGAATGATATTATGGAGTTGTGGCGGCCCTTCAAATGAACCTGTGCAATGCCACATTCCTCATGTCACCCTGTCCCCTCCCCAGATGCTAACCACTCGTCTGTTGTTTTCTACTTCCAGGTGACCAACCAGAAGTGCAGCATCCCTCGAGGGAGACCTCCACGTCAGGCCATGGTGAAAACGTCAAGGAAAGGTGAAGATTGCTCTTGCAGAGCATTGCAGCCCACCAGTTGCCTCATCGGGGCTAAGTTCATCGGGGCACGATGTTGACCTCCCGGAGTTTGAAGAGTCGGAGGCAATGCAGTATTGGGGTAGAATCTCGCAGACTAGCTCTCCGGAGGGCGAGTCAGCAAAGTCGGTCTGCTCAAAGACTGGCAGACATGGAACTGGACCTGGTGGTGATGTCCTAGGAAACCACAGTAATGCACCGTGACCTTATTGATGCATTGGGATGGAGCCCAGCGAGCATTGACAAGACTGTTGCAGAGGCAGCGTCACAGATTGTCATGCGAGTCGTGAATCCAACAAGGGCATCATTGCCCACACACAGTGGTGTTCCAGAGAGTGTGGCGCGAGCCATGGATCACGCCGCAGAATTGAGCACATCACAGATACAAGCTTTGCTTTAGCTTGGCCAAATGATGCAGTCCATGTCTGGTTCCATACTCTCTGTGTTCCCCACTGTCCAATGGGGAAGTGACGGTGCCAAAGCAGGCCAGCAAGTTGTTCCTTGACATCATGTTCTGGTTGCTAAGGCCTAGCCCTGTCAAAGTGTTAGTGGCTGCCCGGAAATGGCAGGCGGTCTCATTCCTCAGGATGACAGCATTCCGGATCCCACCACTCACTCGCCAACCATATACCATACACGATTGACACCCCAGCAACCTGTGACTGGTGACGCCGATGATGACGCGCCCCAGTTCAAAGCCGGGCCTTCCAGGCCACGAGCTGGTCCAGGGTGTCCTCAGATGCCATCTGCACCGTCTGGTCCCCCCAACACAGCAGCCCTCTAGCCTTGCTGTATGCCCTGAGGACTTATTGAGGGGGAGCAGCAGGTATGGGAGGGGGTTGAAGGGACGGAGGGAGGGGAAAGTTTTGCAAAGACCCAATAAGGCCTGGCAACAATGTCCACATTGTTATCATCATAGGCAGTCCCTCGAAATTGAGGAAGACTTGCTTCCACTTTAAAAGTGAGTTCTTAGGTGACTGAACAGTCCAATATGGGAATTACAGTCTCTGTCACAGGTGGGACAGACAGTCGTTGGAGGAAAGGGTGGCTGGGGAGTCTGGTTTTCCGCATGCTCCTTCCGCTGGCTGCGCTTGCTTTCTGCATGCTCTTGGCGACGAGACTCGAGGTGCTCAGAACCCTCCCGGATGCTCTTCCTCCACTTAGGGCGGACTCTGGCCAGGGATTCCCAGCTTTCAGTGGGGATGTTGCATTTTATCAAGGAGGCTTTGAGGGTGTCCTTGAAACATTTCCTCTGCCCACCTGGGGCTCGCTTGCTGTGTAGGAGTTCCGAGTAGAGCGCTTGCTTTGGGAGTCTTGTGTCAGACATGCGAACAATGTGGCCTGCCCAACAGAGCTGGTCAAGTGTGGTCAGTGCTTCGATGCTGGGGATGTTGCCTGATCGAGAACATTAAACGTTGGTGCGTCTGTCCTCCAAAGAGATTTGCAGGATCTTACAGAAACATCGTTGGGGGTATTTCTCCAGCGATTTGAGGTGTCTACTGTATATGGTCCACGTCTCTGAGCCATACAGGAGGGCAGGTATCAATGCAGCCCTGTAGACCATGAGCTTGGTGCCAGATTTGAGGGCCTGATCTTCGAAAACTCTCTTCCTCAGGCAGCCGAAGGTTGTGCTGGCGCAGTGGAGGCAGTGTTGAACCTCGTCGTCGATGTCTGCCCTTGCTGATAATAGGCTCCCGAGGTATGGAAAGTGGTCCACATATTTCAGAGCCATGCCGTGCATCTTGATGACGGGGGAGCAGTGCTGTGTGGTGGGGTCAGGTTGGTGGAGGACCTTTGTCTTACGGATGTTTAGTGTAAGGCTCATGCTTTCGTACACCTCGCTGAAGATATTGACCATGACTTGGAGTTCAGTCTCTGAATGTGCGCAGACGCAAGCATCATCCGTGTACTGTAGCTCAACCACAGAGGGTGGGACAGTCTTGGATCTGACCTGGAGATGACGAAGGTTGAACAGGTTCCCACTGGTTCTGTAGTTTAGTTCCACTCCAGCGGGGAGTTTGTTGAGTGTGAGGTGGAGCATTGCAGCGAGGAAGATCGAGATGAGGGTTGGCGCGATGACGTAGCCCTGCATAACCCCGGTCCGGACGTGGATTGGGTCAGTGGTGGATCTGTTGGTCAGGATCACGGCTTGTATGTTGTCGTGGAGCAGGCGGAGGATGGCGACAAACTTTTGGGGGCAGCCAAAACGGAGGAGGACGCTCCATAGTCCCTCGCAGTTAACAGTGTCGTAGGCCTTTGTACGGTCAAAGAAAGCCATGTACAAGGGTTGGTGTTGTTCCCTGCATTTCTCTTGCAGTTGTCGCGCCGTAAAAATCACATCCGTGTGCCCCGTAGTGGGCGGAATTCGCACTGTGACTCAGGGAGGAGCTCCTCAGCCACAGGGAGAAGATAGTTGAGGAGGATTCTAGCAATGACCTTCCCAGTGGCTGATAACAATGTTCAGATTGTACATAGTTGGATGATAATAATGCACTCCTCTTCAATGGTGTTGCTGCATGAATCAGTCTTGTGTTCATTTACATATCGATCACTGCAGGAAGCAGTTTTGTGCTCATTTACATAGTCTTTAAGCACTGTATATTTTTGGGGGCAGAAAAATTGTAAATGTTGCATTTCAAAAAAATTGTTTGACCTTTGCCATTGGTGCCTTATGTCTCATTCGCAGAATCAAGTGTAGATGAGCCAGCATGGTGGCACAGAGTAGCGAGTCAACGCTACAACCACACAGTCAATGATCAGCTGCCGACGTAAGGCTCTTGCTACAGCCACATCTCCAAGCTGCCTCTCCTGTCGCTGTGATGGATGCGCAATGGGTTCCTCGCCAGGCTCCTCTTCCTCCTCCTCCTCCTGAGGTGGTCCTCCTATTCCCACTGGCAATGCCTGTCCCCTCATGATGGCTAAGTTGTGTAGCCTGCAGCACATCACAATGAACTCAGAGAACTGCTGAGGGGAGTATTGTAGGCTGCCTCCAGAGCAGTCCAGGCATCAGAAGCGCTGCTTCAGCACACCAGTTGTCT